>NW_008825323.1:1221798-1225751 GCF_000699105.1 Pygoscelis adeliae | reverse complement strand
ATAAGCGGAAACAGTTTTAAAAATGTACAGAAAACTTAGAGACAGAGACAGAATTACAGAATGGATGTTGTTTCTCTCACACGACAGATGGTGCACAATCAATACCTGGGCGGTAGGTTGCGAAGCACAAAGTGCTATCACAAGTCCCAGAGCTGGATCACGAAAGGATTTTACTGCTTCCAACTATATTTGCTAGCTGGCCAGCATTTTAAATCACTAATGTTGCTGATGGTAAGCTGATGGTCCTTAATTGCGTTTCTAATTGCACTTACAGGAAATTCGTAAGAACTTAAAAAGTGGCTATTAGAAATATGTAATAGCAACAATTCACTGCTTAAAATAATTTCAGTGTAAGTCACTCAACAACTGTAATACACTTTTGGTCACTGCCCAATCATTAAATCTAACTCTTGAAATTTTTATCAATACTTGTTATGCCACTGGGTTAACTTTTATTTTTTTTGAATGGCACTAGCTTTCCCCTTCGAAGTTTAACTTAGTGCTGAAACTTTGTTCACAGAAGGAAGAAAGCATCTTTAACTTCTCCATGGTATACATTAGCTATATCGGGGCTAGTAATTCTCCTACAAGGCTGATGCACTGCTGACTGTAACTGCAGAAGCTGAAATCACACAACTTAATTGTAAAGGTGGACTAAGAGGATATACAACATCTGGTTCAGTAAGTCAAAACCTTGGGTGAAATAACTATTAGCAGAAATCTCAGCATAGCACCAATTACAGACCAGACTTGCAAGTTCTGTATCGTACATGTGAGATTGAGAAAAATTTCATGCACACCTTGATCAAATCCTGACATAACTGGGAAGTTCTCTTATATAAAACTGCAATGTTGTTAAGACTACTTTTCAGCCTCAAAATTGTCCAAGCTTCCCTGCACAGCAAAACTCAGTCAGAAAATGCTCTTTCTTCTCCTTTAATTTTCAAATGTATCCCAAATGCCAAATCTCCATTTCCTTAATTACATAAAGTACCTTTCAGTTATTTTCAAATTCTGGCTACTGAGGTACAAGACAATCGTCCAAAATTTTTATATTTGCATCAACAGTAAATTTCTAAAATCAGCAAATCAGCTTCAAAGACTAGTGTAACTTCATTAGAAACAAATTCAGATATCCAGTGTTCCCGTTACTGTAATGTCCAGAAAACCAAATCATGATGAGGACTTTAACGAACCAACGTCTTGCAGGCAATCTAGCTAAATACGGGATACAACAAGTTAGCAAAGAGACAGGAAGTAATAATAAGAAAAACAATTATTTACATTAAATGCTTCAAAATTGACCTCAAGTGCTTGGAGTTGTTCATATATTCCATGACATTATCTAAACGCGACACTGAATACACTTTACCTGAGCGCAGAGAGTGTGCTGTAAGATACTTGCTGTACTTACGGGAAATGGCGGCGGAGGCTTACACATGACATCAGGTAGAGCTGCACCTTTAGCAAAGCCAATAGCCTCAATGTTGAAGGTAAATGCAGCACGTCCTCTTCCTCTACCTGACCCAGCCATTTGGAGTTACTGAAAATATTACAGATATTTAAAGATTCGTTTTCGTTACAGGTATCGAATACATGTATGTATTACCTATAAAATTAATGTCTAACAAAGATCACAGCGATTTTCAAACCACTTTCAAAGATCATTTTAAATAGCAAGCCATTTTTAAAGCCCATCTTAGGTTCTTCCACATACTATAAATTTGGTACATGCCTAAAATCAACTCCACTCCCTCGTTTCTGCTAGCCACCTCTGCATGCCTGAAATTACCTCCTAACCTAAGAATTTTAAACTTCCTTCTTCTAAACCTTAGATACACTGACTTGAGTTCCATCAGGGTAGAAGAACCAGAAAACAAGAAAAGATTAAAAAAAAAAAAGAATTTCAAGGACTCTGAACTTTCTGTGAATACATTTTGCAGTTTCTGAACTTTTCTCCAACAAACAGTTTGTGTTTGTCACTCACAGCTTCCTCGTCCTTCAGATTTTTTTTTTTCCTTTATCTTTGTAACTAGTTTTGGGTACTGATAAAGAGCCAAAAGCAAAGAGGTTCAAGGTAAAAGCATCAAAGGACTTTTCTTCACAACAGCTCTCTCTGCTCCACTCCAGCGTATCTGCAAGCTAACTGCTGATAAAAAGTGGTAGTTTCTAACTAAAAATGTTTCACCAAGAATATAAAAGGAAAATAGCCTGCAGAACTACATTTACAGTCACATCTCACCACCTCCACCGTTAAGCCAGTCTCCACCTCAGGACTGTATGACCCATGGGTTAGCAAGTAAAGCAAAATGTGAGAAACACTTTTTTTGCAGGGGAAGATGTCAAGAAATGGGACCCAAGTGAAGCCTGGCTGAAGCAACGTGCTGCTGCACACTCCCCAAGACCATGTAAAGATCAATTCAAGGCCCCAGCCCAGAAATCCCACGTGCTGTTTACCATTAATTGCAAGATTGGTTACCCTATTGCACCCTGCTTGGTAAGAACGTGCCTGTTCCAGACTTACTGTTGTACCTGTACCATCACAACTATTCCCACCATTAGTGTGCGGGTGAGGTAACAAGTTCGAACAGGAAATAAGAAACACTACAGTAACAACAGCTTCTCATACACTTGTCTAAAGTATCAAGGAATCCAGGAGAGAATTATGATTAGGAGCAAAGAAATGCATACTTAAGATTAAGATCTTTTAAGATTCCCCCAAATGAAGCAATGGCCTATTTATTAAATGCCAGTGAAAACCAGGTTGATGCAAGTACTTTCCTACTTATTATTTTCAACAGGAATAAGCTCTGCTTGGATGAAACAAAATCACATTATATATTTCCACATCACTCAGCAGCACAGAAAACTGTCTAAAAATAAGCAGAAAGACCTACATAAATCATTTTAAGAAAGACAACAAAGCAAAATCTAAGCCTGAACGTTTAATTAACTGGTAATAAAAAAGAAAAAAAAAAGAAATAGCAAACTTATTTGAAAACAGGATGAAAACCAAGATATGAACCTAGCAGAATGGAGAAAGACAGAAGATACAGTAAAGCCCCAAACATGAGCAATTATATTATCTAGGTGTGAAAAAGGGGAACCAACAACAGAAGAACACCAAAAAAAAAAGTTAAAGGAGATGTCCAGCTAGCAAGGAGAGGCACACTGTTTGCATTAAATATAGTGAATATAAAGGTCCGTTTTTAAAATGCTGCTTTAAAATTGTCAGTAAGATTTTCTTGAAGTAGCGCATTAGTCTGATGAGAAGTAAAAAGCTTTAAAACTAGTGGTATTTCAACTCAACAGTTTTACTGAAACTCGTGATTTTTTCAACCATACCATAAACTGACAGTGACAGATGACCGGAGAAATCGTGAAGGAAAAGTTGGGATGTACAACTGAGTCACTGAGCATGACAAAGCTACCACGACAACTAGTGTTTTGCTGCCATAAGGGATGCCTAATGGAGCACCCGGACGCATTTTTGCGTTTACAGGTAGCTTGCGTGTCATTTACTCTACAAACGAGAGGGCGAATTTCCGATTTAAGCTTTTAAAATTCCTTCAAAACTACGTACGCTGTTGCTCGGGCAGTCAGTCAGGGGAAGGCTGCGGAGGCCTTCGGGAGGGAAAGGCCTGTGGAACCCGGGTCCCCGCCGGCTGGGAGGCGGCTGGTGCGACGGCGGCGGGCGTGAGGGGACTCGGCACTCGGACGAGCTCTCGTTATCCAACGTTTTCCTCAGAACAAAACTCTGGATTGCGTTCGGATCCTTAATTTTCAGAGGCGGGTGCAATCGGTGGAAGGGAAGAGCAGATAAAAGAGAAAGGACTGAAATTTAAACACTGAGATATTGGTTTGTTGTTTTTTTTTTTTTTCCCCCGATGAGCCTGCCACAGGTAAGTCACTCGACCCTTCTTACCCATCTCTAAAATATACTTTCTCTCCAA
>NW_008825323.1:1206835-1220914 GCF_000699105.1 Pygoscelis adeliae | reverse complement strand
TCAGCTTCTCCGCTTAAATTCATATTCCTGTTGACGCCTGGGGTGAAAAAAAAAAAAAAAGTTTTAATTGTTTTGAATCCCGGGTCGCAGAGTAACATCTTTCTTGCCTCTGGTCTCGTTCTGCTTTATGGAGCTCCTCTTAAGGATAGTTAAACCGGCGGTTTTTCACTTCACTTCAGTCTCTGCAACCCGCTTTGCGGAATCTACAAGCCATCCGCGGTCCTCGTTACGGGACGGAAAAGATACGTAGTGGGTTAAATTCTTGTTTCTACCAGTTCTGAAAGTATTGACGGGGACTGAGAAACATGCATAAAATACCCTGTGCTTGCCTAATCTGTTTGCCTGTTGATGCAGGATTTTTCTCCGTAAAATGAGATTCACTCAACAGCAATTGAGTAACTGACTAATCGGGCACCCCGGGTTTAGCCTTAGGCTTCTAACAGTGTGGCACCACGTCAATCTGTTCCGCCATCCGGTGACCCTTGTTATTTATAAACTGCCAAGGCATAGCGGTGTAAAGAACAAAGCCGTTCATTGACATATGTACTGCAAAGAATATGGATTTTGTTTTAGGGAATTTAGGTAAATGTAACCTTTACAGAAGCGGCTTGTTACAGATAAAAATATTCCATTTAGTCTCTCACAGGTAACAATGACTAGGTTATTTTGGCAACAACCAACCTGGCTGTACAATATGGTGAGGCAGAAGTCAAAGGGTAGCTGTCTGACAGTCAGACCGGTGACACCTCTTGCAGGGGACTTAGCCTCTCCGTGGCTGTATTGGGCGATCCCGCACAGGTGCTTGGAAAAGCAGAACTGAACACTCTGAAAACTTCAGAGGAGATCCGATGTGACATTTAACTATAGGTAATAAACAGAAGTTCAAGCTGTTTTTTATTAAAAATTATTTTAAAAATAGTCTTGTAAAAGAACAAGCACACTTGCTGTCAAAGTAACATCAGCGTTTCTAAATTAACATTCACTGAGACATACTGTGCAGAAGTGGCATGTCATCTCGGTGCGTGTTGCACAGTCATTGATTGGTGTGGGGCGAGGATGTCCAGTAATGCTGAAAATACAGAATGTGGCAGGGGCAATATTCTGTTACAGTCCAAAGCTGCAGCTTTTACTTGCACATTGCCTGCTTTGTTTGTTGAGTTTAGTTTTTGCATTCCCTTAATCTTACCAGATCTTTCAAGCACCTTTCGTTCTGGCTATTCTAGCTAAAATTGCATTACTTACATTGTGCCTTACCAGTTACAGTCTTCTTATTCACTTGTATCTGCTAAGACTCACAGGTTCCCTCAGCTGTCCCAGTCCTTTTTTTCCTTAAATTCTGTACATTTCTTCTTTAAATTTTGGATGCCATATGTCTGCTTCTTTGTACCCTTCTCAGTGCCAGGAGTAGTTTGAAACCCACTGGAACACTTGGCTCCATTAACTTCACCATCTCCAGTTGTTTCATTCACCAACAAAGGCATTTTCTGCACAATCTTCTCAACGGTCAAGTCTATTTCTTTCTCCTACCAAGGCTTCTCAACATTTCCCTGAAAGAGAATTTGGCTAAAAATTCTGATCATTTTGAAGCTAGCTGCTTCTGCAGACGTAGGGGTCCGTTTCCATATTAGGTACAGCGTGGTCAAATGTTAGCTATTCAGTGCCTTACAAACTCTGTTCTAGCATTTTCAGTAATGCTTTTCAGTTGAGTACCAAAGCGCATCAGGTCCTGCCACAAAAGATCTGCTTTTCAAGAGTTAAGTACCTTTAAGTTTGCTAAGTCTTGAGTAAATTCATGGCATGCCTGTGTCTGGTGTGAGACAGATCTGTAACTTTCAGATTTCTGGTACAGTAGAGGTTTGGTACCTTTTTCTTGTTCTCCTTGGAACTTGAAAGGCATATTACCGTTTTAAGCATCATTTTACTATGGTACTGGATGTTATTTCTTTTGGAACTGTTTCATATAGTCATTAAGCACCTGCTTCTGAGAAGGTTGCTTATATGATATGGTCATCTTCCCCTACACAGCCCTAGACTGACTTTCTGCTGAAAGTACTAGCCAGTTCAGTGGCTAGTACAGTGAAAAGGCATTCACATGGAAGCTGGCAAAAAAATGACCTAATGTTAAGAAAGTTCTATTTTTATATATCTGATTGAATGAGATGAAGAAGGTGTATGGAGGCCAGTCTTGGTTCTCCTCCAGCAATTTATGTTCTGTCATTTTGCCTTTCAAAAGTAACAGTGATGGAATTCTAGGCGAATTAAGTGAGGGTAAAATTATAATAAATTGTGGAACACTTTGTAAACTTTCAAAGGATACTCAGCTTAGGTATGTTCTGTTTGTTTCCTGTTTTCTCTATCACATTTCTTTTCACATTGTTTAGTTTATTAGGGTGGGAATAGATTCAATTAACACGGCCCAAGCCTGTGTTAACTATTACTGTCACTGGAAAATACCCTAATGTCAAGCATCTCTCTCAGATGCCTCTTTGGCATTCACCAAGAAAATCAATGTCCCACTCCCATTGTGGATATATAGTATGTACAGCCTCTCAGCCTATGGGTAGGTCGTACTCTTTGTGGTGTTTAATATACATGATAAATGCAAACGTTTTCCTGTAACACATCTGTTTGCAGGGGATGTGATCAGCCTTGGAGACAGACAGCTCACGGTCATGCACATGCCTGGCCATTCAAGAGGCAGTATTTGCTTACACGACAAAGACCGGAAGATTTTGTTCAGCGGAGACGTGGTGTACGACGGATCCATGATTGACTGGCTTCCCTACAGCAGAGTAAGTGACTACGTTTCAAGCTGCCAGCGCCTCATGGAGTTAGTGGACAGAGGTCTCGTGGAGAAGGTACTGCCTGGGCACTTCAACATATTTGGGGCAGAAAGGCTGTATCGTTTAGCTTCCAACTACATTTCACAAGCTGGAGTTTGTCACAAGGTTTCTACTTGTGCCATGAGATCCATTGCAAGCATAGCGCTTCGCATTACAAATTCGATAGTCACTTCCTAGTGACTGCATTTTGTGTGATGTATTCCCTGTTGAAAAACCAAACAGCTTGTGGAAGTGTTGATAAAAGCAAAAGCAGTATGCATTAGTAAAGAGCTGGCAAATTGATACAGATGAGCTGCAAAAATTCTCCCTATTTTTGCCTACTTCATTCCTATTTTTATAAAAAATGTGTAAGCTAGTAGCTTTAGCCAAAGCTACCATTTTTCTTTCTATTTTTTCAGGGCACGTTTGCACATGTATTGTGATTGAAATATATTGTTTTATTTTTGTTGTGATTCTGACAGATGCATATATTCCAAAATGAGAGGTTTTTACATTCATGCCTGAAACCTCGTTGATGTAGCACTAGGTTTGTGACTATTTACTCAACTCCTGCTCAGGTTTTGGCCTAACACAGCTCGTGCCAAGACCTGGTGTGCGCTGGGAGCAGCGCCATTAGGTCCAAGCAAGAACAGCACCTACGCAGGACTCAGTGGGCAGCAAGAGGTAAGGGCCATTCTGCAGCCGTTGTCACCTGCCGCTCACTGTCTGCTGCACCCATCATCGCCTGCATCTTTGCAAAGCAGCTGTCTGGCAGTTTCTTTAGAATCCACTAAGGTATGGAAATGCTATACACCAAACTTGCGAGCTGGAAGGTATATAGATACATCAGCTTACCCAAAAAGCTTTTGATTCGGATCCAACAGCTGATGGACTGTTGAGATTTTCATGCTTCCCGGTGTGGTGAAGGGGACACCTGCACCATGACAGAGGAGCAAGAGTGAGCACTCTCACTGTTGGCTAGGGAGCTGTTTTGCTTACGGGTGTGCGAGTTAGGAATTAAAAGAATTTGTGAACCAATGAATTAATGTGCTAGACTAGTCTGTACAAAGCGGATTGAGCCCTTGCTTGATGTGTTTGTTTTTTTTCTGATGAGCTCATAAAAAAAAATTTACTTGCAGAGTACATTGTTCTGTAAATTTGAGAGAACTGGACTGTGACGAGCTTAAAGGTTTTATTTGTGTTTAAGAGTATTTTTATGTGACTGGATTGTAATTCGGTTGTTAATGCTCTGTGGTAGGGGAAGGATGGAGGCATTACCATTACCTTGCCCTACTGCAGGTGCTGGATTAAACAGCCAGTACACTTGTTATCACAAAGTGAATGTAACTTGAACTGTTACACTGTTTGCTTATGAAGTGTTTAGTGCATTTTTTTTTTCATGAAAAGTAAAGTGCATTGCATTTGAGTCTGTTCAAAAAAAAGTTAAATACATTGAGAAATGCTAAATGGCATTGTAACTTGCTTATGAAAATTGAATGTGAGATGTTTAAAAGCTGCTGAAATGGTTAAAGTTTGTGTAATTATTCTAACAGTCTATACATATTTAACTTTTTTAAAAGGACACTGTCTGATGTTATTTTTGTATGTAGCCATATATACTTGCCTAAAAACAGTGCAAATGTTTTTCCCAAATTTTAGTGGAGTTTAACCTTATTTGTTTGGCTTTCACTTTATGGGGAAGCTTTTTTTTCCCCCTCTCATCATAGCCAACAGAAAGGGAGCCCAAACTTTGGGCTCTGTCTAAGGCATGGGGGAATGGAAATCAATAGCCTTCTTAATCGGTGTAAATTCTGGTGAAAAAAAAAAGTTGCAAAGTAAAAAGCATCTCTGTCTAAAAATTTTGAAAGAGAGTATCTTATATAATGCTTTTCTCCTTTCACAGATCACTGCACTCCTGCCTTTACTATTTGAATATATTCTTCACCAGGATTTGTACTGATAGCTTGTGACGTGCCTAGTTCTTGTTAGCCGTGCCTATCTCCAAGCTGAAGCAAAATTGTGAGTGGGCAGGACAGGTGTAGCAATGCAACGCTTGAAAGACCTGTTATCACTCGGATCATGGTCTCTTTTCTGGAGAAATCCAGGTACATCAGTGTATTACATGAGGAGTGGTTAATCAGTGGGTAGACTTCTGTCATAAATGAAGCTAAGAGGTTTTTATCTTGGCCTCATTCAGCCAGAGGAAGAAATACAAAAGGTTAGCCCGGGAAGCAAAAAAACCATTTAGTGAAGAGGCCCAGAACAAACTCCACAGTGTGGTTTTCCTTTTTAGCCTGCTGACACATGCTGCTATTCACGCAGCAGTCCAGACACTGTTCTTGATAGCCAAAGGTTCATGGTGGACAATCACCGATCTGAGGTGGCAACCCGGAAAGTCAGAATGGCAGAAAAAATACATAGCACTGAAGCTTACACCAGTTATCCAGATGAAGCCATGGTGTCACCGGTTACCCAACAGTAATTGACTAAATTCCTTCAAATTAGCCATCTGTGGCATAAACCCGGTAGTAGTCTTGCTTTGTGAAGGCTGTAGGAGCACTGGTGATAACCCTGCGCAATAACGCGGACAGAGAGACCTCTTCTGTCAAAAGCCTGACAATACGTATGCCAGCTGCTGAAATTTTGCAAATGTTCATTAGGAGAGTGAGATCACGTTGAATTAGCATTTTGTGTTACACCACTATCGGTTTGTTTATTTGATCCAATATTAGAAGCCCTGTAGCCAGATTTTACTGTATTGTAAAACCTGAGCTCCTAAGAGAAGGCTCACAGGCATGCCAATTCAAAAGGAAAGATGCCCTCCATCGTTTGTGTTTAAATCTCTGCTCAGCATCAGCTACAAGATCCCTAAATGTCCAGATCACTGTCAAAATGCCCTATTAAGCCATGCTTAAGTCCATTAAGTATACGCAGATAACGGCAATTGCCAGGGTTTTTTTCCTTGACCAAAATCTAGGGAATAATTTCCTAGCTCAGAAGTGAGCTTTACATGAACATAGCCCAAAATGGGGCATGTTAATAAACTGCTGCTATAATCCAGTCAAAAGTAGTTTTTGAGGGTCTTAAAATTATTTTTGTATTACAAGAAATTCACTACTAGGTCAATGATATGTCTTAAGTATAAAGAACTGGCTCTGACTATTTTTGTTAAGAATTACCAAGTTTTAGTTGTAAGAGTTTGACAGTGTCCCTTTAACACTACTTGGATTAAATATTTAAAACATACATTGTAAGTTTAAATATTGCAACATCTTGGGCATTTAGAACTGTGTAGATTTATTTGTAAAATCTAAATGTATGTTAATGCAGTTTTCAGTAGATTGGCAAAAAAATCAGATGGGAAGTTTTGCTCTGTAATCTGTCAAGACTTTTGTGATGTTAAACAACAGTTTACACATAAAAAATACTTTTACCGTAGATAATCGTAATAAAAAATGTTATAATCCTATGCAGTCCAGTCATAATTTCTAGGTATTTTTAAGAGAAGCACTTCTTCATTCTAAATGGAGTGTAAAATCTTTAGAAATTGCTAGCAGTGTTTTTCATGCTTCTGAGCAAGAGACTGCATTAGAAATGTTTAGATATCATAGATGGATGCTGCAAAGCTTTTATAAAACCATGGGTGGGTACTTCTTGGAAAAAACCCTACATTTTAACACAAATCAGAATTAGGTTTGCAATGGAATTTGTACATAGAAAACATGGATGGGATGAAAGTATATATTTGGGTGTCAGTTTCAGGTTGTGGTGACCTAGACTATTATTTCCACACAAGACAGTAGCTAATGGCAGCTGTTTACTGTACTTGAAACAAAAATGGTCACATAGCTTCTGTTCAACACACAGCTGGAGCTTGAAAGAACGCCTAGCATACTTGCTGTCCAGTTTCTGCCAGAAGATAAGACTCCTTATTAACCGACAAACTGTAGAAGTTTTGTGGAAATTAGTCTATGAATAACAAAAGCAGCAGCGGTCATGAAAACCAGCAGAAAAGAAACATGCCTGTGTAAAGTCAAGAATAAATGACGAAGGTGAAGTGCAGCTGTTCATTTAAAGATGAGGATATCCTTCCTTCCAGACAACCGATAACTGGACTTCAGGGATATGTGGTTGTTCAGTTAATAGGATGCATTTGTTTTCCTCCCAGGAGTTCCAGGGTCAAGGTGCAGTCTTCAAGACAACCTCTTTGCACATTAGTGCAAACACAATCTTATTTTCAAAGTTAGTCTACCTTGTTAAATTTTGAATTTTATGAGGTGCTGAAGACAGAATCTGAAGGCAAATACAGGTAGAAATAAGGTGACTTTATGAGGGAAATGAATGAATTGTAAGTAATTATGAGGGAAATAAGGCAATTAAATGCAAATAATTGAAAAATATGATAATGTTGGTTTTATCTAAAGAATAAAAAAATTAGCTTGGGAGCAGCCAGCTGGGAGGCTCCACTTCTCAGATTAGGTTATTGGGGTCCTCCACCCAGCCTTGTTCCTCTGTCCTTTTTGGTGATGCGGAGGAGTCTTTTATGATACAACCTAACAATTGGGACTAACCCCACTGATCGTGTGTCACCGTTTCAAAGTGCTGCACAACTGTGTATCAATGATTCCCCATTACATGTCTAGGAACAAGGTAACTTCTAGTGGAAGTAAGACACCTCAGATCTGAGTTTATAAAATGTGGCAGCCCACAACTTCCACTCTGGGTCTAATGAAGGATGTGCAAAGCCTTTCTCTGTCACCTGGGGTCAGTAGTAAGTTCAGACGCACATCAAGAGTTAGCGGCACTGTGTCACCACAGCACACTACAAAAAGATTTTGGTGCCCCAGTTGCAATCATTTCACCTCCTGTTCTGCCCTGGTGTTTGCAGCAGGAGCACTCGGAATGCAAGGCGTCAGCAGAATCCATCACTGTCACTACTACTTTCTCAATTATCGGTTTGCCAACAAGTTGAAGGAAGTTTGTTACATGTACTGTGAAAATCATCATATTTGACATCAGATTTGATACAGTAAATTGTCCTAGCAACAAGAATGAGCATTTTTCATTGGCATTCAGCAGATAAGGGGACAGGTTTGGTTTGCAGATGAGAAATCGAAGAAGTGCTTTATTGCACTTCTTTGCAGACAAGTAAGAAAGAGAGGGCTGAGAAAGACCATCTTGAGGTCACCTAGCACCACCTTCATGCAGAGAAGCAGAATGTTTGCTTAAAACTAGAGGTTCCCAGGTCTGCCTGCCCCCACTTCTTCCTGTTTTCCATCACTTTTTCACTTTCTGGTCCCTCAACTGCCTCATGTTTCTGGCCTGACACCAACTTTTTCCTTCGTCCCACATCCTCTGCTGCTGCCTCCTCACACATACCCAGACTTCTGTCTGTGCCTCGCCATGAGTTCCCCCACCTTTGTTCTCTTCTTCCTCACTCTGAGAATTGGCCTCTTCTACTTCACAATATCTGAAATCTGCCATCTCTGGAGCACTGGGCCTGGAGCACAAGATAAGAAACCCAACAGAGAAAGGGCAGCCCTGTGGCTCACCGTCGGCCATAAAGGTCATTCCACAATGCCTTATTGATCGACCTACGCTTTTCTTCATATTCAGTCCAAGTTACCCTTTTCTACAAACTAAGCTGTTATTCTTGGATGCAGTGTCCGTATAACATCTTTTTACATAGCAGAAAACTGTTACCAGTCAGCTACCATAAGCTTAAAAACATGACATATAAGGAAAGATTTAATTCCTTTGTTTTTCTCTCCATGTCTTTCCAGTTTCTTTATTCCTGTCCTAAACTATGCTCTGCAAAACTGCATGCCACTCAAGCTTCGCCAGCACCAAGCAGAACAGAACAGGTTCATCCTTGCCTTACATGTTTGCTCCCTTCCGAATACATCATGTTGCTGATTTGTATTTCTGGTCCCTTGTAATCTCCAAGTTCTGTTCTGTAATAATATTTGCTATCCAGTTACTTCCCATCTTGCATTTCTGCACTGTTTTCTCCTGTGAAATAAAGCACTGTCAACCTGCCTTCATTCCATTTCCTATCACTGATTCCAGACCACCTCGTCAATTTATCAACATGATTTTGAATTCTGATACTGCCTTCCACCATGCTTGTAACCCCTCCAGCCTCTGTGTGGAGGGTATACGCAGTTGTCCTTCTTACAGCTTACCAGGTGAGGAAGGAAGCCGCAGAGTTTGAGGAGACTGCTTTAGTCACACAGAGTATCTTTGCGTAAGTAACAGCATCCTTCAGGCTGCCTCACACCTTTCTTTCGCTGTGCCTTCATCTCATATTCAGCCTATGCTCTGCTCATGCAGAAAGGATTTCTCTACAGCAATCAGTGGTTCAAATCAGCTTTGGTTCATTCTTCGGCGCTTTGAATTTAAGTTTTAAAATGTAAAATTCTATTTTTCATACTGCTGTGCATGCAATCTGATTCCAGTCTCTTACCGGTTACTTACAATTTTTATTTACAGCAACTATGAATGTGTTGCATTGTTTTTGTCATATTGAACTACACCTTGTATTTCACAACAGATGCTACGTTGTGAGGTAGCTATCTCAGAGGAGTAAGGGGTCTTTATAATCATCTTTCTAATACACATGGAAATGAAACAGTCATTTTAATTACTTCAGTACTACAGCATCTCATTTTATTTTTGCATCAGTCAACATCTCTATTTGCCATCATGTCACTATGAAAGAAACATGGGATGCTTCTGCTAAAAAGAATATTCTCAGGGACAGGAAAAAAAAAAAAGCATCCTTACTGTTAAATCCTAGACAGTAGGATGCTATATAGCAGAGCTCAGAATGAGCTTTAGAACAAGTGCTGTTAAAGCCTAGTGTAACACCTTGCCGTTTAAGAACAGACATCTATAGCCAAAGAAAACAAAAAATGGAGATCTGTTAGGAAAGAGGGAGGGAGATAAGGGTGGAAAAAGATATGGCAAAGGAGGAATTATGAATATTTAACTTTTAAAATCTAGGTCTAAGAATTCAACCAACACTGTTTCAAGTTACTATTTATAATTAATGCAAGTATTACTGAAATGATTAAGCAGTACCTCTTCTGTCTAAAAATTCAACCAGATTTCATCCAAAACTAATTCTTCTTAAGTCCCCTCACTTCCAAATGGAATTAGGAAGCACAGAAACAGATACAATTGAAAAGCAGTCAGAAAACACTCGTTAGGTTTTATTTTAAATTTAACATTATTTGAAGCTAAATATTACATAAGGGTTTTGCTGGTAAAAACATGTTAGGTTATATTTGCACTGCGCACATTGGTGCAGCACAGGGATATCCAGGCTAGTCAGAAAGCAATCTAGTCCTCTGAGACAACTCTAGTGTGATGTTAAATCACTTTACTACTAGCTTATACATGAACACCGCATTGCTTTGTGTAATCATACCTCAAAGTCAGTTAATGCTCCTACAGAGTACTACATACAGGCAGAATATCCCTTCTCTGCTCCTCTCCTATATTCCTAAGTAAAGACAATAAAAGTTATTATCTTCCTACCTGCCTGTGGTGTGCAGGTGCGGTAAGCCTGGGCCGTGTAGGGTGGGCTGGAGGACAAGCAGCAGATGACTTCCGCGGCACAAGTACAGGCAGGAGCTGCCTCCAGGGCAGGGGCAGAGCAGCGGTGCTTTGCTGTGCTGAGAGGAGGAACACATGGGAAGGTGCCGCGAGGGACTACAACCTTCTGCACGAAAAAAGGTGTCTAAATTTACCATGAAAATAAAATAGGCTTCATTGCATAATTATAGAGTAAAGTAGAAACCAACGGTGTTATAAGCCTGCTCTTTGCTTTTGCTGTGCTATGCAAAACCATTTTCAGTACATGGTTCCTCCAATGATTCAGCTTTTATTGGACGGGCTAATCTCACCAATTTAGTAACTGACTTTGTCTGTGTGTGTTCCTGTATGTGCCCAGCAGTGCCCTGGGAAGGTTACGAGGCATTCAACAGCAATTAAAATTGGAAAGCACAGGAAAAACAAACAAACAAAAGAACCCTGACACAGGGAGAAGGACTCAGGAGAGGTCCTTGGCCAACACTTTCATGACTGTACCAGAGCTAGAGAGTAAGGTATTTCCCAGCAGTTTGATCCAGACGTACACAGGAGTACATTTCCAATCATCAAACAGGCAAGGACACGGTATGTTTTTAATATGGCTTTACATTTTCACACTGATTTTGTGCCGTATGATTTGCTGGAAGAGTGACATGAACAAACAACAGTTGAACTTACATGAAATCTGCCCAAGCAAAACTACTCCTTTAAAATTTTTTTGATTAATTTTATTGACAAAGCAGCTTCTTGCTTTACATCAGAAGGTTCCGATATTTGATCTGATTTTGAACAGCCGGGATGAGGTTTGTAATCTCCTGGGCCCTCAAATTCAGCTTGGGACAAGGGAACAGTAGAGTGGTTTCAAGAACTAATAAAATTAGGAATAGAAAAGTAAACATATTCACTCAAAGGGAAGATATGGCTGGCAGATAGCCCCACAAATGGCTTTCATATAGCAACAGAGGAGTTTTAAAATTAATTAAAAGCTGAAGATACAGCTAATAATAAAGCCTTCAAGTACACCTCACAAATAAACAATTATTGTCCTTATTAAGCTGGCAATACATAGGTGTGAGGAACCAGTGATATTCTAATTTATCCACTCTACTCATAAGAGGTAATCTTAGACAAGGTTTTGCCAGCTTTGAAAATGTAAGGGTTTGTAAGTCACAGACACCATACCCAAAATCAAGAATTTCTTTTTAGCCATTATAATTTCAGCCCATCTTTTCAGTTTTGATTTCCTGGCATCTCCATTACATGCGCAATACAAGCACTGCTGCCAGCTTTACTAAGTTTACAAACAGTGGCATTTGGGTTTCTGGAGCAGAGCTTTTACCATAGCATCCCATTAAGCACAGCACCAGTTGCACTAGGAATTTGTCTGCTTGGTGATCTTCTGCCCTGAAGATCTTACAGTTTAGTGCAGAGTAACAACATCGCTACAAACAGCAAGGGTTGTAAATGGTAAGACACTCTCCCTTCCTACACTTGCAAATGAGGCTGGCTGGGAATAATCAAGTTTAGAGGCAGAGCACACAGGGGTGTATTTATTCCTGTGGATTGTGTAGCTCCTAATTGCCCTTATCTTTTCAAGCCCACCTTCACCGGTCACCCAACCAGGTTAGGCACGGCAAGTCGTTACAGCAGACCTGGCTGTGTGGTCCCTTCTGGAAACACCGTGGTGGGCCAGCAGAAAAACGAAGAGTCCTACCTCTACCACCTACCGCCAGTAGGAAACACGCAAGAGGAGAGCTGTATGTGTGTTAGGTACCTAAAGGCTAGAGGAAAGTGCTAGTCAGCCACGCATCTCTTCTCATTAAAGTCATGGCAAGCTCCTTGGCCTTGGAGGCAAGAAGGCAATTTTATAGCTAAGTTTAGAAATACAGACCTGAACGCGGATCTCCGGTTCCTGGAAGCATACCCAGAGGGTCATTCAGTATCAGGTATCTGAGTCTACCTGCCAGGGAGGAGCAAGGACAGGGGTGCTCCATGAGGGAGGACAACCTGGAAGCCAAGGGCAACCATGACACAGGCAGGGATAGCGACCTCCCCACGGACCACAGGGATGGTGATGGTAACCGCACCTGTCAGCAGCCCACTGATTGCCAGACAACTGCAAGGTGATGACTCAAGTTCAAGGCCAGGCCACGAAGTCCCATCAATAAGCCAGCAACAGCAGCACATAGCACAAAGGCAGGCCTACCTCCAGTGTAGCTCAGGCAAGGATCAAGGTCCTGTGGGCTGAGCTCCAGGACCAACATGCAGAGGGGTTGCGGGTGGGGGTCCCAGGTGAGACAGGGCAATTCAGGGCTGCTGGTGCACTCAGGACCCTGACCCTACCTCCCCCACACTCCAGGTGAGCGTTCTCACCACTCAATTAATGCTCTCCTTTTCTCTCTGGCCATGTAAATATGTTGTAGGAAGCACAAGAAAACTAATTTGCAGGTGTATTTGCTTGTTTACTATACAGTACCTACTGCCTCGATGTGACCAGCATGGACTGACTGCAGAGTTACCTGCACAGAGTTCTGAGACCCGTATTCAGGACCTGTACCCAACTCCCTGCTTCAAACTGGGGACAAACCCAGATTTGAACACAAACATACAATTGCTCACATCAGTGCACCTCATCGCAGACATATCCAAACAGCAAGGAGTGAAATGAAAAATCTCTGATCAAAAATCTCACTACAGCACAGGTTGAGGGTCAAACTCACCAGTAACTTACATTTTTAGTTACAAAGCTACCATCTGTTAACATAGGTCAATCGCAAACTTCTTACAGTGACTCTGCCTACTTGATCTGTGGACCAGAGATAATATGAACAGCCAAACAAGCCTCATCTCTGCTTGACTTTTCAGGAAAAATGCGTCTTGAGCACACCTACTGATTCCACCTCTTCAGATCCAACAGTGTGTAGTCAGGGTCAACATGCTACTGGTTTATTACTGGAGAACTAGGTGTCTGCAGATGTAAAACACCTTCAAGACATGCTGTTAGCCTTGAAGGGAGCAGGACTTAAATGCCTGAAGACATTTTTCACTGCCCGAGTCTTTTCAGTTAATTTAGCCAGACTGCTTAGCACAGTATTAGGAAAAAACTGAACATCCATATGGTCCAGCTAGTAGCACTGGACTATGCTGCTTCAGCACTAGTTATAAAACTGCCCTGTCTGCTCAGGGCACCCTGAATACCAAGGCACATCTATTGTGTCACAGACCAGAGTGCCAAGGCAGCACACTTTCTGAGTCGGTGTTTTCTTATTGGTGAAATGAGTACTCGCCTCACCCACCAAGTATGTAATGTTGGCTTATTCACTGGTTTGCAAAGCACAGAAGTATTAATGGCAATGAGAACTGGAACTATCCAAGGCGGTCTTCAGCCTTCACGTAATATATTTTTAGGAAGGCAAAGTGTACACTACCAGAAAGGCTCAACAAAAATGCTTCCACATACTCTGAATGCCATGTGTGTGCATACATATTTCGAGAACATGCTTACGAATCACATCTCCCCTCACATTTCTGAGCTCGGATGCAGAGCTCCCAGACCCCATCTTGAAGGCGCGTATCGACTATCCGTTCCCAGCTGACAGAGCCGAGGCCACTTCCCCAGGGCCCTGCCAACAGCCAGGCGCGCCGACGGCTGTCACCGCGC
>NW_008825323.1:1153191-1205906 GCF_000699105.1 Pygoscelis adeliae | reverse complement strand
CTGTTCACCGAGGGAGGGTGGGGCCCTCCTTTGAGGGCCTTGCTTTGAGAGGTTCGCCTGTGGGTTGTCTGAAGTAACGCACCTTCAAAAAGCCTTTTAATAGGCGTTAAGTTCGGCTGTTGGCTTTTGGGGGTTTGTTTATTTTTTTTTAATTCGGATTCAGTAGCTGTTGTGCGAAGGGGCCCGGCTTATAAATGATGTACCGGCAAATCCTTGTCTTCGAGCGTCGTTAATATGCTTATGTAGCAGACGTGACCCTTAATTTTCAAGGCTTGAGAACTTCACGCTTCATACAGTAAAAGTGGTTGGAGAAGAAGTGGCACTAAACTACTTGCATTTAAGTACTGCTCCGTCTTTTATAAAAATTCTTTTATGCTAAAGTGCTTGAGTAGCTAGATCCTCCTTCCAGAAGAGTTCCACGGTAATCTGCTTTCAGACTGCTAAAAGGATTTCATCATCGCAGCTCGCAAAACGTGGGCTCTCTCTGGATCTGAGCTACTCCCCCAGTCCTAATTATGTATCCAGCTCAGAGTTATTTTCCTCCTTGCAAAAGCTACGGTAATCCAAAGCCTGTGTGAAATCACGCTGTCTCAATTGGCCTGCTAAGGACTCCTTGCTCCTTGAGGATGTTGTGGTCTGAGGCGGGTCCAGCTTGCACAGCTTGCACTTTTCTGGTCTATATTTGGAATTCTTACTGGTGTAGTTTCAGTGGTTCTTGAAAGCTAGATCCCAGCTGTGTGTTTAATTTTTGGTTTTGATTAAAATTAGCAAATCCTTGACAAAGGAGGAGGAAAAGCAGCTCATTACAGGAGATTTGGAAAATAAATATCCTTGAAAAGCAGTTTTCTGCTCACTCATCAGTAATTTTTATGCATTTTACAGTAGGTGACACAGCTTGCATTTTGTCTCTGGTGCAAATAAACAAATGAGTGTAAAAAACCTTTTCCTGAGAGCGTAACCTATATTATACAATAACTTAGGTTAGAAAGGACTTCTGGAAGTCATCTAGTCCAGCTTTCTGCTCAGAGCGGGTCCCACTCAAAACTGAATGAGGTTGCTGAGCACCTTTTTCAGTTGGGTTCCAGAAATTTCTGATGAGGGAGACTCCTCGGTCTCCGGGTGCAACTGTTCCAGCACATAAACGCTCGCACTGGGAAAATGTTTCCCCTTAGAGAAACAAGCTACAAGTTTGTCTTCTGAGCTGCAGTTTCTCCTGTTGCATTTTGTAGTTGTTGTCTCTTGTCCTTTCACTGTGCTCCTCTGAGGGGACCCTGTCGCTGTCCTCTGTGTAATAACCCTCTAGATAGTGAAGGACTTAGATCCCCTCTCCTTAGCCCTTCCCCACCTGGTCCCTCTGCCCCGCTCACCCTGCTCTGAACAAACCCAGCTCCCTCAGCTTCTCGTGCACCATGTGCGGCAGCCACCAGGCATGGTAGTCTGCCTTAGACCTTACCCGTTTTCTGTACTGGGGTGTCCACAGCTGGACACAGCACATCTGATGTGGCCTCATGATCACAGAATGGAGGGGATTTACTGCTACAGTTAGCCATGCTCATCACGGCATGCTGCCGAGCCTCACGCATGCCTGCTTCTTCCAGGAACGTACCTTGAGTGCTGTAACAGCCTTAGTTGATATCACCTGTTATCGCAAATGTACTTTTTTTTTTTTTAGAGTTCTTGCTCTGAAATGGACATCTTCAAGGCCATCACTCTGGGTACAGCAGTCAATCTCGTTGATGCGAATAAAGCACAGTTACAGCAAAGTTTACACTTTACTAGCTTGGCCCAAAGTATCTTTTATCAGTGCCATCCTTTTCAGTTTTTTCAACTGTTGTTCCCAATACATGAATCATGTATTTTCTGTCATCTGAAAATTTAATCTTGTTTCTAGACTAGCCAAGGAAAAGAGGGCTGTCTTTGAGCAAGATTTGCTGATTTGGGGGGCTTGTCTCTTGTATATACCAAAACCAGAGCAAAAAGGCTTTAGAACAGTGCGTGTGATTTAAAGGATTTTAAAAAAATCCATACATGCCATTTACCTAAGAACTGTTACTGGCAACAAAGCCGATTTGTGGCACCTAATGCCCACTTCAGTAGCCAGATGACCCAGTTGTCTAGCCTAGTTAAGCCTCCGGTGGCCTGTCTGTCTCAAAATTCTTTCTTCTAAGCTACAATTTAGAAATAAAGTGTTTTCAGGAGTTGTATCATTTCAACTGCTAATCTAGTTTGTAACCTCAAGTATTCTTTTTAACTGGTAGTTTTTCTACCCTCTTTTTTGTTGTTGTTATTTATTAACCAAAAAGCCTGTGCTGATGGGTGGGGGATTGGAGGTATTGAGCTTTCACAAAGGAATTGTCTATTTCAAGTGTTATTTTAAGCTGGGAGGACAAGCTGGGAAAAGATTGAATAGGGAAGGTAATGATCTGTGCAATTATGGTGAGTTTCTTATCAGTGGAAAATGTTATCTGCAGTGGTATCTTCCCAGTAGAAATCAATTACACTTAATTTCTTTCTTATACAGGAACGAGCTTTCGGTAGACAAAACTAAAAAAAAGAAGAGAAGAGAACTGACTGAGGAACAGAAGCAAGAAATTAAAGACGCCTTTGAGTTGTTTGATACAGACAAAGATAGAGCAATAAATTATCATGAATTAAAGGTAAAAGTTTTTTTCATTTAAACAATTTTATGGCAGATAATACATATCTGTTTCTTAGTGAGTTTTTAAGATGTTGGCTGTGTCTTTAAAAAATGCTCCATGTTCAAGATCTCTTGCTGGGCTGAAGGAGTGAGGATATTTGGAAAGAAAAAAAAGGAAATACTGGACTGGTGTAAGAATGAGCTTTTCTTCCTACGCTATATACTTGACACAGTAACAGAAGTGGCGTAGCATCCTGCATAACACTGGTCTGAATGCTCCCCAGGGTTTAGCTTGGACAGATGACTAAGTGGGAAAAGCTCTTGAAAAGCTGTTTGGTTCTTTTTAAAGGCGGCACTGTATAATCTAAAGCTTGATGTTGTGAAAATCCACAGGTTTCAGAGGCTTAGGTAAAAGATGTAAATCAAATTTGTAAAACCCTTCACTACAAGCCAAAGCTTACCCACTTGCATTTTTCAACAGGGAGCCTATGGATTGTAGGAATGAGGTACGCTATTTGCTGTGCGTAAGGGAGGCTCAGTAGCTTACCTTCCCCAAAAAGGCTTCTCCTGTTGATAACTACTGGCAAATGGAGGCTAGGATGGCAGTCTTTCCTAGTGAGTCCTCCCGTCTGGAAGTCGCTAGAAATAGTCATGAAGTTTATTAAAGTCTCTTTAAATCTTTTAGGAATTTTTATTCTAATTATACTGCATCAAGAACAAAAAGTGGCTTTGGAAAGGCCAATGTTTCTGTCATGTATTGGGTGATATTCTTTTGGGAGGGAATACCTAATCCAACCTGCTGGCTCAACATTCTGGCTCTACCAAGTAACTCAAAGAGGGGAGAGAAGAAAAAAAAATAATTCTTATTTTTACTTTAATTGCTGTTACAGGAATGTCTTAGGTATAGCGATTCCCTGCTCTTTATTTCAGAGTTCAGGTATTTTATCTTTGCTGGAAGCCACAGTGAGTGGGGTAGTACTGGGGACTGTTTCGGGACTCTTAATATGCTTTTTCCAATTATGGTATGCTTTGAATTCCCAGCTGTAATGATTACTTGCAAAGCTGTTTCTTAGCTGTCTAATTAAATATTGTGGCCCGGAAGATAATAGTATGGAAGAACAGAAGTACATAAAGAACTATCTCCTTCTCTACAAAATCAGCATATAGCATAGATTTTTGAATGGCTACATACAATAGGATTGTGGTTTTCCACTTCTGGTTTAGTGTATGTTCATCAGGTTGGAGGAAGTTAAGGTAGTGTGTGCTGAGAAACTGCTATCTCAGTTGAAATGGGAAACTAAATGTGTACTCCTAACCTAATGGAAAAATAAAAAATAGGTTGCTTTATGTTGTTCACTGGGAAAGCAGTAAAGTCACTTGTAAGAGGACTTGTAAACCCATGAACATATATACACTTAGTATGAATACTGAAGAAGAATAATTTGAAGAATGATTTTCAGTTTTACCTTCGAAAAAGGGTCAGTACTTGAAATGTTTTTGGAAGTGAGGAAACTAAATCTCCTTGTTCCAAGAAGCATTTGGTCCAGTCTGTAAAATCCCTGAAAATGCAAAGGCTAGTTCTTTCACTGTAGCTTGATGTTCCATTTGCTAATAGTAGTTTTAAGCGATTTTTATATCCAAAGTTTTTCTCCTTTTATTAATTTTATTTACTGTTGTTGCTAAACCACTGATACGCACCTTCTGTCTTGGGCAAGAAGGTAATTACTGAAAATAAAAATAAATCTGTTAAATCCGTATTTTAATCTTCATCTATGGTTGCACTTCCATTTTATTCCAAAAGGTGGCAATGAGAGCCTTGGGTTTTGATGTGAAAAAAGCTGATGTACTGAAAATACTTAAAGATTATGATCGAGAAGCGACAGGCAAGATCACCTTTGAAGATTTTAATGAAGTTGGTATGTGTTTGATTGTGTACCTTTAGAGAAATTTAGCATATAGTAGTGACTACAATTTGGAAGCAGTACGTTGTGTACTTTTTCAGTTATCTAGTACCATTAAGAAACAGAAATGGGAGATATCATTTCATATTTTTCTTAATAAAAGTCAATAGTGGAGGAAAATAAATCTTTGTATTCTGCATACTCAGTTTGATATGTAGAGATTAATGATAGCCACAGTATAAAAGGAAATAGTATACACAGTCCTAATCTTTTTCAAACTAACACAAAGGAATAAATGCTAACTTAAAATGTAGATATTCTTGTGTTGTTTATGGATTTTGTGAGATTCTCCTTCCTGCTGTGGAAAAAGTATTTGGCATTGAATTTCATGGGAAGGAGTGTATACACAGGCAAACTGTAAACTGAATACAGACTTCATATATACCAAAGATAAGAGAAATTGAAGCAGATGTTAAATATTGTACTTCAGGGATTTTCAACTGTTAATAAAAACAGTGGCATTTCATTAAACTGTTTCATCTGAAGATTGTGCATTGTGCAGTTTGACATACTTTGAGTATGTAGTGATCTGCAGAATTTTTAAAGATTAGAGTTTAAGTTTCTTTGAAGATTTTTTTTTTTTTGGTTGTTACACATAACTTATACTTTTGCATACAATTTGTGTTTACTAAAAAAATAAGCTGTGTGGGATTTCTCCATTTATGGCTTTATATCTCTATTTCATTATTCCAATCCATGTGTTCAAGGTATTAGATTTCTGTAATTTTTCTGGGGAAAAAAAAAAACCAATCCCCAGTATAGTACATGTGTATTTCCTCTTGGCTACGAATAACAATCTACTTAATGTGGTAAAACAGCTAATGATTGAAATGTGGCAAATTTTAATGATTTAACAAGTTGGGATTGGACAAAATATGTAGTTAATGACAGATAATATTTTCGTAGTTGTATGCTGGGTTAAAGCAAATTATAGGTCAGAAAAGAACCAAAAATAAAGTCTATGGGGAAATACACGTGCTCAATCCTGATTTAATTTAAAATAAATTAAAAAAAGTAAACAGAGTATTGATTTTATAGCAATAATAATAAGTGCATCATTATGCTATAATATTATATAATTGAATATACTTTAATTACTGTGTAATTCTTTCTTAATTCCTGATGTTTAGTCCTGTCATTGTTCATTCTTTCCTGATTCTGTCCTGGCTATCAATATGGGCAGTCAAAAAGTGCTGTGAGATGCTAGGAAAATTCTTGTAGAAAGTACAATATCTACTTGGGAGGCGATCGAACCTGTCCCGAAACTTGAATTGGGTTTGAGTACTGCTATGACGCAGTATGACCTTGACACAGAATTAAACATAATACCACTTCTAGCAGAAAGATCAGGGAGTTAGAGAAAATAGGTTATAGAAGCTTTAATTGTGAAGAGCTGCTGAATATAGCTAAGCAATTCTTGAGCCATCAATTTTTCATAGTTTAATGTTATTTATGGTTTTAGATGTAGGAATGGCCCATCTGAAATGTATACAGATGCAATTACATTTTGTCTTGTTTCGTACAATAATGTTACCTATGGTATTTAGAGACATAGTGTTTTATTGTTCTTCAGCTAACATTGCGGTTGTCTTCTTGCCACGGCAGGTAGAATTTTTAAATGATGTAATACTGTCATGCAGCGTAGTTGTTTTAAATGAAAATACTTAAATTTAATATAAACCTGAGGGATTTATGTAGACATATAAACTTCATTGCTGCAGTGAGCTTATATGAGCTTGAATCTAATTTTTTCCTGTCAAGTTCACTAAGGCAGAGCAGGCGTTCCATCTGCAGGCAGTAGCAGATGCTAAGTGGTTCTCTACGCACAAATGGGGTTGATGTGTTTTTAATGGCTTGATGAAAGTCATAAATAGCAAGCCCTGTAATACAAGACTAGCAGGTACAAAGATGTGAAGATATTTACAGTTGGTTCCAGAAATGTCTGAAATAATTACTAGAAGAATATTTTATGTGGCAAGTTTGTCTTTTCTGTTACAGAAACTGACAAATTGTTGTGATAAAAGGAATAATAAAAGACTGATGAATCCTTTCAGAATTAACATCTTGTAGTTCATAGCAGTGCCCTTTTCATAACCCCTGGGCTTAGGTTTTTTGTGTCTAAAAGAGAGGTTCCCTGTGAATGTTTTTCATTACTCAGTGGTTCAATGGTCTCTCCAAGTCAAAATTCTATCCTGATCAAAACATATAAAATAAAAAAACTCACGTCTTCATCTGTCAGAACTGATGTTTTTTTTCTGAAAGGTAAGTTTGGAACAGAGGAGGCATGTGTATACTTGTAATTCCTTTTGAAAGGTGCGTTGAAAGCGTGACTGTGTCTAAATTGCCGTGTAGCTTTCCACTGCAACAGGTATGTCCCAAAGAGAAACTCAGCTTGGGAAAAGAGAGAAAAGAAAGAAAGGTCAGATAACAGCCAAACAAATATGCATGTTGAATTGAAACATATAAAAATGAAAGAAAGGGTGAAATCGGAAGTGTATGTTCTTCGTATTGCCTCAATCTGCTAAGGTCATTCTGAGTTTACCCTTCAGAATTTTTTAGTCTAACTTAAGTATCCTTCTTACAGTGACAGACTGGATATTGGACAGAGACCCACAAGAAGAAATACTCAAGGCATTCAAATTGTTTGATGATGATGACTCTGGTAAAATAAGTCTGAGAAACCTGCGCCGGGTTGCTAGAGAATTGGGTGAAAATATGTCTGATGAAGAACTACGGGCTATGATTGAAGAATTTGATAAGGATGGAGATGGAGAAAGTATGTGTTAGCAAAGAAAACCCCATATAGTCTGTTCTTAATTTTCTCCCCTTTTTAAATGTGCTTTTGTTGTGAAAATGTCCTCTTTGGTTTCCTTCTAGATAACTTTCAGCTCAAACTTAATTTAGCTTACAAATAGTGGAAATTGTTATTTTCGACTAGTCCTGGAATCATATCTTGGCATTTATAAATCAAGTTAATTTCTCAAGTTGATTCACCACTAACTTTTATTCAACCATTGTCTATTTAAAGATTGGTGAAAGTGTAGTTGAAGGTGGAAGTAATTGAACTGGTACATGGGAGATTCCATGTACCTACATTACAGTTTTATTTCCTTATAAATCAGTAAAAGGATTAAAGTGCTAAGAGAAACTCTTTCAATCGCCTAGTCAATATTTCTTAAGTGGTGATGTGTCACTGTTGTGATTTCAGCATGTTAGTCAGACATGGAGTATTAAGCTAATAAATCATGCTGGATGCACCCTGGGTCTGTTGCAGGATCAGCTTCGATGGGTCTTTAACATACTCTGAACCTCAGAGTGCTGAAGAGCGTAGTGTGAAAAATGGCTCTGCACAATTGACAAGGTCCATACAGAGTGGGCTGCAGAAGGATTTTATTAGCTAGATAAAGAATGAATTAACAAATCCAGTTTGATACTATGCTTATTAAGTCTTCGTGAACACTGAAACTTTGTTTATTTTCATTAGCTTGAAAACATCCTTATGTTTACACCAGAATCCTTAATACCTGAATTTCAGGGACTGCTCGCTTGAGACCATGTACATAAACGCTGCATTTTTTAACAGTCATCAAAACCTACTTTGGAGTTTTTCTTTCTGGGTGGTGACTCGTGTCTGAGATTTCACTAGTGGTTCATCAACTTTCCCAGTTACAATAGTATTTCTACTTGTGAGCCGCCGTGTCCGTTGGACTCAAAACTCTCACTACTGGTGAAAAAAAACCTGCGTTGTCAGCCTTGTGACAGACACTCCTGCTCTCTGTGCTCTTTGAGATAGATGGTATTCCACACTTGGGAATACAATTACTCAAGTACTGAAACAACCCCTTTTCTTTCAAAAGGAAGAGCAGGACATTTAAAGATGGTCAGTGGTGTGGAAATGCGAGCCTTTTGTTCCATTGTAGTGGTGTAAATACGGAGACTGGAGGCAAAGATAGTGAAAGGTCAGTGAATCGACTGTCAGAAGAGTATTAATGTTGACACTGTTATTACCAAAGTAAGTGTTGGGAAAAATGTGATTTCTTTCCTTTTGGAACTATTGTTTTCTGATATCTTTCTGTGGTTTGAGGCCATGGTTCCTTAACAAATCTGTGCTGTATAATTCTGATGTTCCTCCATGCTCCCAGCTGCGTCTTCCCACCCGTTTCTTGCACTGGCAGTATCTGATCCCACAGGTGAGGTGTTTAGGGGAGCTAAGCCAGGAGAAAACTATTCATTTACGTTTTTAAGTGTTGTTTTTCTTGCTACTTAGATCCCTGAACTGTCTCACTGCTTGATCAGATTTTCTCAGAGCTGCATCCTGAGAAAATGGATTTTGTTTTCTCTCAGCGTTTCCTATAGGATAATTGAAGCAGGTCAGTATAGTGAAAGCTGCAAATCCTGTTTTCAGGCACCTATCTGTGTGCAGTGACACACAAGATTGCAGCTGTGAATTCTGGTAGACAATAGGATACCTATTTACTTCCTTTTCAGTAGCTGTATGGCAGGCAAGGAATGATGCCTGTTTTCTCAATCCATTAGATTGATTGCTAGTCTAGGTAGATACTTTAATTTTGAGCTTGTTTTGCTTTTAAAAGGAAGAGTTGTAAGGACATTGCATTGCTAGCTTTACTTTTTTTTAAGATTCATTTTATTTTTTCTTTTTTGGAAGGTGCAGCTGTAGAGGTGAGTGAGAGTAGAATCCATCTGCAAGCACATTTTGTGCTGTGTTGCTCTCCTGGAGCTGCCAACTGAGATGTCAGAGTCAAGGATGGTTTTTTGTCATGTGGCTATTTGGTCACTACAGATTGAATGTAGACCATTAGCTCCTTTCAGGAAGGTTACTGAGTCATAATTATTTTGGGTCAGTGCTACATTTCTGAATTGAAATTGATCACCTAAGAGTGGGGTGGTCTTACTCATTCATCCATTCATTCTCTTTGTTAGAGCAGTCAAGCACGAGATCGAATATGGAAGATTGACAGTATAATGTTTGTATATGGTGCTGTTTACACTTAAGGTTCTGTGTGTTTTCTTTAAAGAAAACTGATGCTGTTTCTAGCTTTTTAAGATTCATTCTGAAAAAGTAAATAATCCTGTGAATCACTTTTCCATTTAACTTCAAACATCTGGGTCATGTAGCAAAATCTTGCTGCCATCTATTTCTCCTTCTCCTCCTGCCAGAAAAAAATATCTGAAACTGTTAGTTGGTAGCATTTTTAATTGATACTTCAAATACAGGAATAATACCACTTGTGGTTTAACACCCTTCGTATATTTGAGAGATTGTTTTGCTCATCGTGAAATAAGGTCTGTTGTGTGATACCCAGGCTACTTGAACCCTTGTGTTTCTAGCAAAACGACTGAGCTGTACTGGTGCACTGTACATAAGTTTCTGTAGAAGAAAGT
The DNA here is from genome assembly GCF_000699105.1 of Pygoscelis adeliae. Taxonomy (NCBI): domain Eukaryota; kingdom Metazoa; phylum Chordata; class Aves; order Sphenisciformes; family Spheniscidae; genus Pygoscelis; species Pygoscelis adeliae. The sequence goes on along the minus strand of NW_008825323.1, from coordinate 1,195,904 downwards.
GTGTTTGACATATTTCTGTCTGCCTTAAAAGCGTAAATAGTCTTATTTTCGTATTCCTGGTCTTAGGAACGATTTCTGTTTTGGAGTATGACTATTTTTAGAAACTCCACGCTGTCAGTTCATGTAGTTTTTGTCATCTTGTGTCGATGCGTCTGTAGGAAACACGATCCAGTCTTAGGTCTCAGATTTTGGCACAGAATTAGAAAAATTAGAAAAAAGCCACCACTGAAATAATATGCTCCTTTAACTCTCCAGAGTCTAAATCAACATTTTCTTTATATTAGCCGTTATACTAATTTGTTCTTTTATGATCATTTATGTCATGGAATTGAGGGAAATCTAATGATGGGAAAGACACTGATTGCTTCTGATTTCATTGTACTTAGCTTGTGAACAGATCCTAAATCTGAGGAGGATTAACTGGGTTACTGGGAATTGTAACTACGCTTCTCTTTGCAGTTTATTTGAATGTTACAAAATTTGTTTGTCATTGTAATACCGTATTTCCACTTTGCAGGATTGTTTAACAAAGATGTTTTAAGCCAGAGAATATTTTGGGGAGGATGTTTGTATTTGTGTTGTTATTGTGCTGTTACTGTGATAAAGCTGTGGAAATGCTTTTTAAAGTCATACGGACAACATAGTGCTTATGTGTAGTAGAACATGATGTAGCTATATGATGGACTGATATTTCAGAGTATAGGGTCCTCAGCTAGACTAGATCTACTTGTTTCATATTTTTTGACATGTGTCGCAACAGGGCAGATTTAGGTTTATTTTTTTAATTCCGTAACATAGTTGAATTTGTATAATTTTCTTCTGGCTGTAAATGTAGCTCTTATTTTGCAGTGCTTTGTTTAGGAATAGCTTGGGCACACTGGCTGGGACAGATAATTGTCAGGGAGAATTCTTCATACATGTCTGGTCTTTTCCATACCACTGACGTACTCTAATCATTCCCCACTACAGTAATTAGTTGCAGAGTGAACATGTTCATTGGTTAACTCTTTTACAGTGGCTCTGTCTTAACATATGAGTAAGGTCAATAGCTCAGGTATAAGTGCAGCAAAATAATTAATGACTGCTAATTAATTTATTATTACGACTTGATTTCTTCAAGTACATTTGCGTAAAATTTCTGTTAATTATAACTGAAGAATGAAGAAAGTTCAGATGGGGAAAAGCTTGTCAAAAGTCCATTTTAATTCTAGCTAATTTATGGAATCATTAGTAAATGATCTTAAAATTCATCTTGTATTTGGCAAGCGCTACAGATTTGAGGGAGAGAGGAATAGCATGGTTTGGGCTTGGGGGGCGGTTTGGACATAAATGTCTGAATCATGATTTTAAGAATAAAACTGAATTTGATTGTAACTGGATCTGCAGTATTGTTGCTTGAGAAGCACTTATTGAATAAAATTTATGTATAATTTTTAACATTTTTATAAATCTTAAAAAATCCTAATAATGTATTATGTTTTTGCATAGCCATCTTTTTACATACTTTTCTCAGTGTTTTTTTCTATCTTGTTTTACTTTGAAAATATTTTTACTTTCATAATTAGAAATAATAGCTTGTTATATACAAGCTAGATTCTGGCTTAAGTATTCCACATAATTAAGCTCGCATTCTAACTTCTCCTTTTACGTGAAGAAAAGAAGTGCAAAATCTCTGTTGTTCTAGAAGCAAAAAATCCAAACTTGTAAACCCTGATTAGTAATGGATCAGACACAATGAATACTAACTGGGAAACCTTTAAGTAAAAAGTACTGTACAGATATGCATTAGTTTATTTTATGGTTTATGGATGTTTGCGGTTTGTCTAACAATTTTCTCTTTTTCTGCAGTCAATCAAGAAGAGTTCATTGCTATTATGACGGGCGATATTTAGCATTAGAAGAAAAGAAATGAACTCAGCACAAAAGGGAGGAATCATTGGCAGCTTCCATTTCAATGTTTTGTACTTCCTTTCAATTCTGTAGCTGGCGTGATGCAGAAAATTACTTTCATCACAGGACCAAAATAAAAACAGGTTATATGCACTGATAGTTCAGTACTTTGTATCATTAAATATTATCACTAGAATAATTGATACATCATTTTAGAACAAGTATGTAATGCTGCATTTCAGAATGTTCGAGTAGTCATTTGTAAAATAGCTTTGTATAAGATTTCTAAATTGTATCATATTATAAGAACCTTTTGAGGTTGACTTTGTGTTAGCATTAGCTGTGGCCTTAGTTTTGATACATAAGGTTTGACAAACTTCCATTTTAATAAAATGTTCTTTACTATTGCTACTTGTAAGTCTTATTTTTGTAGTTTAATCTGAACTAGACTATAATGTAAAATCCTTCAGAGAAAATAATTTTTTTTCATTTATAGGCTTGTACTTCCGCTGTTCTAGATGAATGGTAACATTAAATAAGCAAGCATTTGCATCTTCAAAGATGCAGTTTTTTAACTCTGTATTACCCCTGTGTGATAGCAAAGGGCAGGCCACTATGCATGATGATAAACTGTATCAAAAATGTGCTTAAATCATCCAGATGTCAGCCAGCAGCTCTCTTTTCAGTATCTACAGCTCTGATAGCTGTGGAGACAATGACAACTGTTTATGATGAGTAGATGCTCTTTCTGCAGTATCTAGTTAGACGAAAAGCATCAGGGAATGAACTTTTGAAGTAGTTGAAGAGACTGTATTTCTAGTTTGCCAGATGTCTTCCAGGAGAGTTCTTGTGAGTTGATCTTCCAGATTTCCTGTATATTAGTTGTAGTTTCTTCTTTTTAAACTTTGCTCTCCTTATATATCAAAAAATGTAACTTTAAATCTTGATTAATCCTGTGTTCATCTTTATTGTCAGAAAAGCAGCTGCTTTTTAACTCAATAATCCTGGGGTCATGAACAGGTTTGCCCTGCACAAACAGTCAGAGCTTGGAATTTATTGAAGACAGAAGTTAAGGTCATCAAAGTTAATAGATTTTTCCTATTATTTTTCAAGTGTGTATTGTAACATTCTTACCTGTGAAATACTGTGTTGCTCTCTATTAAAGCCATCAATACCAGTCCATTCATAGAGAAGGTTATAGCAATTCAAAGTGACTAGCAGTGGCTCTGTATAACTGATCAAGTATTATGAACAGACACCTCATGTAGAACCCCAGTGGGGTACGTGGCCATCAGCTGAGATTTCTGTGCTGGATTACTCTCATTCAGAGAGACGTCTTTTGAACAGCTTTTGCTAGGAAAGGACATTCTTCCTGTTGAGATGTTTTCATTTTGATTTTTTTCAAAATTAATTATGAAAATATAATGGCAAAAAATGGCAAGGATCAAATTAATATGAAATTTGTGGGAGTGAAGGAGTAATTGGTATTTGCCAGGAAACTGCAGTCTTAATGTTCAGTTAATGTCAGTCTTAAAGTTTGAGTAAAACTTCCTCTGTGCTATATCGGAGGTGGATTTTATAAGCAAGTTCTTGCTCAACAAGTAAAACAGCATGAAATATTTGCAGGATGAAGATGTGTTTGGTGAAGATGTGAAGGTGTTTGTGGAGAAAAATTCTGCTATATATAGGATGGACATACTTCATTTCTTTTATATTAATTTCAGTATAATAGTTGGGAAAAATAAGAGTTGAAGGATTCTACTATGCAAGAGAAAATCTTGCCTGGGAATAAATACAGCCAACTTCTTAGAAGTCAAGTAAAATGCTTTAGAATCCAATAGCAAAAAAACCCACATAAAATATAAAACTTATCTTAAAAAAACCTACCATTTAAAAAAAAAAAAAACCCCGCACAACTTTTAACCAGTATTTTGCAATCTTAGCAGATTTGTTTGGGAGGTAAATATTTTGGGGAAATGATTCAGTGTTTGGGACTGAGCCTATGAACTGCTCTTAACAAGTATTTTCTAGGAACAGTACAGGTATTGTCCGCTTCAGTAGTTCCTGGCTTTGCTTTTAATTTCTTACGTAAACTATTTCAGGGACATTTTTTATTTTCTGCAGACAGTGAAAGCGATAGAGAACTTAAAAGGTCCCTTAGTGGTCATCAAAAAACTTTTTCCCCGATAATCATACTCTTACTCTGAATGTGCCAGTTTTCTAATATTCTGCTGTGGCTGTTGAACGACTGGCTTTTACAGGGATGTTACCATTCTGTTCCTCCCTACGGAACTGGTAATTATTTCTTCATAGGTGTCCCTTTCTGTTTTGTAACTCTTCCAGCAAGATGCACTTTGTCTCTTCTGGATTGAGGCCTTATTTGTAGCTTTTGCAAGGTACTTGAAAAACCTTACTTCATTCTTGCAGATGTGGCAGCACTTACGGGCTGGATAACAATAGTGCAATGCTCTCCAGTTCACTGGCCTGTGCTTACGGAGGTCTTGCGAGTTGCTCAGACTGTGGGAGTGGCACAGAAGAAAAGAAGAAGAAGCAATGAGCGTAGTATTTAGTGATACTGCCTCGATGTTTGGCTTTGCTTTTTCTCCGCATTTCATTGTTTGGGAGATTTTTGCATTCCAAAACCACGCTGCTGACTGGTGAGCTTCTTGCTGGTTTGTGTACTGGGGGTGTTGCAATTTCTGTTGGCTTTTCTTCATGTTGGCTGATGGGCAGTAATTGTGATAAATTGGAGTCCACAGCTTGGTAAGATCTAAGCTCTGAACTTGAAACTGTCTGCTTGGCGCCAGCATTGACACATACATTCAACTCTGTTTTGTGGAGCTCAGGCCTATCCTGGTGCTTTTTGGTTCTTCGCTTGGTGTATCATGGGATACAGATTCCCAGTTTTTGTCTTTTCATTCTTTGTCTGATATCGGAGGAGGAAGAGAGTCATTTGGTTGCACCTTTTAAGTCTTGTCTGTTGTAAAATAGTGTCAAAGTTCAACAGTCATCATTACATATTGAAAAGCCGCGCTGTGGATGTGTGCCTTTATTTCTAGACTTGCAAAGGTGGGTTAGCATTGAAATAGCAGGGTCTGATCTGGAGTACCTGGGACAAATGCTTCTCTGTCGCCTTTGCTAAGGAGGGCAGTGATGTCTGGTAGAAGGCCAAAAATGGCAGCTAAGGGAATGTCATAATCCATTGCACTGAAATCCACTGGAGCCTCTCTTTAAGAGCTTACAGTAACAACAGTTTAACTGTGCCAACTAGTCCATCACTTCCCTAATTAATCCCATGCAACTTTGAGGAAATTGAGAACCTCCAAACAAATAAAAATACCATGTTGGAGTGCAGCGTATACCAAATGTTACTCTGCTGACTTATTTTAGAACAGTCTTTTCAGTACTAAGTTTGTCACGTCAAACATTTTTCGTTTGTGTTTATTCATGGGAAAGTTTCCGTGGCACAGTTAAGTCATCAAAAGTCAGAAAATGCCGATGTTAAGGTTACATATACCTCATCATGTGGAGGCTCTGCCTGAGTTCAGAAACACCTCCGTAGCGCTCTGGTGATGTGGCCGTCTTCACCACATGCAGCAGAGCCTTCCTTAACCATGCCCTTGGAGCTTGGCAAAGAGGAAAAGGAAAACCACGACCGCTTGGCTGGCAACGGAGCGGAGGCCAAAGAAGCAGTGCGTGAAGGGAGGGATGATCAGGGAGGCACTGGGAAGAGACCCAGCTGGCCCCGAGCTTGGAGCGGAAGGGCAGGAGGTCTGTGCTGAGCCACAGGCCTACGCAAGAGGAGCGGCAGCCCAAAGGGGAGGGCGTCTGGGTCCACGTTGATCTCTCTGCCCTTGGGCTCCCCTCAAGTTCATAGCATAGCTCATGGGTACATCTTCACCTCTTGCACCATGGCTGCAGCTCAGGAAGACACTTAACTGGAGACTGGCATTGTAGGAGGTTATGTGTGGTCGTTATGGCATGAAGCTGACTGTGGAGAAATCCTTCAACTTTTAAACTTCTGTCCAAGTTTTGCATGCTCTGTGGAGTTCTGGGATGTCGCATAGTAAACTTTGTTAGCAGAGGTTTTTATCACAAGTTACACAAGAACAGAGGATGAGGACAGTTGCACTAAATCCAGTTGCCCCCTAGATTGCTTGTAGTTGCTCATAACCCCTCACATAGTCAGATTTTTTTTGTCGACACACATCTGATGGATGCACTGCTTGCATAAGCAATTCTTTACTTGTTTTTTTTTGTGAAACTGGGTCCTACTATTTAGCAGATAATGGCTGTGACTGCAACTTGCCATGCTGTGCACAGAACCGTATCTGAAGTGAGAGCTTTGACTTTTCCATTAGGTCAAGAGTTTGAAGATAGTGGCTGGCACTAGCAAAACTTTTGCAGAAGTCATTTTCTGTAGTGCTCTTGCAGAGGGATAATTGCCACTGAAGTAAGTCTGTAGGGATGCTGAGAATGTTTTCATCCTTGAGGAACAAAAGAAAAATGATTCCACAGAGGGAAAAAGAGGTCAGTGTTTTGAGCACTTCTACCTTCCCTAAGGTACACCGAGGGAAAATCTGGACAAATCCATTCAGACAGTCCCACTAAGAGGGTCACAGGCATTAACAGAAAATCAGTAGAAATATCATAAACATCTAGAGAATCTGCAAGTATCTTACTTTTATGACAGTGCAACTGGTTCATCTACTGTAAAACTGTTGCTAAGCAAACTGAACACGTTGGCAATTACCAGCAGTCAGAAGTGATAGCTCTCAGAATATATAATAAGTGGGAACTTTCCATATGTAGGTCTTCTTGAAACAACGTGAATGTTTAGCCGGTGGAGGTTGTATTTGCCACTTTTTAGCCCTTACTATTTTGAAAACTACTCTACTTATAAAAGAATATTTAAAGGAATTCCAAAGGAATAAATAAGTAAATTTAAAGGAATAATTCCTTTAAAATATGCCTCTTAAAGGAATAAAGAATGGGCTTAGCAGGAAATGACTACTTTACTAAGAGAGATCTATTTAGAGCTAGGTAGCTAGACAGCACTTTATAAATAAGATTGCCTAGAATGTTTTGCAGAAATGCTTGTTATAATGTCTGGAAAAACTTTTTTTATTGCAGAGCTTAATTATGAATGCATTATTTTAATTATAATTCCATAAAATGAACATCTGAAAGGGTCTTTATTTTTGTTGGGTTTTTTTTTTTTGAGGAAGTGACCTTGAAGGTTGACTCATAATAAAGCCTACTTTATTGGTATGAATAGAATTTGGACAAATTGTGTTGACAGAAACTTGCAGTAATTTACCCAAAGTTCTGTAACCTTTTCTCACTTGAACGGCTTTCCCAGGTGTTGGAAGGAGCCCTTCCCAGCCCTCTCCTGGAAGCAGGTTACAACACAGCAACTGTCCCAACTGTAAATGGAAATGTAGGATAAAAAAGAAATGTCTTAGAAAACAGTTACCCACTTAAAAAGGGGCTGTGCAAGCTCGTACAATAAATAGATCTATTTTAATCCAGTTGTGATGGGGGAAAAAAAAACCCCAACCACCTAGGGGTCTCTTGTTCAGTGAAAGGCAGAGCTACAATAATACAGGTCGAAACCACACAGTAATGTGCTGTACCAAGGAATGCGAAAAGGAAAGTAGTAAAATATCTGTATGGTATTTGTGATTGCTCTCTGCATAAAAAGAACAATCACAGGCGAATAAGCAAAGTAAAATGGAGTTAGTAAAAAATGCTAGTTAATATAGCTCATAAAACAGACCTCCCTTAAGGCATTAAAAAAAAAAAAAAGGCAAAAATGTCTGAAAGCTTAAAGAATATGGTTTGTGGGCCCCCCTTCTCCAGGGTTCCTCAATGCTGAGGAATAATCCTGCTCAAGATTTTGCAATTTGAAGGATGCATTGAACAAGTAGGTTCTTCAGTCCCCATTGGAAGTTAGATAATTCGCTGGTACTTTTAAAAGAGCAAAACATAACTCCCAGTATCCTACCTGAGACTTCTTCAGCTAATAAAATAGGTGCTGATGTCTGAGTTATGCGACTGAACCAATTATACCTGTTTATAATGGCTGCCGCATTTATGAAAACAGTCCCAGTGCTAACAGCATGTAATTCATTACTTTGTGAAACACTGAATATCATGACTTGGAAAAGTGTTAGTGTGACTCATTTATATTAAAAAAAAAAAAAAAGTGGTGTCTTTCCCACACAGTTCTTTTTGACAAATTGATTGCACCCTAGCCAGGGCAACCTTAACAGAAAGATTTATTTATTTTGTTGTTCTTTAAAACCTAGGTGTCTATGAGGTGCAGTTTCTGTGCAACATGCCACATTAGAGATCCACCAGGAGGATTTGTGACTTGATTGCTTAATGAAACAGCTCAGTAGGTGTATATATCACTACAGCTGTGTTTTATGCTTTAAAAAAGTTGTGCAAAAGTTAACCATACCTTTTTGTGCTCATTTTTCTACAAGCTGGCAGCTTCCGCTTGGTGATCAAATGTGATACATTGCTGCGTTAAGAGGAAATCTGAAAGGACAAAATTCGTCAATTATGCTTTTACCCACTAGGGGGACCCATTGTTATGACTAAAAAGTGAGATCTGAAGTTCTAAAAACAAAACCAGCATAATCAAATGTCAGGTGGAATTTTTATACCAGAATCTTTTCACTCTCTCGGTGGGTACGCACACCTCAAAAACCTGTGGGCCTCTTCCACCCATATAATAGCGACTTGCCAATTAAGATGCAACTTCTATGCAGCACAAATAAGAATTGAGCATTTTGCATGTACAGAAAGCGCACGTTTCTATGTTGGGTCACCTTGCAGCTGTATTCTGAAATGAAAATGGACAGAAAAAAGACTTAATTGCTTGTGATGTGCAGAATTTACTGAGAAAATATATACTTGTTCAAGGATGTGCTAGTTGTTTTGTTTTCTTTTATTCCTGGGTGGGGGGATACAACTGTGCTTTTTTTTGTCCTGACAACCAAATAGCGCATCCATGTCCTAATTGTTTCTTGCCTCAAGCATGCACCCTCCTTTGCTCTGGGCTTTGCAACTCCGTGCCTTGCTCTTCGGAAGGCTCCTTGCAAAATCCTCTCATGCCCGCATCTCCCCTGTGCTGGGCTCGCTCCGCTTTGCCCCCGCTGTGCTGCCCATCGCGCTGCCCTGCCTCCCTCCTGCCTCGGAGACGCTCCAGTGATCAGGTTCTGTGGCTGCCCCTGGCCCTGTCCCTTAACTCATGATCTGTCCCCTGCGCGGTGCCACTCTCAGCATCCCTCTTGCCTCCCGCAGGCACCTCGAGGCTTGTCTTTGTTTGTGATCCTCCCCCCCTCATTTTGCGAGCCCCATCACCGCCCTCACCTCACTTAGGTAGATTAGGGGAGAGCGGACTGAAAAAAACAGACAGCAGTAAAATGATCTGGAAATTTCTGCACGCAACATTTTTTGAACAGTGGTCGCTTCATCCAGTGGTGTTATGCCTCTCCTCCTCCTCTGCGCCCGGCTGGGTCCTCTTATTCTTTTTATTGTTCTGTTGCCTTGTGTCAAGATGAATTTGGCACCCAAGATCTAAAAAGTTGGGGACAGCACATTTCTTGGGTGTGCCAAAATAAAAAGCAATGGAAATTATTGCTTACTGCCTAGAGTGAAATCGTTTTAGTACTGTTTCTAATGCTACTAGTAACCACGCTTTTTCTCAGAAAGAATGCATAGCTTTATTAGTTCTTGTTGTTTCACACATTCAATATTTTAAATTCTTCTCCTAGGTGTGATGGGGATACAATGCAGTAACTTTTTTTAACAAAGAGCATTTTTTTATTTAAATATGCTCAAATGAGTGAAAATTTATCTTGAATTAGTGTTTACTTAAGTAAAATTTTCTCCCCCTGTATAAAAGACTGATGAGCAATTGTGCTGTGTGACCATTTAAAACAGTTGTTTCAGCAAAGTGCCTATTTGGCTCCTTTCAATGGCCCTTTTTGACACATTATGCAGAGCTTTGGGATGAAATATTCAGATCACATCCAAGTAACTAATGGATCTGCAGCTTGATTTCCACAGTGAACCACAGGAGGTGGGCATCTCAGTCACCAGGGTCTCAGCCCTTGAACCTAATGGACTTTCAAATCCCTCTGCTACCATTGGAAAACAAGCACCGCACGCCCCTTGGAAGCGACTTCAACTTCCTAAATCACGTAGTTGCTTTCGCGATTATTGCCCTCATCCTGTGCAGGAATCTTGGTATTCTAAGCGTGGCAGACTTCCAGGTATTTTTATCTTACTATGTATTTATTATTCATGTGCGTTTAAAAAGGGGTTAAAAACAATTAAACTGCAGACAATTTTGTGAGGTGGTGATATGGTTGAAGGATAAATTTGCATCCACTTCTCCCCTATTGATGTTAAGGTAGCACACACTAATGAACCTGATGTTGGCTGATCTGTGCTAGCCTTTTTACATCCAGCACACAGATAATGTCAAATATGGGTGTGGAAGGCAGGAATTTACTTCAGTGAGATGAAACAGGATGGATGGCAGAAACATGGAAAAGGTGTTTTCGGCATGGGTAATACTTTGCAAACAGAATGGAAATTAAATGCATGTAATTTCTCTAGTCCTGCAGTGCTGGGTCTACCCACGGACCTGGCCCACAAAGCTGCGCTGGAGCAGCTAGAGGGGCAGCGTTAGGACGGGGCGCAGCCGGTGAGGTTTTGTACCGGCGGGTGCTGCGGGCTCCACAGCAGACACCAGCAGAAGGGACATCATCTTCTTGCTGCGGTCGTGCAGTCTTGTGCCTCGGTGCTCTCCCAACTTCTCCCGGTGGATTAAGCCGGATAAGGTGCACACTCATGCTCCTTCTGCAACTTTTGTTATGGAAGCACTCGTTTTTGGCACGGGGGCTTCAGAGACATAAGGGATGTTGACATCTGAAATTACTGTGTCTTTGCACCAGCCTGAAATTTGTTGAAACCTTGTGTCATGCTAAATTAAAGCTTGAGCTGTGTCAGTTAAGCTGATACCTGTAGCCTGGCTTCTTCTTAAGGTTCAGATGAGGTAGTGGAGCTGTTGCACCTCCTGTTGCAGCCCCAGGGAGTCGTGGAGAGGGTCTGAGGGCTCTCATTTTTTTTGTGTTGCGGTAGTTTTAGGGGCCCTCCGCGGGACCCTTTTGCAGACAACATCAGCGAGTGAGTTCATGCCACCGCACTGAGCACATCAGGCTAGTTTGTGTTAGGACACATGCTTAAATGCAAAGAAATGCGTTAATTTAGATTCTGTTCTAGAAAAAAAGGACAACATATGCAATCTACTAGGAAACTGCCAACTGTGGAAACTGTTTTTAAGCTGCTGTGAAGATCTGTGATCGATAAGAATATGAGATATAAAAGAATAAACAAGCTATAATACCCCAATAATAATAATGTGACCTTGTTTTAATTCAGCACAAGCTAGTAGCATTTCATTTCTTATTGCTTCAGATTGCTAAATGACCACCTAAAAATGCTAGGTATTTACATCAGATTTCGTTTGCGATCATTGAAAGGTTATTATTTATTTGCATTGGCAGGTCTAAAAATCAAAATTACCTAAATGTGCTGTTAACCTGCTTTGATTGCAGTGTGTAAAATGTGTGCTTTAAAAAACCTAGGAACCTGGTGGCTTCTTATGAGGCTGTTTTTCTTTTCAGCTTTGGAAAGAAGTATTTACATGGAAGGGTAATGATGCTAAAATTAATAAACTAAGGAATCTTTGCTCTGGAGGGACCGAAAGAAACTTGTGTGTTCTGAAATTGATTAAAATGCATTCTCTTTGGCTAGAACTGAGTTGGTGCCAAAAGAGTGGTCTCAAACTCATGTGGAAGATTTATTTTATTATTTGTTTGTTTGTTTGTTTGTTTTTGTAGCTTACAAAATCTCTGTGTAAATAAACAACGTACCCTAAATGCAGACTAGCCAGGTCAATGGCACTGTTTACTCAGCCCAATGTGTACAATTAAAAAACCTAATACAAACAAGAATATAATTATTGCAAGTTCTTACTATTTTTTGTAAACTGTTCCTGGTGTCTGACAGTCTCCAACTCTTAGTTGATATTCTGAGACACATATTAATATGGCTCAAGAATCCCTATTTAAATTACTGTAATGTTAACTGCGTTTTGAAATAAATACAAAGTTTCATAAACTGTGGAATTACTTGAAATTTGCTGTTTTCCATGAACACCTGCTTTTCCAGCTCATTAGAAGCAGGCTTTGTGAATACTAATTGGCATCCTTACTCAGCCCCAGAGCTCAGTTCAGGAGCATATGATGGATTTACTTCTTCGCTATATTTATATTTTAAAATCCTACCTTATGAAAGAAAAACAAACGTAAAGGGTGGGAATTCAGTGAAAAGAATCCAGAAAATCCTTCAGGATCTACTAACTTGCCATTTCATCTAAATATAAAATATGCACAGCAGTTGTACAACTGTATGTTTATATGCAGCTCTGCATTTTTGACTGAAAAAGAGAGCTTTCTTAATATAGCCTAAAGTGTGATTTCGCTTGGAAAAGTGAATCTGTAAACTTAGCATCATGTTTATTGTCTTAATGACTTTTCAAATTCCAGACTTGATTTGTACACTGGCACAGCAACTTGTTTATCCTCACTACAAGCTCAGTCTGAGGTCAGCAAGTCTAGCTATGTTCAAGGGCCCGAAATTAATGCGATAGTACATCTGTGGGAACGGTTGCGTAATTCAACATCTTATCAAGTCACCACATCAATCCAGGGTTGCGGTATACAGGACTATAAAAACGCTGCTGCCTTTCTCCAAGTTCCTCCACCCTGCATTGTGTTTTCCTGTCCTCCTCCCTTCTGTTTTCCACACAAAAGGGAGTTCACTGAAATGCCTGGTTTGCCCCCAAACTACTAACCTTTGCAAGAAAGAGTGGGGAAGTAGCAAGACTTTCAAACGAAGGAGGTACTTAACTTGTCTCATTTCCAACCTAAGGCTAGGCTGTGTTAAAGGAGTCACGCAACCGGAGCAGCATCCTTCTCCACACAGCCTTCCAACGCCACCGGCTCTGCTCATCCTGCAAGGCGCTTTCCAGATGAGTTTGACCCATCGCGGTCCCGTCCCTGGGACCGTGCAGGTTTAGGTTAACCGGGGGTGTGCCTGTCCTTGATACCCGAGACAATCCTGAAGCCTCTGCCGCGGGGCGTAGAGAGTCCATCTGTGATTCCTCCTGATGCCACTCTGAAGATGAGTGCAAGCTACCATGTTTATTAATGCTGTGACCGCGTAACGCACTAATACACAGAACTTTTGTTGTCCGTATACATGATAAAAAATAATTGATTCAGCCCTCGTGAAGGGGACGGTGCACTGCAGTCCTGGCACCGTGTAACCCAAGGCGGCTCACCTGAGAGTGCAGCAGGTACTTGAGCACTGGCTCGCTACCGGTCCGATCTTAGTTAGGATATAAATGTCAATTTTGTTTGGTTTTTTTTCCCTTAATAAATGCATTTTGAATGACATGACAGGATGCTACTTCAGCATTGTGTAATGAGATCATTTGGTTCCAGCTAACAGGAGTTAAGTACCCATTACGCTGCAGGATGACTCGGTGGATGTCCTGCCTAACATCTACACAAACCGCTTTTCCATTCTGCAAGGTTTGCCTGTATTTATGGAAGGTTTTTTGTGGTTTTTGGTTTTTTTTCAAAATACCTTTCTTTCAGAGTGCTGAAAAATCTGAAGAGAAATTAAGTTGTTGCTGAAAAACCAAACAGGCTGCCATCCCTTTTTCTTTTCTGGGCTAAAGTCCAATTTTGCACAGCAGTTGCAAAGAAAAAGCAAACGCATCACTAGATTCAGTGAGAAATATTGTAACAGTATGTAATCTCTGTCAAGATAAAATTGCTTTGTGATTTACATTACAATAAATCCTGACCTTTAAGTGCTGCAGACTAAGCTAATCTGTGAAGTACTTTATTCTATCACTGAATCAGCGTGTGAAGCTGAAGCAAACGTATTCGTCCCACTGTGGTGTTGCTGAAGAGCATGTAGGAAAGCAGATGATGGTGCACCGTTCCATGTGCATCGCAACAGTGATGTAATTGAAATACCTAGTGTGGATTAACAGAGTTACTTGCTACTGCTGTAGGAAGTATAAATTAATATTTTTATAAATACAGAGCATCTCATATTTAAATTGACATAAATCAGGACATTTAGAATTAAGCTTAAAAATCTGGGCTGACTTTCTAACATTAATTCGCTAATAGTTCATTCCCTCGCTGTCTCGCTCCCCTCATTTATTTTATTTTCTTTTTTTTTTAAGGAGAATAACTTGTGTGTCAGCATAGATATTTCAGCCTTAGTTCAAATGTTTTGGCCTTTGTCTCCTGAAGTCTCACTTAGAGTGTTTTTTGGGTGTAGCCTTTCGTAGTTGTGTTGGCAACTCTGGCACTTAAGTTAGTCTTGTCTTGTTCTTTTTTCCGGAAAAAGTGCCCAGAATGAATATTTCAGTGATTCGTTAATTATGTATTTACCCAATGGTCCTTACCAGAAAACACATAATATTCACCAGATTGAGTAAGTAGGTAATCAAGTAGTTATTAAAACAGGAATTCTTGACACAATATCCCATAACACAGCAGTTAAGTTTATTGCATCATGGTCTACTTGGAGCATTTTTAGCCTATATATTTATATGTGCACTTAGAGGCAATCTTATTATAAAGTACTTAGCTGTACTGGGCCAATCAGATTTGCAGACTAGTAATGTATTATAAACTCTGTAATTTTGCATACAGAGCATCTCATGCTGTGAAACTAACTGCTCTTTAAAGCTTTTCATGTTACTGTTGGACCGCCTCAGTTTAACGTCTGCTGAAACATTGGGAAGAACCTAATACCGATGGAAAAAAATTTATCTGGGTCTTTCTCAGGTCTTTGGGTCACACCACATTTTCTTTTTTAATTTCATTATATGTGGTATTCTGAGACCACTTATATTGTCTGATATATGTCACTATATGTCCATTATCTTGGAGCTTTCATTTGTCTGCGTATCATTCATCACACCTTTTGAATGGGTTGTATGTACATATGTTGTATACTTGTTATATATACATATAATATGTTATACATGTATATACACATGTATTTATACATATACATATATATCTTTTCTGTTGGTTGTATATATGTGTGTGTGTGTGTTCATCTTCACATATAAATGAAAAAATCCACTAGGATTACTCAAGCCTGCATCTGGATCTGATAATCTGGGACAAGTCAGGAAGGAAGAGAGGAGGCTAATAGGAAACAGATGCTGAAGACAAAGATGGGCACTGATGTGCAATATTACAGAGAAGGATAAAAAGTTAAATGGTGGAAGGACAAGGAAAAAACACTGTCATGAGAGAAAGAGCTGCAAAAGCGAAATATTCTAAACTGTAATAAATGGGAAGTTGATTGGTGATATAAGGTTTCCAGTTTTACCCAAACGTATGTGAAATAACTTCTAAATATTTTATTCTTATTTTACAGGTAAATGTTTTTAAGTTATGGCAGGATCTCTTTGTGTCTCTGGGGAACTAGAGAGAAGGAAGGGAGGCATGAGATGGAGGAATTTTTTTTTATCTACAGTTTTTAACATTTTGACTTGAAGTCACCTGGAGTCTTTGAGCACAGAAGTTATAAACTTTTTAAACCGTGGACTTGCTGTGTCGATCTGTCTGAAAAACGTGTCAGTCCATATGATTTCCTTACTGCTGAATGTGTGGGGTTGTCTGTTATATTTAGTTATGGATGATTGCGTAAACCCGAAAAAATGTCCATGGGGCCTTTGACATGTCCTGCGTAGTCCAGGGCAATAGCACAGACATAATCCCCATGTGGATCCTTAGTTGGCATCCAAAACACAAGGTGGAAAGGAGCTCTGTGCAGATAGGGGGAATCATTGTATATATAATCTATGATACGCCTGCCGTCACTGACAGAGTCCTGGGCAGAGTTCATTGAGGATTTTCTGGTTTTTTTTTTTCCTTAAGACAGGTTTAGAAGCTGTTTAAATCAGTGCTTTTACCACAAAACCATTTTCCGAAAATATTTTCTTTCAGTTACATTTTAATTAAGAAATGCTTTTGACAGAAAGTTTTGAAATTGCTAGACTAAATCAATTTGACTTTTTTTAAAATTAAAAAATTCCAATTCAGCAATCCAAAAAACTTCTTTGGAAACTTAAGTTAACTACAGCTTAAAAGCAGCTAATATTAGAATAGAAGTTTTAGAAAGTTTTGAAAAGCGGAGAATTGGAGAAATTTCTCAGATTTCAACTGTTGCTTTGTTTATTTTGTTCCTTTGCTCTTGCCTTTGAGGGTTTCCACTGAGATGTCACAGGTTTGACTGCGAGGTCATTAGGGATACGATTACCTCCAGTGACAGTCCCTATTGACATTCACCTCTGAGATAGCAGCGACGATGCCAAGGTTACATTTATACTCATGGACGTGTCAAAGTGTGATACTGGACCACTAATAGATGCTGTAGGAATACTGTTCATTTCAAACAGTTCAGATATGCTGTTCTGGATGCTTCTCACAAAAAAAAGTAATTAGACTTTGTTATGTCATTTCAGTAGGATCAGGCACGTTCAGGTGTCTGAACCAGCAGCTAATGGCAACTGCTTTTTAAAGCCCCCCCTTGTCTGCCTGAGATCCTTTGCCTCTGTAAGCGCCTTCATAGGAAAGCTAGCTCACCCGGAGCCAGGTCGGGAGGTGTGTTAGCGGTCAGTGAGGCCAACCAAGGAGTCACCTGGCCACAAAACTGGAAGGCTATAAAAAGAAAGGGAGGGAGACAGTGCTGTTTCATGCTTCCAGTTGGTAGGGAGGCCTCTGCATCAGAAATGGAAAGGCTTAGGGAAAACCCTGTTCTCTGGGGGGCTTCCATGGAACAGGGAAAGAAGATAAGGGGTCTTGTGATGAGAAGATCTACCAGGCTTGCTTATTCCCTCCCCTTCCCTGTTGTTCTGTGTTTATTCATTATGCTCCCATGGTCAGTAGCTGTGCGTTCAGTACTTCCAGGGGAAGCCCATCCGTATGCCTCCCTGCCAGTTTGGTAGCTAGTTTCCAAGAGCAGTTATTTAGCAGCCTTCTCTTAACCTTGTCTTCTAAACAAAATGCACATCATCATCTGAAATGGGCCTGCAAAATAGTTTTCTCAAAATAATATATATCAAAGCCTCCCTGGACAAGTGGTTGTGCCTGTCCATTTACACGATGGTTTTACAACAGCTTGTCCTGAGATGTTCCTTCTGCTTCCATTCAATATGACCTTAAATATTTTATCAGGTCTTAAAATACAGGACTTTATCTGTTTACTTAAAGTTAGTGGGTTTTTTTTCCCTTTCTATTCATTTATAGTTTTCACCCTCTATTGCACAGCAGCTGTATTTTTTGTAGGTTTCCGGATTATTTTTTTTTTTTAAACCTTGTTTTCAAGCAAACAAAGAGCCCAAATGTCAAACACAAAGTGTTTCCCCTCTTTATTTAAGATTCCTTGGTCCCCTCCAAGAGCTAGCTAATGCCAGTGTGCTGCAGACAGCTGGCCTCCTAAATTACACCGCCAGCTTCCTGCCAGTTCATGTGGGTATCGTTCCTGGGCGCAACCCCCAAACTGACTCATTTCTCACAATGTTAAAAAAAAAAGTGGCTTTGTGGGACAGAGGAACCTTAAATCCCTCTGTGAAGAGAGCAGCTGTGTATTTCTGTTAACCTCAGTGATCCGTTCGCAAAGGTTCAGAAAGCTATCACTGGAAGGAAAAAGTCTAGACTTTTTGTCTTTTTTTTCTCCCCAAGATGAAAAGAGGAATTTTCTTTTCCAGGGAACAAAGGCGTGTACATGCAGCCATAAGCCTCCTCCCATTCATCGGTGGTTTGGGAGGGGTGAACATAGAAGGCTGTGTTGTTTGCTGGCCGTGGCTCTCCCCACGCGCGGTTTGGTGGAGCTCCATCGCTTGGCCGGGACTGCGAACGTAAGCGGACTTGTGATTTTCACCCACTGGGCCAGGCTGGGCTGCATCCATCATGGGCAGCGTGGCATCGGCTTGCGAAAGTGGATTTTGAGTGCCCTACGGGCAGAGGGGAGCGACTGCCTGTGGGGAGAAAACAAAATCAAAATTAAATCCCTGGCATGCGAGATAAGGACATGATCAGTAAGGAAGTGCAAACGACTCTCTCCTGCGATTTGCTGCTGTGTTGGTGCCCCTAGAGCCCCACTAATGATGACTATAGATAGGCTACATGCTTCCTAAAGCACTGAATTTTGTACCTAGCCGTTACTGCTTTTGATGGTGTTGAAAGTCCAGGTCATTCCCGAAATTGGTCTTCCCACCTGCTCCCTGTGAAGGCATCCACCCTGGGTGGTGTGCGGTGGTCCTTCTCCCCTTCTCACCTTTCCAGGCTCAGCCCCAGGCTCTCCACCCCCACAAGTGGTCACCCCTGTCTGCAGCAGACCCACAAGCACACGATGACTTTTTGGGTGAATGCTTTTGGGGTTCTGTGTCTGATCTGATTTGCCACGGGTAATAATTTTTTTAACATTTTTTGTCTGTGCATCCCTTTCTCCTCTTTTTTTTTGAGAATATACAATTTCACCCTGTTTCTTTACCACTTTTATGACATGATCCTGCAAATAATGCTGATATGGAAGTAACGACTGTGGTTGTTTCCTTCCTCCGGTGATATCCAGGAGTGACAATGCTCCTGGAGCAGAAGAGCCGTAACGAGCCAACGGACGTTGTGCTCTCACTGGCCCATAGCACAGTGGTGAAGTGAATAATTGCAGGTGCTGGAGGAGCCGTGCCCATGCACATTGCTATCACCGTTGGGCACGCTTGGCTCCTTCCCCACCTCCTGCTCCTGCAGGGACCAGCTCCTGCCACGCTGCCGGCAGGAGATGCTACCCACCTTACCTCCACGGGATCGGGTCCCCGAGGAGCCTCTGAAATGCTTCCCCTGTCCCTTTCCTACATCTTAAAATTTTCTGAACATCTGGCATAAATTCAGTCTTCTCACCTTTTTTTTTTTTCCTTTTTTTTTTGGCTGAAAGTTGCCGCAGAAATAAATGTGAGGTCACGGAAAGAGTCCACTGCTGGAAAGAACAAATCCTGTTGTGTTTTAAGACTTCATGAATACATTTTTATGGGCCTCTTTTTTGATATTTGTGGATTGGGATGGACATACCAACAGTTTCTACTGTTGTAAGGAAGGGAAAAAAAAAACCGAAACCAACCCTGTGCACACTCAGAAAATAAATGATGGAGGTCTATTCATTTTAGAAATAGTGTTAATATTCCTGGATAGATTACACACAGCTTGAAATAAACAAACATCCACAACAGCAATTTAGATATAATTGTATCTCCTTTTTTATTTAGATTCATACAATATTAACTGTAGAAAGACCAATAATGTCAAGAACTGTGGAAAAATATTTTTCATTAGGAAAAGATGTACTGGAAATTTATTCTGTCCCTGAGCTCTGCAAACATGCTGTCCGCTCAGTATAAAACAAAGCAAATACTCAGGTTGTGAAGAGTTGTTTTCTCTCTGTAACTTTCTGAATGTTACCCTAACTGGATTTTCAAATTGGTTTCTGTGGTCTGCAGCTATGCACAGCAAAAGAAATTGCAGGCATCTCGTAAGCTGAAAGAGTATTTTTAGATGTTTTGTGGGTTGTGTATCAATTACTTTATAACATAGAGTTAGTAAGGAATGTATGAAATATATTTAGTGTCTTTTGAGAGTATTTTAGGAGTATTTGATTCTGACACATGGAATATAATTTACAGAGATTCAAGTTACATCATTATAAAATTATATATTGAGAAAACACCACCACAAAAAAAAAAGCCAACAAAAAACCCCATGAAGAAAATCCTTTGAACCCTGCCTTGAGGTATCCACCCTTGAAGTGAGTGGAAGTTTTCACTAAAGAGTCTTTGCTTTCCATTCAAAGGAAGCTTTTGGAAGATTATACAACCCGTGATTTTTCTATAAATTATTGTTGTATCAGTGGTTATGCTAATGCTGGTTGCATTACTAGCTGACTGTTCCTTTAGCCTTAAAATATCTTTCAGACATCTTCCAGTTTCCTTGGCTTGCCCTGTCTCTTGGCTTGTGTGGAAAAAGGAGGTAGGATAAAGGCCCTGCTTTTCTCCTTCCCATTTTATTTTCTTAATTACAGAAAAAGGTAAAATGCTTTGTTATTATGAGGTTTTACGATTAATTTTTTTTTTAAATAATCAAACCAGAATTAATATCTGTTTCTTAATATGAATAACTGATGGATTGTACCCAGGCTTTAAAGTTTTCCCAAAAGTCATTGCGGTGAATAGGTTGGCAGGAGGGATTTACCACCTTTCCTTCTGCTTTTATCGGTGACTAGGTACATTGGTTGCATGGGGGTAACTGTAGCTTCCTACTGGAAGCATTAGAAAAAATTTTAAATGCCTTCTCTACTCCCAAAGAATAGCTGGGCAGACTAGACTAGAAAAACTTTCCCCAAATTATACAAACCCTGCCAGAGCTGCCAACGTGGGCAGCACAGACGAGCCCCAGCGAAATACCCAGCAGGTAGTTTCCACGACGATCTCTCCTGCAGGCTTAGTCCTAATCAATTCGGTGGTATTCAGTGTTAAATTCAGATACCTGGTGGGCAACAGGAGCTGGCCTACAGGCCCAGCAGAGAATCCTCCGTCTCTGAAGTTTCTTATATGGAGGTAAATTAGCCATATTTTTTTTTTCTCTCCCCCCCCAAATTATTTTGAGTGTATTACCATGACTTGATTTTGAAACCAGTCTGAAAGAACTGCCAAACTGGTGTTTTGCCCCTCCTGAATAAATATGAGGCACTGTGAGCCTGGAAAGGCTGTACTTTGGGAAGCAGGGAGGAGACCTTCTTCTTTACGCACCACCTTTTTCTGTGACTTTCACCAGGAAGACGTGGTGATCTGCCCAGAAGGATCTCCTGGCTTCCTGAGATTCAGTCGTCCTTCATGGGAGGGAGGTGTAGTGGGAAGGCTCACTGGTGATGGAAGGGATCATTTCCACCTACATAAACCATGCCCAAAATTTACACCTGTGCTTGCAAATTTAGTGTCTGAGCATATAGGTGCCTATTTGCAGAGACAATCGACCCTTTCAACCTACTTATGCAAATTCTGAGCAGATATGCATTTTGCAGTCACCATTCAGACAATGAAGCTCTGGTAAAAAAGAACGTCTCTTGACTGAAAATTTTCCACCCAGATCTCAGGAGATGTCTGGTAGTGACTGCTTCTGGTTGGAAACAACTATTCTTAGATCCTTTTAAAATTTCTACTTTCAAAATGAGCCATAACATTTCAGATGTTAAAAAAAAAAAAAAAAAAAGAAAAAGAGCTCTTAAAAAGGTAGTTACTCTGTCAAACCTCACTGAGTTCCCAGGCTGTTATTTCTTCTAACCAGTGCAACTGACCCATCCCTTCTGATGACCACTAAAGAAGCTGAAAATACCTACTACAAAGTGACTTCCTTATCCTAAAGGGTTGTGTTTCCTCTATTAAGACGACCTCTGGGCTATAAGCAGTTAGGTCTGCCCTCGGGGCAGAGCTTGGTAAAGCTTTGTCAGGTTCTCGTGCCGCTGCCAAGTAATCCCAGCACAGTCCTGTGTTCTGGGATGGACCTGTAGTGACTTCTAGACTGCTAGGATCTGCCAGACTGCTGGGGATTAAGCTTTAGAAAACCTGAGTCCAAAACCAAGCTGAGAAAAGTATCGTGAGAATATATTTAATTCTGTGAGGGGCTCAGACACCATAAGATCATACTGTAGAGATCACATACAACCACAGTAAGCTGTCTGGTCTTCTCCCTGTCCTCCTTTTCAATAACAAATTACTAATGTCCCCTGCTTGCATATCACAGGACTAGGTTTTCTCTGATTAATATAATGAAGCTTCATAACATTTCTCACTGACTCCTGTACAGTGCCAGTCTTCAATGAAAATTGTGTAATTTGATGAGATTCTTCCATAGACTGTGCAGATTATGACAAACAGAAGCCAAAGGCTTTGCATTTTTTTATTTTTTATTTTTACTTAATTACAAGAAATCCAATGACTCGTTTTCAAGTGAAACTGACAACATGTTACCCGTTGCTCGCTATTTTAACATACAGCAGCATTAATATGTACTTTGTTTGGCAGTGGCCTAGAAGTAATTGCTGAAGGATCTACAGCGAGGGAATAAAAACACAGAGCAATTACTGGAGATTCCTACTTACGATTACCCCACTTGGCATGCTGCTTCAGCTGGTGCTGTGCAACAGACATGGCAGAAATACACACAGGCATTGGTTCAACTGGCCATAAAGAAGCTCATGCAATCAAGGAAAAGCGTTGGGCACTGAATAAAGAGTGCATAAAGCCCAGTATTAGGCAAAAGCATTTGCTCAAGTGTGTGTCAGTCCAGCAAGACACTTGACCTGACCTCAGAGACAGTAAAACGTATGTTTAAATACTCAAGTAATGTAGCATGGTCATGGTCCCTGAATAATTTGAATTTTCATATTTTGTCTTCATGCTCCTTGAGCATGCTTCAGAGTGAAGACAAGATAAAAAATGAGAAGCCTGGCCTGCAGAGTTTAAGTGGACGAGGTACGTGCAGCTGCTGGGAAAAGAGCATTAACATGGACTATTGGCAGCTTGCAGATAGGACAAAACTATATGCTTTAAAGATAAGTCACTGTATCTGTCCTAAAACCTGCCTTTACCATAGGACACTTTGAAAGGGATTTATTTATCTACACCTGGCGTTTTCCAGTTATCTATCTCTTATAGAATATCATAAAGGTAACAGTAATAGGGAAACCTGTCTCCAAACAAGTTTGATAAGTTTTGGGTTGCTTCCTCGGAAAAGCTGTTGCTGCTTCTTAGTATTTCTGCTGCATTCCCGGCTAACCTAGCATTTTTAGTTGTGGCATCAGCTGTTCATCTTTACAGCAGAAATCTGGGGCTTGATATGAGGCCATTGGCAGAGAAACTCAGACAACACTTTCCTCCTCTTTCTACCATCACGTTTTTTAGGACTTAACTGAGTATCTGGAGAGGTGACAGAACATATACTTACTTAGCTACGGGAAAAGTGTCTCTATCAACATGCTTGGCCTCTCTCCAGGATAAGAACTAGTGTTGTTTAAGGAGCAAATGAAAATAATAATAGAAATGTGGGAATGTAAAAGAATTGTCCCTTTCTGAATGATTTGATGAACTTACTTTCTATTAGTGGAAACCTGAATGGTAAAATTAACTGAAAATTCATGGTTTAGGAGAAGATGATCCAGTCTACTCAGAAGGCCGTTTTGTTTCTGTTACAGTTACGGGTTTGGTCTCTCTTCTATGTTTGCCAGCCAAACTGAAGAGTTATCCTCTTTCTACCTCTGGTCTACATGATAGAGCAGTGTTGGTGGAAACATACAAACTTTGGCAGGCTTTAAAATCCACCTTCAGAAAAAGCATTTCCAGACACAAAAATTTCAACGTAATGGCAAATTTGTGACTTGGAGCAAGGAGGAGATAGCAAGAGGTTTGTCATTCACTGAGTATGATGGCTTATTTAGCCATTTAGTGTCATGGTTGGATTAATTGATCTCTAGCTAGGGACATCACAGATAAAATGACAAGTAGTATACAACAATGCTGAAAAAGATAAATATCATTTATCATCTTCACGAGGATCTATGCGAGAGCTAGTTTCACAAATATTTACTTATCAGGATGCTAGATATGATCACTGCCACAAAGGAATTAGTTCAGGCATGACAATATTTCATGTTGAGAGAGAATGGGTAAAGCTGTCTGGTCAGTGATTTCTTGGAGTCGCATACCAAACCAATGTTCTATGTGCTCCATATGACCCATTAGCTATGCTGAATTAAAATACTACGACAACCTTAAATGTACTGAATTGTTTAGAAAGCAGCACTGCTTCCCGCTTGACTGTTATTTTTGTCATTAAGAGATAAAGATCAGTAGCTTAAGTGAAACAGTATTATCTGTGGCAAGTGAGAGATTTATTTGTCAGCACATAAATACGGCATTCAAATTCTTTCCGAAGTTTGGGTCTTTGGGCAGCAGCAGCATCAACAGAGACCTTGGGGCGAGGTGCTCTATCCCAGCGTGGTGAGCAGCTGGATTGCACGGTCCCACCTCCAGCAACGTTCGCTGCTAGGACATCTTCCCTGGCCATCGCAGGGCTCCAGGTGTGACATCGGGTAAGGTGGCAGCAGCGGCTCCTGTGCCCCTGGCCCAGCTGTGCTCCCCCGGCCGGTGGTGCCTGCAGGGTGAGACCTCTCGGGGCGCAGGACCCTCCACAGCTGGGGACGGCAGCCCAGCCACCTCTCGGAGCAGGTTTCCCAGCTGGCACAGCTGCTCTGCTTCTGCCCTCTGCCAGCAGAGACCTTCTGCGGCATCTGCTGCCGTGCCGCCATCGTTGTGCTCTGCACCACCGGTCTGCAGCTCTCGCGGCTGTAGCAGCTCAAGCCAGGGAATTAAATTTAGCAACTAACAAGTGGAAGCGTTTCCCTTTCTCCAAACAGTCCCAATATTGAGAGTCCCGGGACTTGCCTTCCCTGCTGCATTAGATGGCACAGCGCTTGTAGCATGCCCCTTGCAGGACTATCCTCGTTACCTGAAGTACCCAGATTAACGCCAGCTCAGGCAGGCTCAGTTCAGGTCTGGACCAAATATTGGACCAGCTGATGAAATCACAGCCAGATCCTTGGCTCCTGGTCTGGAAAGTATAGGATGGACGGCACTTTCCTAGCTGGAAACGTGGGTACAAATGAGCAGACATGTGTTGCACATTGCTTATCACGTACTGCATGCATGCCTGTGGCCTCTGCTTAAGTGACTTTGGAAGCACACATGGAACCAGGAGTGGAAAAAGGCAAAGTTACTCCTTCCCTGATTGAAAGATGGAAAAAAATACAGCTCCACCAGTGCTAAAACTCTCTGGATTTACTGAAGATCTATGGGGAAAGCAGTAATGGCTCTTTGCGGATGCCACCAGAAAGGAGTGCAATAAAAAGAGTTGCATTGTTCTGACACGGCTTGGTTTGGAAGCACGTCATCTGGTAAAAACTTTTCATAAAGTAAGACAGCAGTTACTAACAGTGGAGCTGTCACAAAGCTTGAGAACCTACTACATGAAAATAAAAAGTGCGTGTGACACGGCTTTACACAGATAAGCCAGGGAGAAGGTAAAAACACAGAGGAATTTGTAGTCTAATGCTGATGAGCCAATTTTCCCTTTTTAGAAAGCTTACTACTATCTACTGATTAGAACAAAATGCTGGGAGAAAAAAGGCAATAAGTGAGACAGGCAGACAGAAAAAGAAAAAAAAGAATTTATCAGACTACTGAGTACACAAATAAGAGCTCTGATACTGCAGATATTATAGACATGCAAGAGGTTACCAAAAGTCTAATTTCATAAAAATTGGAAGTGTGCTGTAGGTGGGAAACAACAAAAGACATGCTTCACATGTAAAAAAAAATGGCAAGAAATTGAATGCATTTCATCACTTTCCAAGGGTTTGAAGCATCAGGAATTGCAGCCAGGATGAATGGACTCTACCAGCTTAGGAACTTTTACTAATTTCAGTTGTATATGAACTAAATGTATGGTTAAAAACACACTGAGGAAGTTTTGGGGTCTTTTTGAAACAATGGAACATTAAAAAAGCAGACACTATTTGTTAAAGAATGAGATGAATGAGATGGCTTCATGGCCATACATGCAGTGCAAGGGTAGGAGTACACCCAGTCGACGGGGAGGGTAAAGATGTCCAGGGGAACAGAGAATATTTCAGCAGTATAGAAAGCACAGCTGAAAAATCATCTAATGAATCATGACCACAATTTCCTTTCACCTATGTTAGGATTGAAGAGGGAACACTTCTCACTAACTACCGGGGGGCATTTTTGAAGGAATGGATGCCAAATGTTCTCCAGTGATTGATGTACCAGCAGAATTATGTCGTGTCCTTGGGGAAAAAAAGAGCTCACGTTCCTTAAATTGGTTTTGTAGAAGGGGCTGTGTCAAAACACCTTTCTGCTGAGATGGGTCCCAAGAAACCGTACCCCATTTCTGTGGGTAGAAAGTGGGGATGTGGAGCTTTGGGCTGCTCAAGGGCTGTTTGCTGCCTCCTGCCCACCCCATCTGTGCACTTGGGTGCCAGGCTGGTTTATTTGAAGTATTTCCATCGTTCCCTTCTGCAGGGCTGGGAAAGGTGGGTAACACAAACGTGGTGATGGGAAGGACCTTGCTGTGGGAGAGCACAGCCCAGAGCGGTCAGGGCTTACATGGGCTCTCGCAGATGGTTTCCATGACTGGCTCAGGGTGCATCAAATTTGGTGGTCCCCAAAAGTGTCTGCACCACTGTGCTGGCCCTGGAAGCAGCGTGCTTGCATTTAATGTAATTGAAATTAGAGGACCCTGTGTGGAGCCAATCCATCGCCTCTGCGCCTCTGTGGCACAATGAATTTGGACCCAGATAATCCACTGGTTTATCACATTTTCAGAGTTCATGAATGACAGTCTCCATCTCTGTCACTCCCCTGAGGCAGAGACCAAATCACACTACTGCTTCTGCACCTCTGCCCTAAGTCATACCCCTCCGTGGTCATCTCCAGCACCCCCTCTTCCCCCCACCTTGTGTCCACTCCTTTACCACCCACGTGTCCTCCTTCCCCCTCCCTGCTCCCATGTCCCACTGTGTTACCACCCTCCCACCTCCGCATCCTCTTGTCTCTGCTAACCTTTTGCTTTCCTTCTTGGACGACTACATTCCCCAGAGCACATTTATTTCTCTTGCACAGAAGGGGAAGAAAAGATGCACAATTTGTTCCCGCTCCCCTTTTTCTTTTCTTTCTCCTGTCCCACATGGACAAGGCAGATGATCCAGTGTTTTCTGTATCATCGCATGGGTTTGTTCTGGTTTTGTCAGGGAGCTGGTAGAAGGGGCACAAGGATGGTCATTCCTGCACCACTGTAAGGAGCAGACCAAAATAGTTGCTGGGTTTAGCCCTTCAAATATTTCTGCCCTTCTGGTCAGAAAACAAGGATACTGAAAAGGCAGAATTCTCCCCATTTATGGCTGCAAAATAGCTTATTGCCTGACATCGACAGTCTTCTCTGTTTTTACCCTTTTTCAGATGTTCATAATTGACATTTATGTAATTGAATGTGCAACATTATGGGTTTATCTCTTGTTTTCATTGCATTCTTTAAAACATTTTTAATTACAAGAATGTAATTTTATATCTCTTTTAATGGAGATCCTAGAAACAGAAACCATTATTTCAAAGATTTTTTTCTACTGAGAAATAATGAAATAGATGGGACCGTAGGTCCATCCCATCCTTCTGAGACCAGCTGTACTTTTTTCATGTCGTCTTTGTTTAAAAAAACCCTGCCTGAAATAGAATTGTAAAGTATTAAGAAAAGGTATCTGGGATGTGGCGGTAATGCTGCACCCCTGCCCCGTGGTCAGTGTCTTTCATGGTACATGGGCCTTTGTTGAAGGCTCTGGATGGTGACTCAGAATATATTTGCTAAACATCTGGCTCTACAACAGACTTCCCATCTGTCCTGAGGCCAGTCACTAAGGGTATTGTTATTAAATGTGAAAAGATTGAAAATCACTTCAATTATTTAAAAAAACTTAATCACTTGTCTCTCTGTGATTCATTTCCATGTTTTCCCCTATCTTTTACCTTGTGCATTTAAGGCTTGTCATGACAGGTGCTGTCTCTTACTATATGTTTGTAGAATATGAAGGATAATGGGAAATTGCCTGGGTGGAACTCATGACATATTGCTAAACTAGAACTAACGAATAAGTTTTAGTAATTATAGTAGATGGCAGAGCACACCCAATTTTCACGTATTGTCTGAAGAACTATATTTGTTGTTGAAAGTATACCTCAATTTCTAAGCTGCTTTTCTGATATTTCACTTTCCAACGCTATTCAGCTTGGAGTCTTCTTTTGAGATTTACTTTCATCCATTTATTGAGCTCGGCTCTATATTTTCACTCTTTATTCTCTTTGTCTTGCATAAGGACTGTATTTACTCTCTCTGTCTTGCATTCTCACTGTAATAATGCATAAAGTCCTTGGGAAAGTTCTCTTGTTCTTTTTTGTGGATGAAACATGGACTGAATTTATGGTAGCAGACTGATTCCTGTTGACCTGTTGGTTAGATGTGCAGAAGCAAGCACAGACCCTATAATACACCTCAGAAGATTGTACAGCCCCAAGGCCATGGTCATCTTATGTGTTGCATCAATGCCTCCTTCACCCGTCTCTGTCAGAAATGCAGGGGACTGACTGGGCACTGAGCAACTGCTGGAAAGGACATGGTGGATGGCAACCTGGACACAAGTGCAGCTTTACAGCAATGAAGGCCAGCTGTGTCCTGGGTTCCGTCAGCAGGAGTATAACCAGCAGATTAGGGATGTGATTATCCCATTCCACTTGGCACTTCTTAGGCCATACCTTGGAAAACTGTCTTGGTTCCTTTGATTCAAGAGAGAAAAGCCACCGGATCCAGAGGAAGACCACCGCAACGTTCGCTGTGTTGGAGAACTCAATGTATGGAGACAGACTGGAGGAACTGGGTTTGCTCAGCTTGGAGAAGAGAAGGCTCAGGGGGATCTAATCACAGTCTTCGAATACCTTAAAGATGATTATGGAGAATAAGTTACCCTCACTTCACAAGGATGTACAGTGCCAAGACAAAAGGCAATGGGCACAACTTGCTTGAGGTAAAATTCTGCCTGGATATTAAATATATTCTTCACCCATGAGAGCACTCAAACACTGGAATATTTTACCCAACAAAGCACTGGCATCTCACCTGATAGATATATTGAAGTCTTGACTTGATGGGGCCCTGGATAACCTAATCCAAGGCCCTGCTTTTAATGAAATGTTGGATCAGATGAACTACAGAGATTTTTCTAACCTGGAGTTTTCTATGATTCTGTGATTCTATATTTCCTTTATTCTCCCCACTGTAAATACATCCATACTTTATGCTTAAATACAGTTATGATTTTTCCAATATACTGGCATTACATGCATATTACTATATAATGCACTTTCCTTGAAGGAACTACTGAATTGAGCTTTTTTCTTCCATAAGGAATTAATGTGATAGCACCTATACTTTTCTTAAGGAAGGTGTACATCTAAACAGCCAGTATGCTGTGCTGACTCTCTTGTATTACCAGGCTGATTATCTCCCTGCTTTGTGCAGAGGTGTATTCTCCAGTCATCCATGTTGCACTTATGTCATCTGTGTCCTAATCTCTTCCTGGGGGTGAATTAAGTGGTCTCCCGGTGGGACAAACAGAATGGCATTTACTATATCCAGCATGGTTATTATCTCCAGTAGACATGGTCCAACTCTCCAAGGCCACCTCAGTAGTCTTGTTTCTTCCTCTACCCTTTCTCCCCATCCCTCCACTCGAGTCAAAAGTAGGGTGTTGAAAGTGGGGTATGATAGGAAAGCTCTTGCTCCATGATATGTCAATATGCAGTATGGGTGCAAGCTCTTCCCCTAAAAAAAGAAATGTATGTTCAAGCTGGTCTGTGTCCCTTTAGCTTTGAGGTGCTCTCTAAGATAACATAGCCTGAATCTACATATGAAGATGGAGAAAATATTTGGATAAGCAGCATACTCTTCATGATTGTAAGAGCAGATGAAATAAAAAAGAAAAAAAGTTTTGTACAACATTAATGCAATAGATGCTTGGGCAACACATTGTCATATCAGGCAAAGAAAATACTGCTGGGGGTTTATGCATAAGAAAGTTTTGAAGCAATGGTGGAGCGTATTACTCTGTTTCATGTCAGATAACACCACTGCAATGGAAAAATATGTCAAGACTGAATGTCATACCTTTGGGTAGCCTTGTGTGTTTCTGACGTGTAATCCATTATATCAACCTGAAAAAATGAACACTTCTTTAAATCCTTCTGAAGTGTCCAGTTTGTCCTAATATATGCATATTCCAGGTATTTAGGTTATAGCACACCAGCATCATCAGCCATGACTAATACATTCTTTACACTGAGAAAAGCTTTACTAAGTACCGGCCTGGATAGCAAAGTGTTCCTGGAGTGAAGACATTTGAAAGACATTTTAATTCAGTGGCACCATGCAGAGGGCATTAAT
Organism: Pygoscelis adeliae; assembly: GCF_000699105.1. Taxonomy (NCBI): domain Eukaryota; kingdom Metazoa; phylum Chordata; class Aves; order Sphenisciformes; family Spheniscidae; genus Pygoscelis; species Pygoscelis adeliae. The sequence continues at coordinate 1,165,716 of NW_008825323.1, read as the reverse complement.
CTTTCTCATGATTTCCTCTATTGTAACAAAGAAAAAGATTTTTAATGTGCAAACCTCGTTAAATCAATCATCCTTGGGAATTTAGATGCACAGTGTGATAAAGGCAACAACTTTCAATACCTAGAGGCAATTTTTTCCATATGTTTTGGATGTTGGGGTTTAGGAAAAACAAGCATATACATGAATTTTTGGTCCTATTTAAAACATAAAATTTTAACTTAAAGGTGCCCTACTTTGAGATAAAAAATAGAAATCAAGTTCACGATTAATACAATGGAATATCAACCTGCCTTCTGCAAACTTTTTGGTGCTTTTGGTATACGATCAGGTTGATTTTGGAGAGAATGGTCTAAGTTATTGATTATCTAGTGCTGCAGCAATATGATACAAAACCATGTCAAATATTGGAAGAAAACATCGGGGTTTAGACATTCTTGAATTTATTGAAAATTTAAGCAAGTCTTTGAACTATTGTGTTTCTTCTGTTCCTGAGACTTAGCAAGACATCTTTATTCAATAACAAATTTATACAGTCTAAACTGTTTGCAAACCTGGGATTGGGTTCTTTATTTGGAGAAAGTAGAAGTGTAATACTATTTGAAAAAGTCAATGATTATGTCGTTTTGCATCACAAAGAGATGGCTGACTATGACTAATCCTCAGGCATTTGTCAAGCCTAGGCTTCCCATGGGAGAAGATTTTTACTAAGTGCCATAGCCTTTAGAGCAAACTAGGACATTTGATGTATTTCCACATGGATAACAGCATTACATGACATCTAAGTAAACTTACATTATCTATTAATTGACAGCTTAGATCTGCCTGGCTCAAGGGGACCAGACAACTGTGTGAAGACTGAGGTAAGGTTAGAGGATAAAATGTCAATTGTCACTAGGTTATATCTCATGAGACAACTATCAGTCCAGCTTGTAACCTGGATTTAGGCTTATATCGTGATCCTTTTCCATTCTCTTCTTCTGAAAAACATATTTTTTTGTGAATAGTGAAGACTATGCACACTCAAACAAGATATTTTTATTCCTTAAGTGTGTGGCTAATATGATATAATTTCAGAAGATTTTAAGAGATGCTTAATGTGTTTGCATAATCAGGTCCCTTTAGAATATTTTGCAGCTCTGAACAATTATACACTCCACTATATAATAGAGAAGAGGATCAGGAAGCTTTGTGTCTCTCTGCTGTCTGTTTCTCTCCCTGAAACAAAGCACCTCAGTTACAATGCATGGAAAAAAAAAAAAAGAAAAAAAAAAAGAGGAAAAAATAGACTAATAAACTGTTTACACCCAATTTAAAATGCCTTAACTAGGCTTGGTGAACTACTGAGCAGAGACTTTTTTGAGAAAGCTCGACCATTTTAGGCAATGCCTCTGTATGAAGTTAAAACATAAACTTTGTATAACCTTTATCTTCATCACCTTCTGCATTTGTTTATCAAGAACTGTCTTAAGGGAGTAGCTGGTGTCAAAGCATGAAGTACAGTCTTCTTACAGGGCGCTCACTTTTGTGTGGTCTTGAAGATGACAAACAAAAACAATTGGATGAGAAGGCAGATAAAAAATACCCATGGCATTAGAATCCCTTTCAAAAAATAAAAGTTGCCCCCCTGACCTCACTTGGTCTTCGGGTCTGACTAGGTTGTCTCTTTCACCTGTGATTGAAGGTGAAACCCATCCACTCCTGCTCTCACAGGACCACGAGCCCACACATCCTGGTATGGGAAACAGCTGGGATGCTCAAATTTTGAGCTCAAGAGATGTCTCTAGGTCATCTCCAGCCCGGCTACCTCCTGAAGCCATGCAATCCCCTGGCAAGGAGCCCTAGGCTATTTAGACTAACTGTCCTTCACCTTGGGTGAGCAAACGCAGCATCCGTCATCCTTCATCTAGTGGAAGAAGGTGCATCGTCTGCTTGGTCAGAAAGACTGGACAACACCGGGATATTGCAACTGAACGCAGCTCTGAAACAATACCTACTGAGAAATTTGCCACCAAAAGCCTGGTGACACCAGAATGATCCTCTTGCTTCAGGTCCAAAAGCAAAGATGATTTGTGACGATGAAGCCCTTTGTGAAAGCATTAAGCCTTTCTGCATGCAGAGTGATGGAGTGTAAGACCATGGACATGGGCAGCATCTGTGAAACAGCTGATGTGTTTACAGTTCAGACCCAAACTCACCTTCTGGCTAATCAGTTGTGGGCCTTTGTGTCTTTACAAAAATAATACTTAGACCAAGCCTAAGAAGAAAGTAATCTAGTCTTGCAGTACCTTTAACTGTTAGATTTATTATTACTTATTAGCTGAAAAGCAATAGGCATGATTGTATTAAACTGAAGATGCATTTACTTCCTTAAATTAATTTTATGAAACTTTTTTAAAGAAATGAATAACAAATTTCATTACCTTCACCAGTACTTCAGCTGGTAGCAGCAGGACTGCAAATAATGGTAAATATTCCAAGCATTTCATAACACACTGTACTTTGGGCCGATTATGCTTTGTGGCTCAGTTATTAAGTGTTGGAATGTTTAGATTGGCTCCGGTGTGAGCTCTGTATCAGGTTTGTTATTGGAGGTATTGTAAATACAGTCTTTTTTCTCACATGACTTCTTTCACTGTGTGTTTTACAGACTGGGAAATGCAGTATTCCAAAATGTCTAGGAGTTCATATTCATTAAACAAGACAATAACAAACCAAATATGCAGAATTTCTGACAATTCTGTCACACTGCAAACCACAGAGGAGTTTCTTAACAGAAAAAGACAGGTAAAGAACAACAGAAAATAATTAATATAATGAGGAGGTATCACGAAAAGAAAGGCAATGGCCTCGTTAGTGAAACAAGGGCTGAGAAGACTACTGTAAGATAGATAAAAACAAGCTATCACATAATAAAAGGGCTTTAAGGAAGCCCTGGGTCAATATTTTCAAACATATCTGATAAATAATTTATTTATCACTTACAAATGCACTTTCGGAAACTGCATCGGGTGTAAATTAAGTTTTCTGAATGCATTTTGTAGCCATTAAGGCTTGGACCTTAACTTATTCTGATGTTAAAAATAAGTCTAAAACTGTGAGAAAGAAAGGATGCCGCTGTTTGAAACTGGCTGGGTGTCCCCAGCGATGGATGCAGTCTGTGACCCCCGAAGGGCTAGCGGGGTACGGGGAGCGCCGCAGGCACACAGCCCCTCCACAGCCACACAACACAAGCCAGCAGCATTCCTCAGTGGGAAAAGAAAGAGAAAAAAAGGAGGGAGTCCTATAAATGTACGTCAGCTGTGTCCCCAGCTTGAGAAGCGGGTGCCACACACACACACGTGAGCGTATATCCTCCCTTTTACGTTAGCCCACTGTTGTGTTAGAGATCTTTAGTGTGACTTTTGAAGATAAAGTGCTGTCATACAGAAATAAAAGCAGTAAGAAGGGGCAGACTGCAAATTCACCATTCAGGTTCAGTAATCTGAAGATCCTGTCATTAAATCTTCCATTTTGCCAGAATTTACAGGCAATTCTAAACCTGAATTTCAGCACACGTTAGCTTGGGGAAGCTATTACTTTAATAAGTGTTCACTGGCATGCATGTTTTTTTACCAAGTCGAACTATAATGTCTTGCAGACATGTAGGCAAAACAGCGGATTTTTTAAGATCTGAGAAAGTACAAGTTGTAAACACAGTGCAGTAAAAATGCCTTCTTCTCTGTTTCCCATTGGCTGTTTGTCAATTTGTTTCCTTCCCACACTCTCCCAGCACTTGGTGTATCTCTCCTTACGCCAGCGGTCCTAGGATGCACGAGGTCTGGACATTTCACTCAGCTGCTCTCGTGCTGCAGCGCAAAGGAAGAGAAATAAGGAATGCTAAGTAGAAAACAAATCTGCTATACACTGCCATACACTCTAGCATCCAAGCATTTGTTCGAGATTTATCACTCTTGGGAAAATGATAAATCAACCTTATAACAAACACTATAGAGGTAACAATTAAAGATGTGGGTTTTTTTCTGAAGAGAAATGCTGGTTTGGGGCACACATTTGTTTCCCTTTAAGTCATAATCTTTAATCACAGTAGCCTCGCAGACAGCCTGTATAAGCTACACAGCTTACTGCAAATATTCAATATTGACTTTCCCATTTGTCCTTTTCCCACAGGGAAAAACTGATGCAGAGTTTATCCTGCCTACTGCCATGTTACCTTATTCGTTATAGAAATATGAAAGACCATCTTGAAAACACTGGGTTACCAGGCTCAATATTTCTCTATAATCTTCCTGGGCTGTCCTTTTGTAGGAGCAAATATTATCCCTCATGTAGAGATCCCCAGGAAAAGGTGTAGGTGGACACAGTCTGAGTGACAGTAAAGGAGATGTGCACGTACTCTCCTTCCTTCTCTGAAGTCTCGTGGCTTACTTGCACAAAGGATTTGGGGCAGGAAAATGTGAAGATCCAGCATTTCAGCTGCACCATGCATCATTCTCTCTCTGGCTGTGGAGGTACAGACAGATACAGAGATTATCTCCAGCTAGCAGCGGTTATTGTCCTAGCCTGAAAAGGCTCAACTCAGCTACCACATAAGTACCATGAGGTTTCATCCTTTGAAGAGAGTTAGGCAGATAGTAAAAAAAAACAAAGCTGTCTTCCATATTACCCATTTGAGGTGGTTTGCTCTTCAGCACTTGATACTTACCAAGACTGGCGTGATTCGCCATGCCTGCCCTGTTGCGTAAGAACGTTTTTGGTGGGTCCCTCAAGTTTCCTAAGCTCTGCCAAGACACCAAGCCCAGCAAGGTTTACATTATGAATGATTATCTGAGCTAATGCCTTACTACTTCACTGGGGCAGTTTACACCTCTCGGTCATATTGTTTCTGGCTTTCTGCTATTTCTTGATTATAAATATTCCTCAATAAGGTCCTTCAAATAAGGAAGTTCTGAAGAACATGATGGAACCATCACAAAAGTCACATCTTCTCCCCTGACACACACCTGCCCACCCAGCCACTAACAGGGTCTATAAGAGATTTACATTGAACTATGGCGACAGTTTGCAAAGGCTGTAAAAAAATTCCTCCCTTTTCCTGTCTGCTGACTCTGGGTGGTAAAGATCATTTTGGGCAAAATTCAGCTGTCAGCCAGCAGTTACCCAGGCTCGTTTTTTAGGTTTAGGTGTGTAGCCCATGGAAATAGCGTGAAGGTAATATGTGACGTGCCTGAAGCAGAGGTGGAGAGACACCGCACAGACACCTTCCCCTCGTCTCTGTAAATTCATTTATCAGGTTAGCCTTGCACTCAAAAGTAAGTACTGCATTTATGTGTGTGTGCACTTCTGCTTAAAGTAAAAGTTCACAATCCAGCAAGGCTGGTAATGATTAAAGCAGTCTGAAGCACCGCAGCCCGTTTGATAGGCTTTGACACCCAGGGCTAGTGCTGTACTCCTTACATGCAAGCCTCCCATTTTAAGCCATATTTTCTTCAAGTTAGTGGGAAACAAGCAAGGAATGCAGGTCAATGTGAAACATCAAAAGGCCATTGCTCTCCCCAGGGGTGAAGAGAAAAAGAAAAAAACCAAAAATCACGTTTTTTTCCAGACGCTTTCAAGAAAAACAAAAGCTGCAGCTCTATTTTACAAAACACACTTAAACAACCTAACACTGAATTATTCATGCCTGTTCTGAAACACAAGCTTTATAACCCTGAATTAATTGCCCTTGGTGGTGAGTATATCTAGTCTCATTGTAAATACTTTGCCAATTGAAATACAAACATGTTCTGCACAAAAAAAGGTGTTAACACAAACAGTGTCATAAGCTTAATAATATTGTCACCTCCTTCTTCCTAACCACTTCGGACCAAGTTTTACTTTTGAAGCCAGTAAAAGACTGACTGGATTTTCACTGGTGTAGCTCAGACCAGAGTTTTCCCTGCTGATCGCATTTTTGGGGGAAGATCACTGGTTCTGCCAGCTTGTAGGCACAATCTAATTTTCCATCTGTGTTATCAAACTCCCGCTGCTGGGATTCTTCTGGAGGTAATAATAATTTTGTAGGATTTTAAGATGGGACATTCCCCCATTCAAGTCCTGTTGCTAGCCAGACAGCCACCCAACATCTATGACAAGGTACCTCTTCTTGGAACACGTTCCTGAAATCAGCGTTGCCCCTGGAAATGAGGTGTCCATAGAAACTTGCCTCTCGAGTGGTGTGATGTATAAAAAAAACCAAAAAGAAAAATAGATTGGGGCTTTTCTGAAAAGAAAAACCCTGCCTCTTTGCAGTAACAGAAAACACCTTTTTTTGCAATGACACTTTTCTTTTGCCTGTATTCTTGGTCAGGGACAAAATGTTTTCTACATTGATGCCTAAATCTCAAGTGCATTTGTTGTAAATACATGGAAACCTCTGCAACTGGTTGCAGAGATTAGGCAATTATATTTTAAACCAAACCCTGTTGTTCAGTGTTGCCTGCTAATGAAGGAAAGTTGTTCATCATAAGAAATACAGAATACTTTCTTTAAAAAAAACCCGTGCCCGGTTTCCTTTAACTGGGCTTTTGAGAGATACACACAAAATAAAATTTCATCTCTCCACAGAAGTCAATGTAAGTGACATTTAGCTAATGGTCTGCATCCTCAGCTGCATTGAGCTCCTGCTCAGCACTTTTGATGTGGGTGGTGGGAGGAGAAGGGCGACTCATTCATTTCCAGGCTCCTCTGATCCCATGGCTGTCATTTAAGCTTTAGGGTCCTGCTGGCATCAACAATCACGTTAGGCAATCATCCGTGGCACTGCGCTGTTTGCTCCAGTCTTACTCTGGGCGGAGGGGAGGGAAGGAAATATCAGAGAGCCGGAGCCAGTGAGGACCACCAAAGGCTTTCTCTGCTGGAGAGGGACCTTCAGCTGCCCCATCAGCTCCGGTCAGGACAGGGACCCTGCACTTGAAATGTTTGACAGGCTTGTGTTAAGGCTCTGCTCTGTTGCTTAATACAGGGATTTCAGTGGCGAAGGTGAAATGAGAGTCGGGGGGTGCTTGCCGTGCTCCTCTGCTGGTTGGGGCCATGGGAGCAGGGTTCTGCTTGGTCTTGGCTCTTCCTTCCTTGCAATCCCCTGGAGCAGCCTCCATGGTGGAACGTTTGCCCTTCTGTGTCTAAAATAACTGTAGGTCCAGTCTTGACCGTTGCTCCAGATTTTTAGCGTTTCCCATGGCTGAAACCTGGAGAGGGGAGGAACGGCGTGGCCCCGAGCCGATCCTGACATCTGCACACCCAGACACACCCTCTGCTTGCATCGCACCTTGCCACTGTATTTGCCCTCTCATTCTCAAACTCCTTCCTTCTGTCTGCAGTAACTCAGATCCAAAGTGATATGGAGGTTCATGTCAGGTTTGGGCAAAGTTAATGAAAATAAATGATGTTAGCGTGTGATGAAGCTTCAACTGACTTTAATGGGAGGCTCACAGAGAGTTTCTATGGTCTCACCCCAGATGCCTACATGGAAAGCCTTTGGAGGGGGCAGAAGCTGAGGGCAGACAGGCATCCTAATCCATTTGTGTAATTTGGAAACTGTAGCTTCAGGCCAGTTTATACTGATCTGTAATCTTAATTTGGTGATGTACTGTCTGCTTTTCTTCCCTTCGTGGAGAGGGCAAAGCACTTTCCACATGCACTTAGCTCACTGGCAGCCCAGGTCACCCAGCGAGCATCATAGTTATCCAAATACTGGGGGGCACGGAGTAATGTGCCACTCCTCGCAGGGATCTGAAAGGCATGCCATCCTTTTCTTTTCTGGTCTTTTTTTTTTTTTTTTTTTTGAGCTGTGACATACCATAGCCTATGTGGCAGGTGGCATGACACAGATGCGAAGATAGAGTGAGAAATTTTTTTTTCTTTCACTGCGAGGCGTGACATATGCTGGGAGATGCTGCAAACATTATTAAGGCTTTTATTATTGTGCTACCTAATGACTGGTGTATATATAAAATATTATTGTGTTTTACAGAGACACCCAAATGCTCAAAAGCAACTAATGATTTTGGACATGAAATTGGCAGCTGATTCCCCTGTCTTTAAAAATCAGGTTGCTTCGAAATTTTTCAGAGGCTATACAGCTAAAATCACTAGTGCCTTTGAAAACGTAAGCTATTTTTTACCAGCTAGGTATTGTGGCTCCTGCACTTTAAAACTAAGGTTTTCATTCCTCAAAAAAAGTACTAGCAATTATCGTACAGTATATTTTCCTGGTAAAGGAAACCCACACTAGATGTGACAGCCAGGTGGACAGAAAAACATGTAAACTCAGGGCCAGGCAATGATATAGTTAGAGGTCTAAGAGGAAGCAGAAATATAAGGTGGAGCTTGCAGTGTTCACTGAGGTCGGAAAGATATAGCAGTGTGTCGGAGCTGCGCACACAGGGCAGAGTCAAGGCACTAAGAATAAACACCACCGCTGTGTATTTCAGTTGTCGTACGCTATAATTGCAAGCTTGATCTAAATGTTATGAAAGAGCACTACGGCCAGGTTCTTCTTCATATAAAAATATAAATCTTTTCTCTCTCCACACAGATAAACAAAGCCACTGCTTAAGACAAGATACTCGTAATTAAGGCTTTCCATATCCTACACATGTAAGTTATCCTGCATGTATAGGCTACGAGAGTGAATAGGGAATGGCAGAGGAAGCCATTGCACTCGCACATAATCACACTGCGTTATTTTATTTCTGCTGTTGCTGCCTCCTCTAAACGTGCAACACAATCGGTGGCTAAAGTGGTAGAGAAAACAGGCGTAACAAAGCACAAGCCATGAAACAACCTTATTTTCCTTCTCTCTCGGTGGCAATGCAATTCACCCAGAAGGGGGAGATCTCAGCCTGCATGCTGCAGGCAGCGAGCACGCAGCCTGTATTTCGGCTCCTGCTCGAAATTTGTCTGACAGGGAGATTTCAACACAAACCATGCAATTTGGTGCTGGAGCATGCTGGACCTCATCTGCTTAAAAAGATGCACAGATATAGTCATCACACTTCATAATTTAATAAACTGCTAAAAAATTGCAGACGTTTTCATTTTAGCAACTTAGGTCCCTCAACTAAACTCACGATGCCACAAAGACATTTGAATTTTTCACTAATATGTCATGAGCACTGCACCCATTGCAAATTAATGAGTCTCTGAATAGCACTGTGCATTTGTCATTTGAATTTATGCTAATGCACTGAGGTCTCCTGATGATGTTGATAGTCCACAGCAGCTGCTCCAACTATAGAATATACACGCATGTTCCTCCACTTCTTATTCATCTTTCCTTGGATTTTTCTGGTCTATCATTTGGGCTGCAGTCCTGCAGCTGGTTATTGATAGGGCTGCTAATTCTCTTTGACTTTACACTACAGGCTTGACCCCCAACCCTGAGCAGAAGTAATGGACCAGTGTTGAGAGAATTATGTACATCACACTGCAACAACCTCAGACCAGCGGGTCAAAAGGAGTTCATTGAGAACCAATGGTATTTACAAAGAGCGTTGGCATGGTAACCGATAACTTTTTTTTTCCCAAATTAATTATACCAAATATAATTTATTTCAATAAGTCAGTCTGAGGCTGTGACTGCGCTCACATAAATTATATATCGCGGTAGATGGCATTTGTTTTTTTCTGCATCCACAAAGAAGTAAAGGCCTGTCCTTTACCCTTCCCACCCAGAAAAGGAGAGTATGCAACAGCCAGCGTATGGTGGCGACTGCAAGATGCTGGCCAAAGGCTAGATGACAACCTTTCCATCCAGAGTTCAGGCAGTGCCATTGGGTAATGAAGAACAGTGTCAGACCGAATCCACATGGGGTCCTGTCAAAGAAACAAAGAAAAAATTGGGAGGGAAACTAGTAATAAAAGTTTCAAAATATTTATCCGTGAGCTGTTGTATATTGGAAGTTAGAATATTCCAGAGCAGACTACAATCTTTACCAACTTTAGCTCTAAACATGACAATTATAGTGCTGCTAATATACCCAGGAAACAATTATTTGAGCTGCCTAATCATTTTCAAATGACTCAGAAAAATCAAGCACAGAGATGAAATAAGGAGCACAGAAACAGAAAATGCATCTTGTTAAGCGTCACTCCATTTTTTGTACTATTCCAGGTTTCACAGGGCCAGGGAGGCTTAGTAGTTTAATTTTGAAACATCTGGGAGCAGCAATGCTGTACAATATACTATGGCCTTTTGTTTGCAGCAGGTTCTTTTTGAGGGAACAAAGCTGTGTCACATGAGGGCACTTGACTGAATTATCTGATAAATGTCAAAATTAGACAGATGCATTCTGCTGTCTCTTAAACGCTATCAGGAAAGGGTTTTAAAAAATTAACCAGTTCATCTCTAATATCAGAGAGAAGCTCTGGAGCTGAACAATGGCATATACAAAGGGAAAAGAGAGAAGACTGACTCCACGGTCTTAAAGCAGCTCCGAGCAGAACTGTCAGAGAGCTACTTAATATATATATATATGTCTATATATTCTAGCACCCTTCACAGGGTTAAAGGGCCACTTCAGAGAAATGCGTTTCAGTAAGAAGCAGCAAATAGCTACTTTCCTATAGCACTGCAGTTTTCCCATCAAGGAGGGTAAAGACATTTTCACTGTTCTCAAAAAACTTTGAAATGTAAACTTGTTCGATTGATGGCTCCTTCTGGTCCTGGCAGCCTTTTTGATAGCTGGTGCTCTTTCTGGAATACTTGTTAAAAATGTCTCTGTAGCAAAGATGTTGTGGTTTTTTTTTTTTTCCCCCTTGTGATTTTTTTTAAAGTCAGTGCATGGGAGAGTGGAGATGGGCTCTTGTCTTCGATACAGCAGACTGACAGGTGAACACCTACTCTCGCTGCCCCTGTACATTGTAATACTTTACGAGATTAGACTGCCTGAAAGCTGTTTTTTCAGTCTAAACCTTCAATCCTCTTTGAACAGAACCGTTCGTGGTGACTTCTGCTCGGGAAAACTGGCCATGGCACTGCAGGCTGTGCCAGAGGCTGCGAGTGTGTCAAGGTCGGAGGCAGCTACGTTTAATGCCAGTGCCAGCTACAGCTATTCGCTCCTCCCTTCACGGAGACTGACCAAAATTTGGGACTGGGAGTCACCCCAACCTGAAAGATACCACCTCGGGTTCTCCCCTCCGTCAGTGCCCACAGGAGCCTAACTTCTGGCCTTTACCAGCAAATAAACCCCTATTCTGGTTCGGTGGCTGCGCATCTGTTTAAGGCAGCCCAGCTTTCAAAAGGGCTGCGCTTGCATACTTGCTTGTCAAGCTCGCACGGCTCTTAGTTTTGGAAACGTTTTGCTTTGCGCATGTAAATCGTCTCCTGGAGGTTGTCACATATGCCTGTTTCTCACCTCTCATGCTACCTCCTCTGACCCTGCTAATTCCATCATTGCAGTATAATTGTTAAAGAAGTCTTCTCAGTTGAAATAACAAGCACTGTCACAGGAGTTTTCTGGAGTAATAGCTTGATGCCAACCACTGTTCACGGATCTGGGGAGGATTAAACTTGCTTCGTGTGAAGAATTTTATACGTAGATGTAATAAAAAATAATGTAGCTTCCAGAAATAAATAATCTGAGGCAGACAGTCAGCTTTTTCCACTCCACTTTTCCTTTCACTGCACTCTGCGTAGCCATTAGCTAGCTATCATCTTTATTAAAGATTATTCTTCTGTGTAAGAGCTGGGATTGTTTACCACATCAAAACACAAGAATCTGCAAGTGCCTCCTGGCATGTTTCATGGACCAAATCTTGCCCTTCATTCCCCCTGCACCAGCCTCACCAGCTCCCCTTTCTTATTTCTTCGAAAGGACTTCTGCAAACTCTTGCCATTCAGATAGCAGACAATGAATAATTCAGCACACTGGCATATGAAGCCATGGCAGAGCAAGTCGTTGGTGTGATCCACATGGGCTACAATGTGCTTATAAAGAAAGGCAGCTAATCCTGATAATATGCTGTGCCAGCCATGGCTGTTGGTAAATTATACAACACTCAGTAGTCTCTCAAGGCTCAGAGGAGACTGTGCTTCTCAAAAGTGATAAAAACTTTTTTAGGCTCCTGTAGCCTTTTACGCTAAAAACTCTTGCAGTGCTTTTATATCAGTGTGCTTGTTGCTGTTTTTTACATGAGAAATTATTTGGTTTTACTATGGTTCTATTTTAACTACAACAATGAGTTCTCTGAACATCTTTCTAACATTTCAGATTTCTATAAAGATAGCTTTTATTCTTTTCCAAATGACCGTCTTAAAAAAAAGTGTGAGGGATGGAGGTAGTACTGCAGAGGAGCTTCACATCTTAAAGTTAGAAAACTACGGGGGAAAGGTTAATTTGAGTCAAAACCTGAGTGTCCCAGACCTCAGATCCTCAGTGTCATTGGGGAATTTGGAGTAGGATTCCTAGATAATGTGGGTCAGCCTTGCCCTGTTGATATCAGGGGGCTGATTTATAGGGATGGGCGGTCTGGCTTTTTGTGTGATTT
>NW_008825323.1:1139889-1153137 GCF_000699105.1 Pygoscelis adeliae | reverse complement strand
GGTCTCACACCTCAGCATGTACTACAGAAGGCTCGATAGTATCCTGAAACCAAAGAATCCAAACATCATAAACCACCCCACCCCCCTTTAATTATATTGCTTCTTGTCCGTGTTAGCAAAAAAAGCCACATTCAAAGCCTTATTCAAGGGCACAGTTAAGAGATTTCAGTTGTTTCCAGCTGTCTGGACACGGGGAATACTCGCTATCTAGCTAGCATACCACAGGCAGATAGCATTCAGGGCCAAGCTGGGAACAGCACTCCGCACCAAGAATGGAGGATAAGAGCTGGATGAGGCAGGTGGGAGAATTTCACTGCAAACCTTGCTCTCTGCATCTCTGACAGTTGCTCACAGCTTTTAGCAAAACGCCATCCACTGAAGAGCAAACCGAGGAGCTAGGTCAAGCACACAGAAGATCTTTGAAAGTGTAAATTCATCCTTTTAGTAAAAAATGCGTGCTGGGAGTTGGCAGTTTGAACTGGTTGGGGTGTGCATGTGTTGTACCATCTCCACAGACTGCCAGGCACCTCCCAAAGGCATGGTAATGAATGCCTTCTGGCCTTCTCATTGTGACGACGTATTTGGGTACCTATAGGAAATTAAATACATAGACAGGGAATAACATTTAAGTATCCATATCCTCAAAAGGAATTGATTCCGAATTTAGCCCTTAGTCCTGAACATTACAGCAATCCTCAGATGGCAAATTCTGGAGTCGAGATGGTCCTGAATGAAACCCAGTGCTCTAAACACTAGACATATCACTAGACATATCTCTGCTCTAAATTAAACATTTTCTCCAAAGCTATTTATTTGATTTTCTATATGCAGCATGTCCAGATGCCACGTGTGTTTTTGAAAGCAGATTCTTACCTTTAAATTCCACATGTGGAATGAATGTTTGTCAACATATAAAATTGGATAGGATTTTAACTCAGAGGGAAAAATAAGGTTTTCAAGAGGCAACTGTTCAACACACACTTTTTTGGTGCATTAATCTTCTCCAGACTCACTTCTCAGCAGAACTCTCTAGCTGCAGTGAAGAGTGTCACCACCAGCAGCCCTTTCCTTCTCCTGGTCCCACAGCGCTGACATTACCCTGTGAACGGTATGCTGGATCAACAGCTCTAATGATTCAAGGGCTGTCCCCGGGGGTTTGTCCTTTCCCCTTCGCAATCCCTCCCTCGCATGATTCCCATGTGCTGTGCGGAGGCTCAGGAACCTGCCTGCTTAACAGGCTTGAAAGCTCGGCACCAAGCAGTCCACCCGCCACAGTAATCAGTCTCTACGACTGTTTTGCTTTATAAGGCAGAGGAATCGCCACATTTACCTTACAGGTCTGTATTTACCTGCAGATAAAACGCTGTGATTCTGTTATGTACTACTGTGCAGTATAGATATTTTATACATGTGTGGGAGTGAATCAAGATTTCTTTTCAAGTACGAGCACCACGCATTTCATGCTCTTTTTTACCCCATAACCAAGCTCCCAGGTTGCAAAGATTCTGCTTTGCTCAGAGGGACTCGTGGTCAAACTGAAAAGAAAAAAAAAAAAAAAGAAATCACACCATACTTCTTAGTAAGTTCTCTTGTCTCTTTCAACTAGCCAACATAAAAACCTTTTCTCCTGGCTTGTACAATCTTTTAAAGTACTAACAAGTGTTCTGCGTTTTCTAAGAGATTCTTTTTTTTTTCTTTCATAGCTCCAGGGTTACCACCCTAGTAGGTGTGGAAAATCTTTGTTCACTTCATTATAAGACACTTTTGTGTACCATCTAACTGGATTCAGCCAGCAAAGGAGAGCAGATATGTCATATGCCGAATGCTTTTTTCCTCGTCCCTGACATCCTAGGATATTGCACACTTTCATGTTCTAATGGAGGTTTCTTTTACCAATGACCAACATTTTCCTCTACTCTCTAGCGCTCCTACAAGTTTCTGACCTGTTATAATTTCCCTGCCTGCAGTGCAGTTTCAGCCAGAGTTCCTGTTGAGTACTGAGGAAAATTAATATGCTGCCTAGAAAAATCGCCTTCAAATTTAGAAAATCATATGCCAGAGGATGTTAACTTGTACACTAACATCTCGAGTGCTCTCCGTTATATCTGTGTGAGAACTGCAGTGAAAATCAGGGAAAAAGGGCAAATCAATTCATATAATGGATTTCACTGCAGGCTTTCTGGCAAACCTTTGCCCACTGTCACCCTGCAGCACCTTAACCCTGCCAGTGGTAGATGGAGATAAGAAGCGCTTCAGACCAGTCATAATGAAGCTATACATTGAAAACATCGCGTATACTATTTGTGTGTGACGATGAAAAAAATGCCCAAGCACATTTCAAACATGCATTTACTCAGTAACGTATTCTTATTACCCAGTTCTGTATCTGGGCTATTTTCAGAAATTGAAAGCGCTGCTTCTCTTTTAAAGCTGGCCACTTCCTTTTTGACCGTCTTCCCACTCCGAACATAAAACAGGTGCATCAGCAATATTTGGCATGTTCATAGCAAAAGAAGTTCTGTCTTTAATACCCAGCATGTCATGTAGTTTGCCTTATTTCAGTCATCAGCACTGATTCAAAGCTATTGATTATCACAGCGCTGACTGCAAGCCAAGCTCGACAAGAGTCGGCTGGGGTTACAGCTGTGGGAGGACCTGCAGGAGGAGGTAATAGCTGCTTCTGGGAGCCAAGAGATGCCAAATATGATACTTCCTTCATATTTCTCACTTGCTAAAACTCAGTTTTCTTTGTTCTTTTATGAAAGGTGACTGGACTGATTAAGGTTTCCAGATGCAAACAGACAACTCATCTGACATCACTGGCAAGGAAAATAAAACGGAACATACTTCATAGTGAAAAGACTAATACAAATGTATTTGGCGGAGTAATAAACAGTTTAAAACAAGGTCTTACACTGCAGAGGCTCGGGGAACCTTAGCTGTAGGTTGTGCTGCCTGCGCTACCTGCAGCAAATGAGGCATCCAACACAGGCAGCAGATGCTGCCTGTTAAAGGAAGGTAGCATCAGATGATAAGGTTCTCTGCAAATTATGTTTTAAAATGCCAAGGTCCCTGTGCTCTACATTGTATTAGAGAACAAAGGCAAGTAAGAGGAGATGTTAGAAAACATAATCTTTCAAATGTTATTGTAAAATAAAACTCCTGCCCAACTTCAGATCAGAGCAAGCTGAAGGAGGAACTGTCATGTGCCGAGCTTTTGAAAAAGATACTAGCCCCCCAGGCTCCTGAGGGTCTAGGGTAAGGGATCCCAGACAGGTGACGTTGCAGTGTCATGGGCAGCAAGCAAAGCAGAACAATTTGTGGTGAAGTATGAAAGTCCAGAACTGGTGCCTCCTTCCCTTACCCTGTCACACACTGAATGTTCACCCCAGCAATAACCGCTCCATTTTCTTCTTTTTTCCTCTTATTGTACCTTTCCCTTCCCTGATTGCCACTAGGAGAATAAATCTGGTGTGGTGGGCTGTAGTTACACTGCCCTGTTACCTGTGATACGCAAAGAGAATGTCTTCTGAGCTGAATAAGGACTGCGAAGTTATTTTTTCTTAACAAAACCCCAAACAATAGTTTAAGAATTACAGACAGTCTGTGTCATCATCACCCTGCACAGACAACCTCAGAGTAATTTCACACTCATCTTCTTACTTCAAAACTAGAGGTCCTGAAAACAGGAGCTAGGGGAGACTTAGTGTTAAGTTCGTACAGCATTAGGAGACACAGTATGAGGTGGAGAACATGTAATACCTTAATTGTGATTTTGGTTCAGTCTGTTTACCATCACCTGGTGCTTATCTATAGATGCAAAAAGGAGATTCCCATAGACTTGCTGGTCACCTTCAGTGTCCCAGTCCTACGTTGGTGGCATCTCTGTGGAGATGTCTACATTATTCCACACTGCATTAGTCTGCCTCTGAGGACCCTTGTCTTTCATAGATACCTGCTTAAAACGCAAGCTACTTTGCTTTAAAATGGTGATTACGTTGTCAAGAGAAGGCTATAAATTGAAAGGTGCTTTTTCAGCCACACATTCACTTGCACAGTGTGCGTTCAAACCATCTCATTCACTACAGTTTTCAGTGCAAGATGTTGACCAGTGCCTTTGTTCTTCCACACCATTTGTGGAAGAACAATTTATGTTCTGAAGCTGATCAGGATACTGCACCTCCAAATCGTATACCAATAAATAACAATCCTTCATATTTTTCTGAGTAAGTAGGTAATTCGTATCGCACTTAAGACCATGTTCAGTATGGTGTTCAGTATGGTGTTCAGTATGGTGTTCAGTATGGAGTTCAGTATGGTGGCCGATCCAAGCCTTTTGGTCTTCCCAGCATATCTGATGCAGTCGTATCAATAGCATTTCTGCTCCTCTCCTTAAATGCATCAACAGATTACTAATTATTACTCTTTTAAAGCACAAAACAAAATGATATTGTACAAATGAAAGAAGTAGGACTAAATAAGACTTACTCAGGGCTAATTTCAACTCCCACATTTATTGATTTTCCCTCTTCCTCCCAGCAGGGGTTTTTTTAACTTAGAAACAGCTCCTGGAAGATTTCTTTGGCATGTGAAACGTGGGGACTATCTTGGTGTTGCCAGCACTAATACTGTTTTGTATTTTAAATAAAAACTTCTACAAATTTTAGTTCTTTTTATTTTAAAGGCCCCAAACTCAGAAGTCATGTGATAGTAGTAACTCTTTTTTATTGTAAACTTAATAACAATTTTTTATTTGTTTGCAAATTTATTTTCAGGACCGAATAGTTGGATATAAAAACCTTAAAAACATAAAGCTCAAAAATGATTATGCAACAAAAAGGCTGTCAAATACCTGCATATTTTGTGGAAATAGATAACAAACCATCTAAATATGCTGCCAGGGTGGTGATGGGACATTAGCATAATCTGACATCCTTTGGACCCCAAGAACATAGGTGGGAGAGAGCTCATATAAGTGCATGTCCCCTGGGAATATCTTCATGAGGAATTCACACCTTAGGCATGAAAAGAAGTCAAAGAGGATACGCAAATGAGCCAGCTTCTTCAGTTTCAGTACTGATTGAACTAGTTATTGAACCCTTATGGTCAGAGACACAAATAGCTTACAAATAAGAACTGAAACAATCTCCAGGATGGTCGTCTTGGAGATGAAAGTGCCAGTAACTGGGCAAATTTTCCATGGGAATTTTAACAGTATGTAGCAAAGCCCCCCCCTCTTTTGCATTGCTTTACTGCCTCGTCCAGGAGATGAGTAATAGACAGATGCTGGTTTTAATCAATGTGGGTTAGCAGTAAATTAGGATGGTGCAGGTATTATGCACTAGCATACCACAGGGCTCTTTCTTTTCATAATGTTAATATTATTTCCTTTTGAAACATTAATTGTAATATTAATTGAATCCAATTGCTGCCTGCATGCCTTTTTGGACTTAACTCTCTCTTTTTTGTCCACACACACCTTCAGATATGCCCTGCAGAGAGGTTAGTGTCCACATCATGCTGGAAAACAGAATCATTATGTATCTTTATCCAATTCAGAGACCCATTTGTGAGAACATGAACCCCAAGGGGGGATTCGCTTAGCTCTCATTTTGCCTTTTTTAAAGCCTAAATGTTTAAATAGTAGACCCTTTCCTAATGCAGCTGCTTTCTCAGCTATCTCATCTTTATATGGCTCTTTTTCCCCCTAGCTTTGATTTGTACATGCGGAATGTTTTTGATCAGATAACACCCACTGGATATGTTGCCGTCTTTGTTCAGGACATTGGTTTTGTAAGCTGCAAAGCTGATAAACACTTATATGTGCCTTGTTTCCTTTTCTGCATAAAGATTCTATTGAGACATCAGCACATCTGGGGAAAACATGTTTTTTAATATTAAATTTGTTGTTATTCATTTTAAATTCAGCACTATCGTATTTGATGTCTGCATCTTTAAAAAATGCAAAATGATGCCTTGTTGGCAATAATGAATACAAGCCTAACAGAGAAGAAGAAAGGGAACCTGCCTTAAGGTTCCTTTGTTACAAAATTCTTATCTGAAAAAAGGACCTTTGAGGATATTAAAACTTGACTCTCTTTCTGTTAGCCTCATGAAAGATAGAGCTCTTGTTAAACTTGCTTTGCTTTGTTGTCTCCACAGTTCTGATGCCTTACACAGCAGTTTTTCCTTTAAAATGAATCCTTGGGACAGAAGATAAAACAAATGCCATGCTCTAGTGACTGGCATATACCAACTAGAGGCATATTCACATGAGAAAACTGCTTGACAAATATTTCATCTATCTGAGATATTTTCCAGCTGAGTTGCCTTGCTATTCTGTTCCCACCACATTCTCTGCATTGCACAGTGGAAAAGCAAAGACATTTAACTTCTGCACTCGACTGGGAACTTCAGATGCTAAAAAACAGGTCAATATATTTTTTTTTAAGGTCGTCTTTTTTTCAGTTGGCACTGAATAGTGGAAACAAACTTAATATCAGCCCTTTTCTCTGAATACATCTGTATAAAAGGAGCAAATCTGGGAGGGGTTAGCTATATGACTCAAAAGCCCCTGCATACAATAGCTAAAAATTCTCATGAACTAAGACTATTTGTATATTTATTATAAAATTGTGAAAAACTCATAATGCTAACTTTCTTGTCATTAATATAGGAATTTAACTTGTCTAGCTATACAAAAATACAACTGATAGAAAAAAAAAATCAGAAAAATCTTGGATTCCAAATCAAGAGGAAATTGAAATATCTTTATGGAGGTCATTTTATTGGAAATCATTGCTGCAATTAGCTGAGCAGGTAATTTTTTGACATAAATTTATGATGAAAGTTCTTGTCTAGTGCCAGCCATAAGGGCTGTACATCAGTGTGTTTTGTGCCATACGTTTCTTCATCCTTATGGAAACCCCCCCCCCCGTTAGCTGTATAAGAACACTAAAAATAAATTACTTATTTTGATAAGAATAAGGAAAATTTTAGAATACATTGGGTGGTTCACTCTTCAGAGCAAATACTAAAATAAAACCTGGAAAAATTGATTTCACTGTACCTCATGGAGTTAGAAAAATTAGTAATGCACCAGTCTCAGAAGAAAGGATGAAACTGGTGGAAAGTTGTACAACTTGTTCCTGATCCTTCACACAGAAAATAAGGCTAGAACTCTTAGTTCATCGGATACAATTAAACAGCATAGGTGACCTTTCAGAAGTTGATCATCTAATACGCCTGTAGAGCTATTTGTGTTTAGCCATGAAGTAACCAAACAACTGCGCAGCATGCATTTGATAAATTTGAATAGAAGTTCACTTGAAAAATCACTATTTGCTTGCAGAGTAGGAAAAAAGGCTAAATTTGTTGTCTTAATTATTTACCGCAAATTTTTCACCCAGCGCTGGCTATGAGTAAGGTGGGAAATGAGTCGAAAGGCACCATATAAGGGAAATGCTTCAGCAGTCAGATGCTGGCTTTCTACCTTTAACACACTGCCTACATCCACTTGGAAATCCCAGGCAAAAGCGAGGCTGACACACAGTGTGTGCTATACCCGTATTGCAAAGACACGCTGCATGGTTTTGGCACGGTCCGAAGCTCTGACCCTGGAGCAGGTTAACACGATGCGCACTGCCTCAGCATCCTTTGGAGCATGATCATGTTGTAAATTGTCGTTAATTCCCTGCTACAATAAACGGTAGACTTCAGTTTCCAGTGCTGCTAGGTCTTTAATCTTCCTAAGGACAAAAAGTCCATTGAAGACAAATTGAACTGATGGGTACTCACAGTACTCAAACTGGATTAGGCTTGGATTTTTTCTATTCTAGGCAGCCGAGGCAAATTGAGTATAAAGTTGTACATTACCACGTCTAGCGCCAGTGTTTCTGAGCAGGCAGCAGCAGTCGTGTCTCAGTTTTAGAGGGTTGCTCTTGTCTGGACTACAATATTCCTACTTATTTGGGAATTTATGAAAGTAAATGGAGTAACGGAGGTCTATGAACACTGTATTTATTTTATATTTTCTTACACCACCATTGCAGGAAAAATAAAAACCATAAGAAAAAGCTGAGCATTTTTATTAAGTTTTTACATATAGTATCTCTGTGAACATCTAGGTTGAACATGCAAGATTTTCAAGGACAGAAGTCTTAATTTTTGCTGCTAAATCCATTAGATCCTTAAGTAAATGCCTGATTTTTAACAGTGCTAATCACCCAGCGCGCCAGTCAGGGTCCCATGAGAAAACAGCTTTATAAACAGTGAATATATCTGAAATGTTATCTAGCTGACCTCCTTCACTTGAGCTCAGTCAGAGCTTTACATAAACATTGTTTATTTTGATGCCAAATTTAGGAAAACTTGCCCCACAGTTACATTTTTACCTGTGCAGGTCCATACATTACCCTTGGAAAGATGAAAGACATAATGGTAAAAAGAAAAAAAAAAAATCAAGCCTCTTCATTAATGCAGCTAGAAATTTTCAAGAAAAAAAACAGATTGAGGTAAGGAGCATGGTATTTCACCAGACCTCAGTCTAGGCAAAATTCTGAACTTCTGATTGTTAATCTTTTGCTAAAACCTGTCAGTATCCCCTTAATTAAACAGAGCTTTTCTTCAGTAAAACTTTTTGTGTCAGAATTATACAGACTTCCAATTCTGACATTCAAACTACTTCTTGGCGGGTGTTAATGAGGTACCTTAGTTTGTTTTAATGAGGTACAATGCACAGCTTCATTTATACATGAGAAGAGAAACAGGAAGATTTTTGAACAGGTTTTGCTCTGTAATCCAAGCAAAACGTACAGACTCTGCTACTCACCATTAATAGGATGACATAAAGAGTTGGCAGCATTTTTCTGCCGAATACCCTAATCTCATGTGGCTACATTTGAAAAGTGGAAAATCATTGTTATCTCATATAGATCCTTACAATGCACTGTATGTATCTAGTGAATGAGCATCAAACTGACCCTGTGGGTGTATGCTGCACATCCTGCCAGTCCATTGATTTTGGGACTACACTGAAAACAAAAGGCTGGCTTTGAGAAAGGGCCATGAACTCACATTTAGGGGTGTAATTTTGCACAAGTCAGAACAGAGGAGAGACAAAACTGTCCTCCAGACAATAGGCTTCAGTATGGGAAATGCTAATTATAATGTTGGAAAGCTATGGGGTCACGCTCTTTCCACTATTCCGTAATTACGCTCCAGGAAGCGCAGCACACAAGTGGTTAACTTCTTTGGTTCGCTTTTTATTATGCTTGGGAATTTGATGCAGATGCAAGGCATAATTCCATAAGAATTATATTGTTGGTTATCATTAATAGCTGCTTGTTATGAAGTGCAATATTCTTTTTTTTTTCAGCAGGATTGTAGACAGGCCTTTCCTCTGTTAGGATCTTGGCCAATAAATTACTCAATAGGGTGCATACAGTGGCTGGAGCAATATAATAGCATCACCCTTGGAAACTGTGTGGAACAGTATTGGTAACCACAGGAGCAAAGGGGCACTTCTTCACAAGGATGTCTTTCACTGGCGCAGACGGTCAACCAGAGGGCAAAACACAATGTTTCAGGCTAGATATAGATTTCAAATGGGGCAGATATTTGGCAGGCGGGAATCATGTACATAAAGCTGACTTTGAAAAAATGTCATGCAAAAAAGAAAGATCCACTGTTACCACAGGAATCTGAATACATTATATAGTGCTTTATTAGCTGGGTCTCATTCGGGGAGGAAAAACAAGTCGAACGGACCCAAACTGCAGCCTTTGGGAGCAGAAGGGCGTTGCTTCTGTGCTGGCTTCTTCTCGTTTACTATTTAGTTTCTGCTGACTGCATTTCTGGCAGCATTTCCTAGGTGGAGAAGATCTTCCTCAATAGCTGGTTAATATCAGATCTCATTCCAGTTCAACCTATTTGAGACATTTTAGGTAACTGTATATCAGAGGCTGCTGGAATTCGCCATACTCCTTTTATGGCTAATCCTATATGCTCCATCTACCTGCCAGGTCACAGGAGAAAAACTATTATTTACCATTTTGGGGCCAGTTCTGTGAAGGAAACCAGAGAAAGGGAGTTTGCCCGGGGAGCCCTGTTTCTGGGTGAGCCCTGATGTGCACCATGAATTTGCTGTGAAAGCAGACCAAGTCTTTTGCAGGTAGAAAAACATCCCCTCTCGCACAGACCTATTCTGGAATAGATTTTTCCCACGAGATGTTCTTGTGCTGTAAATATCCCTCCTGTAACATTTAAGAACATGCTCATCATTATCATGTTAAAACAAAGTCTCACCTGAGGCGAGTGCCCTTGCACAGTTTCTGAAGTCTCTTTAAAGTGGGTGCATAAAGAAGGGGCACACAAAGGCTCACATCTGGGTGCTTTTTGCTTTCTATCCTAAATGACCCCTAACTCTTTGCAGCTGGGGTGATAAGACGTGAGGGCTGGCTTCAGAGTGAGTCTGGGGCATGGCTTGAATTAGTGTTTCTGGATCTGCAGCACGATGCCTTAAAGGCTGTCTGCACCAGCTTTGCTATACGACGCATTGCCTGTATATTACCACTTATGTACATTTCCAAAGATGTCTGACAGTGTCTCAGCTACCATTTCAATATATATCTGCATAACAGCAGAAGCAGTCCTGAATAACCGTGGATAACCTGTACATACTCTTCATGTGCTCCATAGACTCACTTATAGATGTGTGCCTATGTAATATTTACATCCTTAATATACCTCATTACAGTCAAGGGCAACTTATATGCAGTTAAAAGTAAAATTGCTGCTATCAAAGGAGAAGTGCAGTCACTCCTTAAAAATTGAGAAGATTATCTCTGAAAAGCCTTTTCAAAAACTCTCTACTCTGTTATTAACACCCTAAGAAAAGATCTCAAGAAAAATGGGATAATTTTCCAAATGTAAAGGACAATATAAAAAGATGTTGATTATGAAAGTTTTAGACTAAACCAGGTCCTCTATTATTAAGCAACAGCTCATGTTGCATGCTAGAGACTCTACACGCTTTTATGGCACTTCTACATATTAATTGTCCAATTTTATCAAAGTTGGTAATAATTTACTTATTACTAGCATTGGGGTCTGAATAATATTTTCCTTTCCATTAAGTTCCTTTCCCAGGATTTTTTGACAGTTATATCCTCTCATCATGAATGTTACTTCTCATCACAGACTGAACTGAATATTCACATGAAAGATCAAATCACTGTTATTTTGACTTGTTACTATTTTTTCATCTAGATTGTTAACCCATCATTTTTATGGCATTTTACAGTAGTTGCTACATTTATAGCATACCTGCTAGTCCAATTCATTATACAGACTAACATTTTGGAGGAGAATTTTAAAAGAAAACCTCTTTATGAACTCACACATATTAATGTGTATATGTCTCCCATTTCTTTTCCTTTAGTGCTTCCTGATACCCTAAGAGTATTTCCTTACTTTCCAGTTTAAATTTTTCTGGTTTTTATTTTCCAGCCATAAAAGAGCTTTGAGAAGTCTTACTGCAGCTAGCACCAGATTTAAGTACCACAGAGGAAGGGACCGTGATCTTATAACCAAAGTAAAAATTCACCAGATGGGAAAATTAGGCTCTGTTCTTGATGGACTTTTTTTATGGAGCTCACTCCCATTGACAGAGAGCCTCATGAGCATGACTACTGATAGTCCTTTTAGAAGGTAAAGATTTTTTTTTTCTTTCTTTCCTCCCCCTGTATGTACAGAGAAACTAAGGTATGCAGAGTTTATGGGCTTTGGCTGAAGACTTGACAAATGTTCCTAAAGCAATACTATCTCTTTTTTTTTCTCCTAAAGCACCTCATTCCCAAAGAGCCCTATGTGACCTTGGGACAAACCCATCAGACCTCATCCATCTCATACTGCCCCAGTGGGAATCATATGAAACCTGTGGTTATTACTTGTATCACATTGGCATCTGGAAGTATTAAGACCATTAGAAATAGCAAGGGGCCAAGGAAGTGTTAGGGATCTAAACAGATGGGAGAGAAAAAGGAAAGGGTTTTTATGCCACTTTTAAAGATGGGAAGCAGCATTGGAGAGAAATGAAATTAATTCCCAAGAGTACACAGGGAATTTCTGGCAAAGTTGAGAATTTAACTTAGATGTCCTCTTTTTAAGTTCAGACTGTTGCTCTTTTAAAAGAAAGAAACAAATAAACCCTAAATCTCTTGATTTTATATACCCGGCTTTCTTATGTATAAAGTCAATCTAGGCTATTTTTTAGATAAGGTTGTAAAAACAAATTAACTGATATAATAGAGCGAGATACCCTCATCTGTAGGCTGAACATGAAGACAGATTCTGCTATAAACATCCCCAGGCTGGATGGGGTTGGGATGGGGAAAAGAAAAACCTGAATAGTAAAAGTTTACGTAGATTATAAATTTTTTTGGTGTTATGATTGACTTCTGCACATGTTGTACCCAGCACAATGGGACTCTGGCTTAAGAATTTCGCAAGCAGTAGTAAAGATGTTTGTGGTGATGGTGTAGTTTTACAAAACTAAGAGGCAGCCCTGGATACTCGTAATTTGCATGTATGTCAGTAAGGTGAGATCAGATGGCTGAAGCCCCGCTTTTAAAAATTAAGGTTTATCAGTTATGAGAGTTGAGTGGCTACATGCTCTTAGTCTGCTCCTGCCATGCAAATCAATGGGATTTGAGCAGAACTGAACCCTGAGTCTTCATATTGAAATATTGCAATTACTTGTGCAAACTGGGTAATTGTACTCACAACTGGTCAGGTGCTTAATTTTTAAGGTCAGTTTCAAAAATGCTGATAAACCCAAATGCCAAATTATCATGTGCCACTGCTTCCAACTACAATATTATAGGTGCAGAAACAAGAGGTTGTGTGTATGGCTCTTAATCTATGAATGTCTGATTTGGAAAAAAATTTTTACTTAGCTTTAAAAAAAACAACCTTCCAAGTAATTAAACAGACCAGTGAAGATTCTGAAAATATAGCAAATGTAAAAATGCCATAAAAATGATGGGTTAACTGTCCATCTGAAAAAAATAGCTACAAGCCAAATTAAAGGTGATTTGATCTACACGTGAATGTTCAGTTCAGCCTCCGAGGAAAGGTAAGAAACAAACTTAACGGAAAGAAAAATGTTTTTCAGAAACCCGCTGCTGATAATTAGTAAATTGTTACCAACTCCAATAAAATATGATGATCATCTTGCATATCCCTGAC
>NW_008825323.1:1135097-1139805 GCF_000699105.1 Pygoscelis adeliae | reverse complement strand
TGAGCCATCCAAAGGTGCACTGCAATCAAGAAGTTGTCCACATGTCAAGGACGCTCATTCAGAAAAATATCATTGTTAATATCAACAAGCTGTAACTTGTGCATGTGTGTTTCATTGGCATGTTCCATTCAAGCTGTCATCTGTCTTAGCAAAATGCTCTCTGGTCCAAATGCCACTAAGAAAACAATGTAGAAGGTAAAAAAAAAAGGTTGAAATCTTTGTTCAGCGCCTGCATACCTTTCCCCATGACTCTTTCTCAGGAAAGCTCACAGGCTGGCCTGAAATATAACTGAATAAGCCCTGAGGAAGAAGTTCAGGTGTGGATTTATGGAGGAGATGCTGATTATAAAATCCTGCCTTTGGCCTGTGGTTGTGAGGGCTTCCGAGCACCTCAGTTTCTCCCCTACGCCCAGCAACTAAGGGCAGTGCTGGAAGTGGTAATGGAAACATCACTTCTGCAGGTCGTGTGCTTCCATGTGCCTAATTTGAGAGCAACTTGCTTTTACGGGGTCATTTCTGACTGCGGATACGGAGCCACTGAGCTCTACAGTCCTTGCTGTGGAGATTGTGCCCGCCCCGAGCAGGCTGTGGTTGTGCACTGCATTGCGCAACCCCACACTACCATGGTAAGCAATATTTTCTAGACCATTTATTCTGTAATGGCATTAACCAAATGAGAAATTCTTGTGCAGCTGCAGCTCAGGACCCCTCCTTCTTCCAGGTGCAAGTATTGCTGTGATGAACTGCAAGGATTTGGGGTAGCTGCTGGTCCCTGTGGTGCCAACCACTGCCTGGCATGGCTGTGCCACCAGGCAGCTCCCTGAAAATCTGATTATCCAGCTCCATGACCCAAAGATTTTGGCTTTGTTTTTGCCCACAGCTCCCCATGTCAGATATCAGGACCCTTGTAGATGATAGGGAGGACAATATCTACCTTCTAGTCTTATAATGATGCTAAAACACTAGGGAGTTCTTGTTTCAGTAATTACTGTGACTTCCAGAAACTGTAACACACTGTCCTCCTGACCCCTCCTGTGCAAGGCAATGCTGCCTGTCCAGGCTGATGCTTACTGAGTTATTTATTGTCTTTCTACAGGTCTAAAAATCTGTGGTAAAGTCAAGTTTACAGCCTCCCTCGTACCACGCTCTGCATTTCTGGGCACGGGTCCTTCAAACTGTGGAGCCACCTACTAGAGGGGACATAGCTGCAGGGATCGATTACAGTGGCATATTTTGTTGTTGCTGGACTAAAATCTTTGGGAATGGGAGTGTCAGTGCAGTGCTGCCACTTCCTAATGGCCGCCCAGCACGCCCGTAAGGTTGTATTTCATGTGCGCTGCCGTCTGCTCTTCCACCACCCAGCATTTTGCTTCCCTTCTCCATGGAGGGTGGAGAAACCTGGAACAACTCTCCAAAACACAACCTCTAAACATACTCTCTCGGAGCAGGATTTGCTCATTGGAGGAAAAGCTGTACCCCGATCATTTGCAAGCAGCTTTTTCTGCAGCAGCATGGGGCTCTGCTGGAGTGGCTTCCCAATTTATTTCCTCATGGGTGAACTAACAGGGGCCCCCTGCTCCCCCCCCCAGCCTCCTGCACCTTCTGGATGCCAGTTTTATACAGTCCGGGAACTATCCCTGTGTTTGATTTCCCAGCATTTGCGGAATATATCTATTTGAATTAGTTATGTAAAGAAAAAAAAAAATTGAAAAGAGAAAGATTTTCTTCTGAATTATTCTCCTCCTAGCCCCTAGTGAGAACTCAGTTTCTTGCATGCCACGCTTCTGAGTTTTCACTCCTACAGTCAAAATATACATGTTCAGCAGTCCCCGAGCGACAGCTTCAAAAATGTGAGTTCCTGGGTCTGGTGTTGCCTTCGAGGCACAGATAACCTTTGCAACGGTTCCTTCTTTGTCAGCCACAAGTGGGATGCTTGCGCGAGTCCGTCCAGGAGCTGGGGTTTAACTTGCTGCAGCGGGTGCTCGGTATTTCACATTGATGCAGAAGGAGTGATTTGGGGTTCTGGTAGGTCGGCAGAAACAAGCTAGTCCCTTGTGCAGACCCTGTAAACCCTGCAGCTTGTGTTAATAATCAGGTAGAAATGATAGCCACTGCCAGTTTTCTGGTTTGGTGTTCACTGAGCACAAAAGTAAAAAAAAAAATTAGACCTTGAAAACCAGTAATTATTTCCTAAACAGGATTTCTGTGAATTAAGAAACTTTGTAAACCCAATACTGAGGCAATAAAGCAACCGGTATTAGAAGAACCTTATTTTACAGAGCTGTTTGTGCATACTCTATTGCCTTTTCTGCTCATACTGCCTCGGTCGTGTCACGCAGTTAGCTTATGAAATGTGAACTCTGAAAGCCCAAACCTGTTAAAAATGCATCCCATCGCCAAACAAAGCAAAAATCTTTCCACTTTGGAATGAGCAACTTTCTGTGATCAACTAAATCTGTTCTCTGATGAAAATAAATGTAGAATTCAGATCAATGAAACGTGTGTGTGAAAGGAAAAGAAAGAGAGTGGGCGACTAGAAGTGAGAAGTGGAAGGAGCTGGGTATCCTTCAGTTTCCATATCTGCACATTATAGCTAATAAAAAAAAAATATAATAGCTTGTAGTATTTCCAGCAGAAATGGGAAGCTGTGACTGTACAATCTGCAGTGAGCTTGAATCATATGAACCAAATGGAATATCCTGTAGATTTTCTATAGATCTGCTCTGCGCACACTTTCAAATAACCTTTAACAAAGGCAATGAATTGCTGCTGCTGTTGTAAAAATCTCAGTGTGCTCTACTAACATGACACTAATGAAAAGTATCTTGAAGAACAGAAGTTCAGATTACAGAAACTTCAGTAAATAAAGCTGATTGTTCACCTGTATCTTTTTACCAGGATATTATTTTCATTGATTTTTAAAGAGAGGCAGGTGTGGGGTAGTAGTGGCTAATTCACGCTGCAAAACCAAAAAGTTGTGTGGTTTGCTGCTTCTGTGATCTCTCTTCCTCACCCTCTGAGCTCTGCCATATTTTGGCAAAGATTCAGCTCCTATATGAGATAGCTAATATAGGTCCTATATTAGATAGACGATTAAGTAAGGTGAGAAGACAAAAAAGCAGGGACACTAACTCCCCGCAGAGCTCCATTACTGAACCATTCCCAAGAACTCCATTAGCTTGGGGAGAAAAGAGCAAAAAAGTAATGATCCAGGCAGGCTGCTAAATGCTCAGTACATGGGTCAGCCGGTAAGTACTACCTGCCAGGATGTCCACTCAACCCATGCGACTCATTGCTGCATTATATTCTGCCCATGAGGTACTTTCTCCATGCTAATTCTCACGTGTACAGGAGAAATTCTTCTTGGGTGTAGTTCAGGGAGTGATTAGTCTTGTTTCAGGTCATGACATGCTCTCTCCAGCTTCATCCGACTGAGATGCATGCTGGCACCCTGCTAGGAAATTATTAGAGGCTTGAGTAAGCACAAAGGTAGATTGTGCTTATCATTTTCTTGTCATGAACTTACCTCTGTGGTCCAAGCAGATGTGTATCAGAGGTATACAATGCAGAACTCTTTTAATGGCATGTACATAAAAAGAAATGTTTTTTTTTATTTTTTTTTATCCTGGGGTGGAGGGAAGGTTGACATCCCATTAACCTGAGATTATTAAACCGTGACCTGCCATCCCAATAGAGTCCTTTATTCATCCACTCTTTGTTTAAGATTAAGCAGCCATTTTCTGGCCATTGGCTCCCAGGACATTGTCTGAGGAAGGATGAGGGAAGCTGCAGAGACTGTGATGCTGAGAGCAAACAGGCGAGACATTTCTCATCTAGATCATACTTGGAGCTTTCAGGCTTTCCAGAGTGCTTGCTGTGGACCTCACCTTGCACAGGGTAGTAAATTTCCCATTGACTTTGCAAGGTCGCTAGCAATGGTTGTTTCAAAATGCATGTCTCATGTGCACCTGCGAGTGGGAAATCAGCACAAATCTTCCCTGCTTGAATTGGTGGCTGCAACCCTGCTCCAGAGCTGGTCTTTCTCTTTACAGAACTAGCTGCAATGCTGTCAGTATGAGTGTCTATATAATATACCTCTCCTTAAACGGTTGCGGCTTTTCTTCTCTTCTGTGCAACCTTTTCTTTTTCCCAAGAACATATTTCATCTTCCTACACCCATGCTGGCAATGCTAGTAACTCTGAAGGGGACACTGCCTTTTATATTTCAGAAGCTTTCACATTGTGCAGATATTGAAGAGTCCCAAAACTATTAAAGTTATATATAAGGGAAATTCTGGTAACATTATTAATGCCTGTCATTTTAAATATAAAAGCATTTCCTCAGTCTCCTTGTGATCTGATGGATTTACTGGCATATAAAATTAGTACCTTTCAGTCTTTGAAACCAAGTTACGTCTTAGTGACCTGATTCTCTCCAGATCAACAGCCCCATGCAGGTGTGAATGTTTTACAGGGACCTGATTCTGCCTTGGTGGGATTCGGTACCCCTTGCATGTATGGAGAGAAAAACAGAAGAGTCTTGAGGATAATGGCTACATTTTCAGTGCAAGATAGGGAAGAGGCAAATTGCCACTCTCTAACCTTAAGTGTTCAGATAACTTGTAATTACAAATGATACGGTGTCTTGCCGATGCTTTTTTTTTCATTCTGGGTTGTGTATTGTAAGCACTGAGTATATCTGAATGCC
>NW_008825323.1:1130126-1134731 GCF_000699105.1 Pygoscelis adeliae | reverse complement strand
ATGCATGCTGGCACCCTGCTAGGAAATTATTAGAGGCTTGAGTAAGCACAAAGGTAGATTGTGCTTATCATTTTCTTGTCATGAACTTACCTCTGTGGTCCAAGCAGATGTGTATCAGAGGTGTACAATGCAGAACTCTTTTAATGGCATGTACATAAAAAGAAATGTTTTTTTGTCATTTTTTCTTATCCTGGGGTGGAGGGAAGGTTGACATCCCATTAACCTGAGATTATTAAAACGTGACCTGCCATCCCAATAGAGTCCTTTATTCATCCACTCTTTGTTTAAGATTAAGCAGCCATTTTCTGGCCATTGGCTCCCAGGACATTGTCTGAGGAAGGATGAGGGAAGCTGCAGAGACTGTGATACTCTGAGCAAACAGGCGAGACATTTCTCATCTAGATCATACTTGGAGCTTTCAGGCTTTCCAGAGTGCTTGCTGTGGACCTCACCTTGCACAGGGTAGTAAATTTCCCATTGACTTTGCAAGGTCGCTAGCAATGGTTGTTTCAAAATGCATGTCTCATGTGCACCTGCGAGTGGGAAATCAGCACAAATCTTCCCTGCTTGAATTGGTGGCTGCAACCCTGCTCCAGAGCTGGTCTTTCTCTTTACAGAACTAGCTGCAATGCTGTCAGTATGAGTGTCTATATAATATACCTCTCCTTAAACGGTTGCGGCTTTTCTTCTCTTCTGTGCAACCTTTTCTTTTTCCCAAGAACATATTTCATCTTCCTACACCCATGCTGGCAATGCTAGTAACTCTGAAGGGGACACTGCCTTTTATATTTCAGAAGCTTTCACATTGTGCAGATATTGAAGAGTCCCAAAACTATTAAAGTTATATATAAGGGAAATTCTGGTAACATTATTAATGCCTGTCATTTTAAAGATAAAAGCATTTCCTCAGTCTCCTTGTGATCTGATGGATTTACTGGCATATAAAATTAGTACCTTTCAGTCTTTGAAACCAAGTTACGTCTTAGTGACCTGATTCTCTCCAGATCAACAGCCCCATGCAGGTGTGAATGTTTTACAGGGACCTGATTCTGCCTTGGTGGGATTCGGTACCCCTTGCATGTATGGAGAGAAAAACAGAAGAGTCTTGAGGATAATGGCTACATTTTCAGTGCAAGATAGGGAAGAGGCAAATTGCCACTCTCTAACCTTAAGTGTTCAGATAACTTGTAATTACAAATGATACGGTGTCTTGCCGATGCTTTTTTTTTCATTCTGGGTTGTGTATTGTAAGCACTGAGTATATTTGAATGCCCCCGGCTAATTATGGATGAAATACACACTATTACTAAAAGTATTACCATGAGGAAACTATTATTAATACAAAATATCATTGTACTATCACTACTATTGTTACAATTCTTTTATTTTTCAACCCCTATTTTCAGTGGCTTTCATAGTAAAATTACCTTTGAGGCTAAAACTGGACATCTGTTCTTCTCAAACCAAAGCAAGCAAAAAAATAAACAGCTGAATAAAATCCATGCAGTCATTTCAGAACAATAAAGCCGGGAAAATATTATGGTTCTTTGACCAACTAAGTGTATCTTTTTTTTTTCTTTTTTTTTTTCTTTTTTTTTCCATTACAGACTCTCAAATAGAGTTTGAATGTAAAGCTCTAAACTTGGCATGCACACAGTTTTCAATGAAGATCACATGCTTTTGTAAGTTTGGAAAAAATGGTTAAGCAGCACATTACATGCACAGTATATATTATTTTTCCATGCTGTTTCATCCAGCTCAATCCTATGGGACACGGAGGCTGCCTGAGAAATGGGCAATGCCGTCGATTCCCAATGAAACCACTATGAGTGGAGAACTTCTAAGCCCACAGGGACATGGACGCGCAAACTTCATGTCCCTCCCACCTTTACGATGGCTGCAAAACATTAAGCCTGTCTGCCATGTGAAAACCAGGGCTTCTCTTCAGCTGAATTCACAGAAACCTATTTTGGCTGCCTCTAATAATCCAGAGTATGGCCTTAACTTGGCGCTTCCCAAGCTATTTTCTCCAGCTCTTTCTTCCTTCATGAACTCTGTCCCTCTCTCTGATTAGCTCAGGCCAGACCCACGGTGTCCCAGTTATTCTGCTTCCAGCCTGGGAGCCAGCTCACGTCCTCCCATCGCTGCTGTCCTGAGGCGATCTTGCAGCCCCCTGCACTCCCACCGCGGTGGGGACATGCCCTACAGCTTGGGAATAGCTGCCATAATTAAACCGTTTAAAATCGAGGAGCCTGCAGGGTTTGATTTATGGGGAAAAGCCATAAACTAAATATAGCTTCACTAAACGATGAATAAGTTGGGATTAATAGTTTTGCAGAAATAAATGGCATGCATGTTCATCAGAACAAAGAAAATTATTAAACAGGAGCGTGGAGTAAGATGTGAGGAGGTGAAACTAAACTCGGCAAATCCCCGAGCCGTACCCCATGCTCTTCTCTTTGAGATGGCCCCAGGTGAGAAATCTTCCTCCACTCCTTCCCTTGCAGCCTGGCCCCTGCCTTCCTTCTCCCACCTTTTTCTGCATTTCTTCGTGCCTCCACCTCCACTCCTTGCTCCATTTCCCCTTCTCCTCTGCCCGTTGCCCCCGGCTCAGCCAAGGCGAGGATGCTCCAGCCGGACGGTGCAGGCAGGGGTTGCGGGCAGGGATGCGCCTGAGCCCCCCGTGCCTGCCTGCTCCATGTGATGCTGGAGTGCCTCTTCAGACTCTCTCGTAAGCTGGCAGCGGTCCTGGCACTGGCTTCTCGATGGTCATTATGGGATGGCAAATCCGCAATGCTCCGTTGATAGATCTAACAGGCTGGAGATTGCTTGAGGCAGGTGTTGCTGTGAGGCCTAATTTTCCTTGCATTAAATGCCAATTCATATTTTTTTGCAGGAGCACTAAATTGCACTGTTTTAAAACAGGAAGTCTATGTTAAAAAGCTGTGTAAAACCATTATGTTGTAGCCAACACTCCAGGCTTTTCTAATTAGGTCATTTGGAAAAAAGATGACCTTTTAGTTTCTGTGCTGCTTTTCTAGGGTCACATGTTTCTAATTATCATTTGTATTTTACTTTGCTAAAGCTGTTGACAAGCTGTGACTCTGTGTGTACGCATGTGTGTGTGTGTTTCTGTGTTTTGATTTGTGCGAGAGAGAAAAAGAGGGCAAAAAAAGAGAGACGGTACCCATGCTTTATAGGGTTGCTGTCTGCAAGCGTTCAGCCAGCAGAAGAGGACAGAAACAGTGTGTGCACTAATTTTAAGCCAGTCCAACTTGAGAGCAGCTGACTCTATGGGATTAAGAAACCCAAAGGGGTTTTCCAGTGTTTGTGTCCTTTTCAGCCAGCTTCCCTTGAACTTGTCCAAAGTCCCTTCACGAATGTCTGTGCTCTCTTGGCCTGTGCAATGAGAGCATCATGTAAAAGAGACCACGAGGAAAGAGAGAGTGGCTTTTTAAAAATGCTAGCCAGAAAGTTAATGAAGAGATGACTCTATGACTGGGGTCAATACAGAAAGAAAAATTAAAAGAAAGGAAGAGAATTTGCATTTTTCAAGATGGATTTTGAGTATAGAAAATATGCCATCAAAAGCAGAGAGAGATTACAATTTCTTGATTCACAGCAGGTCTTACACTCAGCCCTTATAATGAGCACAACTGTAGACCAACCTGCACTTCTTGCAGAACAGTAAGAAAGTACAAGAAAGGTCCTTGACCTCTGCATCCATTGGTCATTTCATGGCTAACAGCACAGAGACATATAGCAGCTGCATGGTTATGGGCAATACGTGACAAGGGCAGCATGTCACGTCCTAGACACTGAGCTTAAATGAACATGAAACTCCAGGCATGCAGTTCTGGGTGCAGATGGAGGTGGAAAGAAATGGGTGCTGTGCTTGGGGAAAGCTGTGAGAGCCTCTCCGGAGCGGCAGAGCTACCGCCACAACTTTCTGCTGCAGGCAAAAGGGTACCGGTGTGCACGGGTGGGTGGGCTGGCTCCTCTACAAGGACTGTTTGCTGCTGGGCAGCAGAGCAATGTACAGCTCTTGTCCAGGGCTCCGAGAGAATCACAGTGTTATTGGGCTGAAAAAATATAAGAGGCATTCAGGAGATTTTGTCAAAGACGACGACATGTATAATGTATACTTTAAGTGACACTCGATATTCCAATCTCTTGCACTAGAATTGAACTTCTAACTTCATTCATTGGTTCTGCTGCTTGAAAATAAAAGGTGTTGCTACTTCGAACCAAAGACCCATTCGTGAACTTTGGAATCAGACCACCAGCTTGTCTAAAAGAGAGTGTTTTCACTGACTCTACTTCAGCTGAGAGTTTAGTCCTTAGCTAATTTGTTGTATATCCCTGCTTAAACTGTGGTAGGCAGTGGTAACTTTTGTGGTGTAATGAACTGTTAATAATTTAGAAGACCTTCTCACCCAGCACAGTTGTTCACTGGGCACTCATGATTATTTCATTGGTACAGTAACTGGAAAATGAAAACAAGATCCTCGAGATCTGACACAAGGTTGTACTCACTGTTCCAGGAATGAATTTCATCTCACCATTCCTTATAGGAAAAATCTGTTTAGAAAGAAGACTGAAAAG
>NW_008825323.1:1122370-1130090 GCF_000699105.1 Pygoscelis adeliae | reverse complement strand
TCTGTGAGTACTGCTTTATGAAGATTATGCTATGGTTTCATGTGAAAGAGGGCGAGCATATTTTATTTCAGGAAAGTTCATGAGGCAATTCATAATGAAAACGTAGTTTGGTCAATTTTTATTCAGAATGAATCCCATGGGTTAAAAATTAGTTGTGCAGTAAGAGCACAGGCAAATGACTATTATTGTGAATGGCCCTGATTCAGAAAAGCACTGAACAGGTGCTGGATGTTAAACTTGAATTTTTGGATGTCAGTTTTGAAACAAGGCACCAATATTGCACAGGCTTCCCAACTGCAATCTGAAATGTTGCTATGACAGTTTTCAAGGTTTCTTTAGTTCTTGGCTATCTGTAGGTGGTTTCCAGGAAGAGGCACAAATCAGCATTTGCAGAAAGCCGAGTTACCTATAAATTGATGTTAAAATCTAGTTGCCATTTATTTATTTTGTTATATGTGCAAGTAGCTCTGTGTACACACACACTGACACACACACATGTGAATCAATAAATTTCACTTGAATTTGGTGACTCGTGGTGCTAGACCTACCACCAGCACTGTGTAGGTCTAGGAAAGCATTTCATGCACAGCATGAACATCTAGCACAGGTGTCCAAATGCTGTGGCACTTACCTTGTGATCGTCATTTACAGCACTTGGTATGCTGCTGCACTAGGGTTTGGAGTTGTGTAATGTCTTCTGCACTCCTTGTGTCTGGCTGCTTGAGCAACCACCTTGATTTCAAAGTGAAAAAGAATAGACAGACCTATTTCCGTGAAAAGATTGTACTTAATATGTTAGAATGGCAAAACCAAGCTGAAAACAGACCAACCGTATCACAAACATCAAAAAAATGCTTTTAATCTTGTTCTGAAAAATGCTTTTCAAAATTTTTGAAGTGCAAGTTTAGTTACAGATCTCCATCCAGCCTGGAGCAATGGTACAGTAGTACATTTTCAATGTAAAGCCTCTAGTTTTCTAAGGAAAATAAAATCATTAGGCAAATCATGCAAAATTTGCTTTCTTGTCTTTGAGACTAACAGCAAAATTTTGTGGTAATCAAGGTGTGGGGACACTGCCCAATCAGTGTTTTGAGGATTTCTCTTATGAACAAGATAACAAACTGCTGATGAGGTCCACTCATGCTGTGTGTCAGACTGCACACTCATCATGTGAAACCACTTCAGTCCAAATCTCCGTGGGGGTGTTCTGAAGGCATCTGAACTTCACTAGAACCACCTGCGTGCTTAAAGGGAATCACACATTCAAATACTTCACTCAGTGTCACCGTTACTTGCGTAACGTCAGCCTTGGACCCAAATCAGCTGCCTTCCAGGGAAAGCAAAAGCAAGCCACCACTCTTGCAAGTACAAGAGTCCAGTCTAGATGGACAAATCCCTACCCAACCTGACCGATCTTGAGCCCGGGGTCCCTTCCAACCTAAATTACCCTGTGATTATCCATGTATCTACTGTTTTGCACCTTCATGCACAAGCAAGGTGTGTGTGCCTTGCACATCTGCTGTCCTGGGTTTGCACACGCAGCTCCTGCACCGTCCCCCTCCCCGCGTTGTGTTGGCAGCAGCTCGGTTGCTGCTCGGCATTGCCAGGACCACTACAATCCCACCACTGAAACTGAGCTAATCGTGTGGGAGCAACTGCCATGCAAAGGCAGGCAGAAAGACGTGGGGTGGAGGGTTTTTTCCTAGGGTACAAAACTAAATGAGTCTGAAAACTGGCAAAAGACATTAACTACTCCTGGTTTCAGATATGTTAGTTGGGCTCTTTCCTAATGCAAGTCCAGAACCTAATCCCTGGGGTTTCATTTCCTTTTGCTCCTCTCCCTATTCCTACAGCCACGTTATTAGTCCTGTCATCTCAAGATCTATATGAGCAGAGTTACAATTAACCAAACATTTTGATAACCTAAGAGCAGCAGGAGCAATAGTTCTGGTCTGTGCTTTAATTCTTGGGTCAGAGCCTTTCTGTCAGTGTTACTTATATGATGCATTGCCTTGAGCAAATATAGTAAGTAATAAGAAGTTCCTGAGTTTATAATTGAGTTTGTTGAATATCTTCCAAGTCTCCTCTGCTCTGTTTCCTACAGGGAAGAAGCAAAATATACCCAGAGCATAAGACTAAAAAAACACCAGAAAACCTAGAAAGAAATGGTTAAATTGACCTACATACTAGCAATTTTGCTGACCAGATTATTTAAAAAGCTAAAGGGCTGCAAATGTCAAATCCATATATGTATCAGTAAAATGATCATGATAATCACAGCTTATAAAATAGAGCTGAAATGCTTCATTAGGTACTGACAGTTTCTAAACCATGTTGTCACTTTCTGAAAATGTGTCACACTGGCATTTATTTTTTTTTTCTAGATGTGGAGAGAAAGAAATAGAGGATTGCACTGTGAAGCAGGGATGAGCTCAAAGCAAATCAAAAAGGTCTCTTAAAGAGATCACCATTCTCTTTCAGCAAAGCAGGACAATGTATTAAATAAAACTGCTCTTAACCTGTTGGGCACTTGAATCCCTTGGGTTTCCTGTAGTTATTCTATTGAAAAGGAGGCTTAAGAAGCACAGATTTCAACAGCTTTTCAATTGCCTGTAGCTCCATGTAAGGAAAGGTAAGATTTAAAGGTAAAGTGAATTCACTGCTGCATTTGTATTACAGTAACTTGCACTTGAAATTGTTCCTTTTTAAAACCTGTTGGTTTTTCTTTTTTTTTTTTTTTAATTTGTGTTCTGGAGAATTTGTTTTATGGTTTCTCCAATATGGTTTACCTGTTAGTTTTAAGGTTACAGAATGATCTGTATTTCTTTCATATACAGATCCAGTCCATCATTTTACAAGGGTAATTCTGGGAAAGAGAGGAACATTTCACTCAGAAATATGACATATGCTTGTGGGCAAAATATGCCCTTGTGTCGTCAAAAGAAATGATGTGCACCTAAGCCCCCCTTTAAAAATGTAATTTAAGGGATACTTTAATAATAACTGTGCCTACTTCTGCATATCTTAACAATGGTGCCTTTCACGGAAGATCCTTAAAATAAAATAAGGTCCCCAGTTTGAGTCTACAGACATGCAGCACACATGAAAAGCCACCGAACTGATCTGTGAAGTCCCTCCTGCAGGGGATTTCCTAGCAAGAACAGCTTTTCAAGTGAGCCAAAAAGGCTGGCCTAAGTAACCATTTTCCATCTATTACCTGTAACCACCAAAATAATTCGCCTTATAATATGGAGGAATCACAAGGCTGCTTTGGATTACACCCCCTTCATTTGTTTCGCAAGGATTCATAAGGATTCCTCTTCCTTTTTTTTTTTTTTTTTCATGTACTTCATGGTCACAGCAGCATTACTCTGCCCCCAGCCCTGGGAAGCAAGCAATGAGCTGGCATAAATGAGTTACGGACGTACCGCACTGGGGCAATACTCCTCATCCAGATAAAGACAGTGGCAAGGAGACTTCAGTTAGGCTTGCACCAGACAGAATTAGACTGGGCCCAGTCCTAGCAGTAAGAATGAGAAGAAAAATAATTACCTGCAAGGTGGTCAGGGTCATGTAGGAGCCAGGTGAGATCATCTTATATTTTAAGCTATTAAATGAAAAAGAGGAGAACATTTACTTATTAAGATCATTTCCTAATCATTCTTATAAGATTTTAATGAGTGACAAACTGACTCTGGATACAAATTTATGATTTCCCAAAATAACAATTTGATTGGTTTGAGTGATGTCTTGCATCAAGTAATCACAGTTAATTTTGCTTCTGAAGCGATTTGACTTTGCCAGTCTATCACATCTTCCATGTGCACAGCTGTATTTCCATGGCTGTATCTCTGTTCTTTGTCTGGTGTAACCCCCAGTCCCCAGGGAGAGTTTCTTCTCCAACCTTTCTTCTTGTCCTGCGCATGGACCAGCTCACAGATACGTGTCTGCCCGTCTAGCTATTTTCTTCTCTTTATCTGAACCTTCCTCATGCTACTACTGTCGACTTCCAGCCTCGTTGAAACCTTGGTTTCTTAGCGGGGTGGGAAAGTAGAAATAATTCAAATGAGAACAGTGACCAGAAGCAGCCTGTGCGATGGATTTTTTCCCCACCGCCATCTCTATTACGTCAAACAAAGCTCAGAGAGGAGGAAATTGTCCCTAGCCGCTTTCCTGATAGCACGGGCAACAGAAAAGAGGAAAAGGACAGAGATGTTGCTCCTGGCTGAGTGAGGCTAATCTGAAAAAGGGAGTTCTTCCATTTTCTTACACTTCCTTACACAACCACAGCTTGTCCAAGAAATAGTGTTAACATACATCTCGTGTCCTACCTGGGAGTACTGAAGCCACAGTTTTCCACGTTGATGCCAAAGTCAGGCCTGCGAACTGGTGTTACACACCTAAATAAATATTGTTTGCCTTGAAGGGGACTGCCTCAGGAGGGGAAGGTATTTAGCATTTCAGATAAAGTACTCGTATCGAATTCTCCGACGCAAATGACTCCCTCTCTGATGCAATCGCCCTGAGTTTGACTGTATGTATGCACGTGTGGATGAAGGCTGTAGCGAGCGGGGAGGCAAAGATGAAAGAGCGACGGCAGTATTGCTGGATGGAGGAATGAACCTATTACAAAGGAAAAGTTAAGTCATAAACCACTCTGCAACAATGGCAGAGGACTCGCTTAGAAATGTGGATGCTGTTAGCTGACTCGCAGCACAAAATGCAGGCAACTGCTCACCAGATGTGTTCAGCTGTATGCGTGCTACCCTGGCTCTGTGCGCAGCCCGTCACATACCGCAACTGCATTGCTTGGGGTGGGCTGTGAGAAGCAGAAAGGAAGGCCAGAGCACAGTTGACATTTTTCCTTTTCACTGTTTGTTTTATATCCTCCCACTCCTCATTTTCCTCCTCCTACACCCTGGTGCTGCATACTGATGAGAAAATACTTGGTTCAGACCCAAGCAGTTATTTTTGGTTATTAAGGTTGGTGCTGGCTGCCCAACCTACACTTTCCAACTTGCCAGAGTTGCATGGGGCTGTTGGTTTTGCATTGTCAGCATTTAAGGGCACATTTAAAAAAGATTTTGAAATCAGAATATGCACACACACATATGTGGATGTATCTAGGGACAGATGAATGCACATACACAACCTTCCATCCCATACAGAGAATTAGGTAAAACAAACCATCTTTTGTCAGGTTTCACAGATTTCCTGTCCTTTCCAGCTCTTATGAGCAACACCTGTAAAAAGAAAGAAAAATAACAAAGGAAGGTGTTGGATGATGAAATAAGAGAGCGTGCTGTTAGGAGAAGAGTATGCAACTGAAAGGATATGGGCACAAGTAGTATCACAAGAGGTTATATATGTTTCTGTCCATTTGGAAAGTGAGGTCTTCTGTAAATTAATACAAAAAAACATCAGGGAAAGACCCTGGGATGAAGTGATCCGAACAGTGAGCTTTGTCCTCATTGTTTGTGGGGGACAAGAAATCAAAGAAAACTCCAGTCACTAAAGGGGGCACTCAACTTCCCTGTTAGACTTTTCATACATCCAAAAGCAAACCATTTCCCAGGCCCCCAGATATGTGAAAGTGGGGAGCAGGTACACTATGGTGACACACCATATGGCCACTGTGCCTTGGTCTTTTTTCCTCTCTGAATTTGTGCCACAGGTGTTGGGTGGTGATGACCAATGAGACAAGAAGTGCAGCAGGGAGAGCTATGACAGGTGGTGACATTTTGCAGTTATCCTGTTCACCAGCCTTCCAGGCCTTGAGATGCTAATTTCAGACAATTTACTTGAAAGAATTTGGGCCAAAAGCTACGAGATTGTCAGGTCCTTTCATCTTTCTACCGGAGGTTATCACTGCAACAACCCTGGGCTTGGATGCAGAGCATGTCAGCCTGCTGCAATCATGCTAGGAAGCTAACGAAGCTGGCTGGTAGCGAGCTTGAGCAAAAATATGCGCTAACCTGTTGCTGTAACTCTTGCTGTGATTTGTTTTAGGTAAGCTGTCTCAGGAAAACCTCGTTGAGTGCTCACTGCTATTGCCAACTGCCTTCTACAGTCAAGGAACAACTGTGTGTTCCTTCTGAAATTGCAGTCTATATCACAAGCCTGGATGCTGGCAGGAGCACTGCCTTTTAGATATGTTGCTTTAGGAAGTCCTGCGGTGGCTGACATGGTAGTGCTGGTGTTCGCTGTGCCCCCCGGACAAGGAGCGCGCTGGGGATGCCCGTGCTGGCAGCTGAGCATTAAGTCTGTCCTGGTTTAGGCGTCTTGCTGGTCTTCCTTCACAATTTTCTGTGATACTTACCCAAGGATCCTCTGCACCAGGGTGTGTCAGTCACTTCACATCATAGTGCATGAAGCAGAAGGCAGCTCCGTCCGCCCAGGAGCTGTAATGCATGACAGCTGTGATAGCAGCTGAGGCTCTGTCCTCCTGGCTGCAGGAAAAGGGCCTCGAAAGAGGTCAGCAGATCTATACAGAGACGTCGTGATGCTCATCACTTTGAGTAGCAAGTGATTTTTTTTTTTTTTTCCCCTCAACATTTTAAAGCCAGAGTTTGGGCATACCTCGCTCCAAAGAAAGTCGCAGCTACCTTTTTTGTCCTAATAGTCAGTGTACCATGAGAGTCATAGGGAGGGGAGCGATTAACCCCTTGGAAAAAAACCACAAGCGGGCAGAAAGGCTTGCCCTGAGCTGGGAACAGAAATGCAGATGACGGGGCCAGTGCAATGAGTAAGAGAAGCACACAGGTCAGATGCTTGGAGGTCTCCAAAGTCCCAGACTGTAGGGTGTGTGGCTCTGCCTGCAAAGCGAATCGGTATTTCCCTCGTTCTTCC
Organism: Pygoscelis adeliae; assembly: GCF_000699105.1. NCBI lineage: Eukaryota > Metazoa > Chordata > Aves > Sphenisciformes > Spheniscidae > Pygoscelis > Pygoscelis adeliae. The sequence continues at coordinate 1,123,241 of NW_008825323.1, read as the reverse complement.
CCAACCTGCAATAGTCTCTGCCTGCCCAGAGCAATCTTGACAACACTCACACGCCTGTAAACACCAGCAAACCAAGTACACTAAATCTATGCATGGCTATTTTTGGTAAGCTAAAGGAAAAATAGCAGCCTGCATTGGGAAAGCCTGGGAGTCTGCCAAGGCCATGATGTAAAGCTTTCCAAGTGAATGCTATGGCTGAATCAGTAAAAGCATGTCTGAGTCAGGATATGCTGTAAGATCTTGCCTTCTGAAATTAAATCCCTCCTCTCTCACAGAGAGGTAATATTTCATGCTGTTAACCCTTTCTTCTCTGCAGAGGAGTGAGCATTAAAGCTGCATAATTCAAAAGCTTAATTTAATTTAGGAGGAAATGCTTTGTTTAGTATTCAGCATTTGGCTGCTAACAACGAAGTCTGAATCTACTAACGAAGCCAGAAATTCCCAATGGAGAAATAATGAAAACCACTGGTATTTTCCTAGAGTCTTTTTATTTTTAAATCACATCAGTGGATTCTTGCACAACAGTCATATTCAAATAGCTGCTAGCTCAGAAAAGGCAGCGACTTTGAAAAATATATTTCCATATTTCCCCTCTAAGTTTTCCTTTGTATCCATCCCCTTTCAACTAGGCTTATGGCTGATTTTCTTCTTCTGCAAGATATAGATAAGGTTGTTAAAAGGGCTGTCCCCTAAAAGGAAAAGGATTCAGCAGCAAAATACTTTTCCATATTACTGGAACAGTAATGATTTCCCTGGGCCTCTCCCCAACATCCTTGCAATAAAGGCAATTCCAGGAACTTACCTGACTTTTGACAGGAGAGGTTTTAGGGAACAGAAAACAATATCCAAAATACAAAATCTCTTCCTTTTG
>NW_008825323.1:1085269-1122357 GCF_000699105.1 Pygoscelis adeliae | reverse complement strand
CCCTTAGTGAAAGTAGTTTGCAGACCACTCCTAGGAGTTCTCTAGAATGAGGTTCATTAATGAAGGAATGGTTAGTAATGATAAACTATCTGAATTACACAGTAAGTCTGTTTGAGGAATATCAAACTCAGTGTACATTACAATACTGTTTATCTGAACAGTAATGCTGACTCTTTGCTTCAAACTCAGAATTATTTGTTTATGCACTGAAAGAGCTTGCAAAGCTCTCTGTTACCCTCGTTGCCCCCTTTTCCCTTTCAGTATCGGCTGCTGTTCCCCACACCTCATCTGCATCTTTTCCAGGCTCTGTGCTCCTTCATTTCATGCAGCTCTCACTGCTGCTCCCAGGTTTTCTTTCTCTGCTATTATCATCTCGGGCACCTTTTCTCTTTCCTCACATCTCCCTAATTTATGCTGTGCTCCTGTTCTCACTTTGGTACAAGCCAGGGTCTGGCAGGAACTAGCAGAAAAATTGAGGACACGCTTGTGTACATTTGGGACTGTGCTGAGAATTTCATCAGACTGCCATTGGGCTTGTGCCTGGCCCTGCAGATGTCTTGCTGCAAGGCTCAGCACGCTTTGGAGGATATAAAGGGTACTTACAAGTAATGTTTTGAGAAAGGGGGGGAGAAAAGCTGCACAAGAATATCACCTTACCTGCAAATAATCAGATATTCTGGGCCAAAGCTAAAAAAACCCCACAAGCTTGTAAATTTTATGTAACTGAACAACATGTCTGACCACAAGCAATATGATTAACTCACCGGACAAATGAAAGCACAAAGATTTTTTGAAATGATGATCTAGACAGGCTTCTTGATCTCAGTCCTAGGTGCTAATCACCTAGGGGCTAATTCACAATGTAACCAAACATGTGAGATGCAAATATTAATAGTTTCAGAAAATAAGGAAGCTGATCAAAGACTTTGCAGTCCTGTAACAGCAAACTCGTATCTAAGTTGTCCCCACCTGCTTCTGAGATGTTGTTGGAGTGTACTTCTCTCAAAACCTTTACGTAGCTCTGTGGCCCATGCACTGTAGGTTTTAACACCACTGAGTATCCTGCATTCCCAAACAGAGACACAGACATGGAGAGGTATGAAGAAGATTTCGTATCTTTATTTGTGGAATGGCATTGCTAGCTCAAGCCGACCAAAGATTGCAGGCTCCATCGATGCAAGCAGCTTTCCAACACCTCAGACTACTACTCTCATCTAAAAACTGCTGTGATTATTTCTTTAGCTATATCTGTAAGATTTGTTAGGCAAATAGAAAAGCCTTTGAAACTCAGGGTCCTTTCAGGTGTTTCAGGCTGGCTAACTGGGAGACCTCAGTGCTTTGAGCACTGGTTCTAATTTGGAGCAAAACTAGGTAATAACAATAATTTAAAATATTAAAAACCATAAAGATTTGTTTCAGGTGCATGGACATGTGGTGCTTCCGAAACTGCTGTGAGAAGTGTCTGTGTTCCTCTCTCCCTCCACCCCGGCCCGCTGCGGAGGTGGGCTGGCAGGGATGCAATGCCTGCTCCCCCCCCCTATTGCCTCCTGCAATTTGCCATGTACCCTTGGCTGCCTTGGGGTGCTTAAGCCAGTGAAACAGTGTGGGCGATGGTTTGTATAAAAGATGCAAAGTGAAATAAAGTTGTATTGTGCTGAGTTACTGCCTCCCATGACAGCTGTTCATCCCCTTCAGTGGTCTTTCTGCCACTTCTCTCACAGAGGCCATTTAAATCTTTGGGGCATTTTAACCTTCTTTTACTTCTCTCAGCCACAGGAGAGCTCTCCCGTGGCTGCTTACCCTCCTGACTTTTTTGCATTCGAGGCTACACTTTGGCCCAAGCTGTTCTTTGTGCGTTGCTCCTCCATGAATCTGCCTTATGGCTTTTCACTGGGGGACTGGCACTGACACATATTTCCTTCCAGCAGCATCCTGTTCAATTAGTGCTCTATGACAGGTTGCGGTCCCTACTCAGCAGCAGCTGGGGAGTTGAAACATAAGCCTGTTTTTTGCTTGGTAGCCCTACAGAGGCTTCTCCATCAAGATCTGAATCTCTGGTGAGCAACTGAATCTCATTGCCTGTTCATTTGCATTTTATGCCTAGCATCTTACTTTGCATTCATCTATATTTATGATACATCACAGTATACAGGCAACTCCTTTCAGAGCAATTTTCTTGATGTCATTAGCCTCGCTGGTAACTTGCTAACGAACAGCAAAAGGGTTTAGGAGGATTCAAATAACAATTAGATAATTATGTCTACAAGAACAACATGACATTTTGTAGCTAGACAAGGGAGCAGAAAAATGGTGCCAGTGATATTAGCAGAAGCAAGTTTCAGGTGATTATCCAAAAGTTTAAGTGATTCTTTGAGAATCAGCTGAAGTCCCACAAGGTCCTGCACGCACCTTATCTGCCCACAGGGTCCCAGCTCTCAGGATTTGCTATTCCTTGCTCTCAACCTTTCCCACTTTTCCTGACAGTTGAAGGCCCTCCAATACACGTCTGCTACCTCTGTGCCCCGAAGCCACCCTCCTTTCTCATCTGAACCCTCCGGCACACTCTCCTTTGCAGTTTTGAGAGATGGCAATGACTCGAACGAGTTGGAAGAGGCCACAGCTCCTTAATAAAGCTCAAAGTGAGCTACCTCAAACATATTACCTTGTGCTTGTTAGGGGATTTAAATGATACCCATTACTAGCTTGCTTAAGGCAAATTAAGTGGGAAGAAAGACAATACATCAGAGCCAGGCATGCGTTTTGTGACTGAGTTTAATTGCCTTTACAACGAGAGCTGGTTGAAACGAAATAGTAGCAGTCTGCAGTGGAGTTGTACCTACAAACCTGCTTGTTCCTACAAGGTTTTGTGAGACATTCCTAAGCAAAGTTGCAGCAAAGGGGTATAAAATATTAGCAGGCTTTGCGGGAAAGGAGATGACTGCTGGCACACTCCACTGTGAAAACAAAGGAAAAGCAGGAGCAGTTTGTCCATGCTTAAAAGGCTGCACTGCAAACATGCAAAAAGGCTAGAGAAAAGTTGTTCCCAAATCCAGCTGTGAAACCTTGGCATAGTGCCCTGCCGTACGGAAAGCTAATGCTTCAGGACATCTTGACTTGACAGGCGTGAAAAGAGCCCCGTTGCGCTGTGGTGCAGCAGCATCTTGGTGCAGAGGACCTGAAGATGGATTTCCCCAAAGGGAATGTGCCTCGGCAGGGCACATGTTAATCTTTGTCCATCCTTGCAACCTGGACACTGGAGCTGCAATTGGCTTTCTTCAGAAGGAAACAAAGCAGGTTATTCTTCCAATGGGAGGCTACTGCAAACTGTAACTGGTTTTTAGAAACAGGTAGCTAAAAGATATGTGCTAGAATTCACTTTACTAAGGCTGTGAAGAAATGCAGTTTTCGTATCATGGGTGTCTGATGTCAAATTCTGAGTGTTCATCATATTTTGGTTAGAAAATCCATTAAAAGACATAAGCTTAAGATCATAACGTAGTTGGAAGATGTTTAAATGGATAAGCCTGTTTCCAAGCTCATGTGAATCCCCCAAGGAGACCTCTTCATCACCAACACATTCTCTGAATTCAATAACATTTGCATGAAGTAATGAGGGTAAGGACAGCCCGTGCACTGTAATATAGGTGCACGCAATTGTGCAGGTAACAGCACCAACATCACCAGGAAACCTCCCCAGATCAGCTTTGTGCTGAAGAGGCACACGAATGAGGAACCAAACAGATAGTAAAGCGTCCACCTTTGGCACTGTCCATTAATGGACATCAGGGATCTGATTTTTGTAAAGGTATTTAGTCAGTCAAGGTAGGAATGATTGCACAGACAGAATTTCAGAAGCACTTGACAAAGGGCTCTTGAGAACCTCCTGAGATGTTTGACTTCATATAAATATACATAAATATTTCAAAATATGGTCTATATGGTTAGAGAAGTTGGCTCCCATTACTACAGTTTGTCTGAGGTTGGATCAGAATAATCTGCAGGAGATAGTCCTTTAAAGATGGTCTCTGGTTGCTCATCAGCTATGGTATAACACCATGCAGCGGAAAAAAGTTGGCAAGTCAGATTCCCCCTAGTCCAAGGGTAATTTGGAACAAAACCTTTAAACTGTTTGTATGTGCCGAGGAAGGAAAAAGAGATGAAAATAATGCTGACACCTCCCCTCCCCTGTTGTTTCTAAGGGAAATGCAAGTAGGGAACTGATCCTTCTCCAGCAGATGGAATGAAACCAAATAAAATACATCTCTGCTTATAATATGGAGGACCATGCTGCTACAGAGAGCTAGTATACCAGAAAAATTAGTATAATCTATCCAAGGTTTTCCCTCTGACTATTTAGCACAACACGCTGCACTGATTACTGAAATCATGGAATAAACCTGATTTTTTTTTTTCCCCCCCAGTTAGAAAGCTATTTAACCAAGTGTTCCTGTAGTTTAATCTGACTGCTGCAGAATTCTGTCTGGCTATAGAATTTCATCTAGCAACAGTTGAGGACAAGTTTGTTACACAACAGTGAGAATTAAGAGGTTTATGTCCTAAAGACATACAGAGAAACTGTTGGTTTTGAGGTTACAGGGCTATTATATACTTCTTGCAGTTATTGTGACACTTAGTACGACTGACCCCATTCTGGAGGATTCTCCAAAACTGAACAAATTAACAGTGATGAAGAAATATTGCTTTTCTTAATTTTTGGCCAGAGAAAGGGAAACAGAAGGAGAATAAGGGTGATTGTGGCAGTATTGAGAATAAAATTCAGAGCTCCTTTGTCCCGTTCATGTTCTTTAAACTTTCATTTATTTCACGATCTTCTGTTTAGATGTACAAGATCCTGCCAATGTATGTATGGCTGCTCCACTTAGTCTGAAATTTCACTAAGTTACACCATGGTTTCTTGGCAGAAGGTTTGTATCTTCCACTATAATTTTGTGAAAAACAGAGTGTATTACTGCAGTGCTGCCAAAGTCACAAATCAAGCAGTATGTAAGGTGCACCAAAATTATGAAATTGTTGTAACTATAGTGAGATGAAGGAGAGAAAATGTCTGGGGCTAAGTTTCTTAAATGAGTGGGTTTGAACTTTCCATGTCCATTCAGGACATTTTCTTAATTTTTTGTTCCATGATGCACACTGGGAAGATGTTTAGGCTTAAAAAGTTAAGCATAAATTCTCACATATTTTCATAACTCCAGAAACTGCAGCCTTAAACAACACACCAATCAGTGCACTACGAACAATAATGTTGTAAGCTGCCAATGCTGCTGATAATACCCAAACCTTAACAAAAAACCAATAACATAGTTTAGATTTCTTGTAAAGAAGTGTCTTCCATCTAAGCAGCGTTAGTTAAAGGTTAGACAGCTGTAAGTGTGATAAATATGTCCTTGTTACAGGCACTTGCATCAAGGAAATCTCACATAGGACTGAACATCTGCAAGTGGTGTAGCAAATAACATGCATCTGACAGACCAACTAATTTACCGCAGTTATCCAGGAAGATTTTACATCCAGATAGCTGAAGTTTCTGTATAAAATGTAATTTACTGCCGAAATGCCCTAAAAGGAAACTTCACAATTCAGTTGTGCCTATTGAGTGTTTGCCAAATAGCTCAGGTCCTTAAATAATCAGGCCAAATTTCCAGCTGGTGTAAATTAGCGCACCTCCACTGGTGTCAGTGGAATGAGTTCGATTTACACCAGCAGAGAATATAAGCATCTGTGTTTATTCATGCAAAATAAATGATTTCATGGAATAATTACAAAACAATTAAGCCTGCCATTTATTGGCGTCACATAACTGCACTCCATTCTGTATACCTGCAAGTACAGGCAGTAACATACAGAGAGTACTCAAGCTGAATTTCGGGTTGAATTCATAATAGATAACTAAAGCAGCAGTGACACCATTCCCTGTTGAAATGAAATTTAATGAGGATGATGGAGAGAAATAATTCTGCAATCTACCTTTCTCTGCTCTTAATTTAACCAGAAGCTGAATGCTTTGTGCAAAGTTACAGCTACTTAGTCAACGGATTATTTATCTTTCCACCTTTCTGCATTCATGGAGAACATGGCATGAGTTAATTCTTACAGATAGCCCACCGCAGAATTGCTTTTAGACAAAGCAGACAGATGGACTCTCTCTTCCCTGAAGCCTTGTTAAACTAATAATCTATAACATTCATCCTTTAACTTTTAATTGCATTTCATCAGCTAGTGTCTCCTAGTTTACACTTCAATTGTAAAGTACAGGATTTTATTATATATGTGTACAGGATTCCTGTGTTGAAAATCTCAGTGGGTTTTTGCTCTTCACCTGTGTGGCTGTGATTCAGCATGGCAGGGGTTAGCTCTTAGATGCCACTGTACTCCAGGGAATCGGTAGTGATGATTAAGTTGAGAATCCCAGCCCTGATAATTAGCTCAGAGATTCTGTATCTGGATATATGCTGTGAAAAAGAAAAAAAAAAAAAAAAAGAAGGAAAAGAAAAGAAGTGATTTTTAGAGCAGTTAGCCCTAAGGAGTTGGCTAACCAGCTGTCTCAGATTTTATACCTGCCAGCAGCTGGTTGGTCAAAATAGCTATTTACTATGTGGAGTGGGCATGTTTACTGTCTCCTCCTTGATTTACTGGTTTAATATGTTGCTTTTTGAAAGACAGAAGAAGAAGAAAGTGAGACAGGGAGATGGGGGAAGGGGAAGAGAGAAAGATAGCAAGAAAGATAGGAAGGAAGGAAGGAAGGAAGGAAGGAAGGAAGGAAGGAAGGAAGGAAGGAAGGAAGGAAGGAAGGAAGGAAGGAGGAGGAAAATTGTCAGCTTTTTGAGTGAGCTCATAATGTGATCCCCCCAAAATAATGAATAAAGCTCCACTGAAAGCAGTGCCATTACTCTGCTGTAGATAAGAAAAGAGTCAGTTCTTTTTGTGCAACATTTTTCTGCTCTGTCTGATTCTGAAGGCTGGCTTTCTCAATGCAGGTCACATTTTTCCACCCCTCTCTCTTTCGTATGTCCCCATCTTTGCTGAATGGGGTAAGAAGTCCAATCTGCTGTACTTACAGCAAACTAGACTTACACAGGAGCATTTTACATTTATCCATAGACCAATGGAAAAGACAACAGTAGTATCTTAAATGTTAGCAAAACAAGAATTTTCCTCAGGGTGAACAAGCTTTACAGATGTGGTCTTTTATTTGGGTATGGACTACAGATGAGGGCTAACAGGTATGACAGACACTCCTTTAGCTGTGAGAGGCACTTTTTTTTAAATATTAGTGGAACATTTTAGTAACCAACAGGTCTTGAGTTTCCATGCCAGCACAAGAAGCACTCAAGACTATTATCTAATTCTTGAGATTTTTATGTCTAGAAGATATTTTGAAGAGTGAATCTGGGTTAAGAAGTCCAAGTGCTTTTTTAGAGAGGGGCAAAAGAACATTTTTGTCCCATGTTGTATTCTTCCAACCAAAATATTTATTTTCAAATTAAATCTGTTTGTGGACCCATTCCAGTAAACTTTTTTGTTGAAAGATTTCTTCTAAATGTTAAGTGTACAGCTCAGGAGTCAATAGAGATGTGTCAGTCAGCCAGATCAGCCGACAGAGAAAAAGTCTGGCTAAAATGCAGATCTGAACAACTCCTGGCTGCCCCTAGGTGGATGTGCAATTATCTAAGCTTTGCCTACAAAGAAAAAGTATCAGGGAAAAAACAGAAATCTAACCTTTGACCCTGCCTAAGGAAAAAAAAAAAATGTTTCAAATCTCCATTGCGAAGTAGGGTCCTTAACTGTTCACACAGCATCTTAAAAGTATATCATCTGGCCTCTTTAGCAGGTACAGCAGATATCAAAGTGCTTTAGTACTTTGAAAACTGTATTTTTTCAGAATTTTTTCTACAAAGATGCGTGTGGCCCAATTAAATTTTGTGCTTTCCTCTATTTCTTCTAGACCTCATTCCAAAACAATACAAACACTGATATAAAAAGGCAGCGTGACAGCTGATTACTATATAAACAAACAGTGATAGTGGTGGTTGTAGCATTAGTGTAGGTATTTTTGAGCACAGGACATCTGGCATTATTCTGCAAGAACTAGGTCGTTCTAACAGACATACATATTGCACAGTGTGTAAATAGTCAGGAACAGTTGTCGGTTTGTAAAAAAATAAAAAAAACCCCCAACAACCCCAAAACCAAAACAAGAAACCCTATACTGCAAATAGATTGTGAGTTTCTTAGAAGCAAAGTCTGCAGTGCAGGTTGGAGGCACTCTGGGGTGAAATTTCAGGCATGCCACACACCCGAAACAAACCATACCCTGTCCCAAACGTCATGGTAACGGACTCAAGTGTGTACGGGCCTATTCTCTGCTTTTGTAGTATTAAAGGCACAAAAGCATATTCACTTAAGTTAGCTAAGGAAAATCTGTTATTCAGCAAGAAAACCAAAAAATTGTAATAGTTCGACACATGTAAAGTTGTGAGTTATATGAAATTATGGAGGTCCTTCTCATTGTAAAAATATGGAAGGTCTAATAAAAAGCGTGTTAAAACCACAAATGAGTGAAGTCAGACCCAGCGTGCTGCCCACTTCGAGAACCAAAGAATGATATTGCCCCATGATGCCTGGTTTCCTATGTTTTCTCATTCATCCAGGCTGAATCGCGCAAACAGAAAAACAATTGGTTCTGATTATGAAGACAGTGTATATGTGGGATTTCTATTCATTTCAGCAAGAATTAGATACATACAACTGAGACCATAATCTGGTCCCTGACATTTAGAAGGCCACAGGCCTCTAATTTTTCCCTGCTAAAATCTGTGTACTTTTAAATACTGTGAAATTTATATCCATGGATTTTAATGAGGAAAGGCACCATATAAATTCTGAGCAATCTTTTCAAGACATTTAAATTAATTTCTGGAACAAAAGATGTAAACCAAGAGAGTTTTTCTGGATCAAGCTTTCACAATAATATGGATAATTAATCTTTCATTCCAAAATTTCTCTGGGGAGAATGGTAAATGGTTTTCATTTGTTGCTAAACATCAATCTTAAATGAGTCTAAAGACTGTGCCTTGATTTGTCATGCAACATGTTGTATATTCTTAATCTGTTGAATAAGGACATTGCAAGCCATATTTTAAAGACATCATGCAACTATCTCCCTTCAAAACAGGGGATTTAATGCAATTTTTCCAATTCTGATTCTTCTTGCTAAGGTTATATTTCTTTATATTAATTATATATCAATACTTCATTAAGAAAAAATTCTGACAAAATACCTTCAAACCATGTAATCATGCAACTGTATTTGTCCAGACAAAAAGTTCTGGAATCTGATTTTGTTTCTTTGTTTTCCCTTTCATCTCGTGAGCTGATTCAGATTTTGTTGTCCCTGGGGTACATTTGAGGGTGTAGAAAAGAGAGCTAGTCTAACTTTGCTCACTTTGACTAATGTCTGTTAAAAGGGAAATTGAATAGCACCCAACATATAAGAAGGTGGCCAAGAACATAGAAATAGTAAATGTTTGAAACTATAGCTTTCCTTATTAATGCATGGGCAGCACAGATGAAATAGAAAGACAATCACAAGCTTTTTCTCTGGCCTGGCCTGGGTCTGGCTATGAAGTCTAGCTCTTCAGGTTTCAACATAAACATGAAAATGGATGGAAGAGGTCTGGGTTGAATGGTTCTGCTAAGACAAAGAGGTAAATCACTTTTATGTATTGAGGAATTTATCCAAACTTGGGCTGATCAATAGTGCTAGCAATCTTATTTAAATACAGAGAAAGAACAGTTCGAAATTGTACCTGAAAAGTATACAGTAACTAACTCTTCTATCTCTCTTCAGTTTGAGTAAATCAATTCAAAGTCTAATCCCTTTAATGACATTTGTTACAGTTTGGGATACTTTTCAATGTTCTGTTTCACTTTTTTTTTTTTATTCCCCCCAGTTGATGATTAGGGAAGTGATAGCCCTCAGACATCACCCTTGGGCGTACTAGCACAGTCCTCCACAGAGTGTTATCAGTGATCCAGAGACACGAGATACCTTTTCTCTTCTCCAACCTCACCTCAAAGTCCAAGGTTGAATTTCTGAGAGGTCTTAGGCTTGGATAAACTCTTCTGTCAATATAAATTAAAACTAGATCATGGACAATAATGGCAATTAAAGTATTCCAGAAATGATTAAGTCATCTCAACTTGGTGTTCAGTGTTACACTGGACTACATGCAAGCCACTTATAGATGTTCAGTGTGATTGTCACATCTATGATAGCATCCCAGTTCAGTATCATGATGACCCACCCAGATTAACCTCTGTTCAGAGCTACTAGATCCTGGCTGCCAGTGTAGTTGATGAAGAGAAGAGTAAGGATGCTTAAATTAGGCATTTTTAAGTGGTAATCTGTATACAGCCCATTTTGATTGTCCAGATTGTTGACTAGTATTTTGGATGCTACATCTGTGGGTTAGTTGCTAATGTTGCAGTACTGCACCTGAAAAATCACCAAACACAAACCATGTACTCGTAAAATCAAAAGGCACCATGGAGGCACTGGTGAGGTAGAGAGAATATAAGTGTTGGGATAATTTGAGGGGGAAGGATGAAAAAGAGGGACTAAAAAAAAAAAAAGTCTTCTAAAACACCAACCTGCTTTTCTCTGCAGCTTCAGGGCTTCATGATATTTTGAACTCAACTGCAATCATAAAAAAAAAAAAAATTAATTGGAATCCATTCAAAACACAGATATAACATAAATTAAAATAAAATAAAATAAAAGGAATATTTGAGATATCTGGAGGTGCCACCAACAATATAGATTGTATGAAGAGGGAACACAAAAAAACCAGAAGGACGAAAAATAGCAGCTGATTATCTGGCCCTTTGGAAAGCCCGTGTCATACCCCAGGGCTAGATGACCTAAACCTTCCTGAGAAACAGTCATTTTCTGTGCCAGACTCTCCTGCAAGGCGCATTCTTCTAGATTACACATTCTGATACAGTGGAAAGGTCATTATTCAGCTCTGGAAGCTGTTAGAAACCTAAGTAAGGAAATCTATTTCTCCATGTCAGCAAAGGCTGACAGATCAATAGCTGATACTGTCTCTGCTGGAAAAAACCTTGGAGCAGCATCGCTGCATCACGAGTGATTTCCTCGGAGTCACAGACGATGGAGCGATCATGGAGGCAAAGGAGAACAGAAACAGTAAGCAGAATAAAGCCCAAAAGAACAATTCCTGCATATGACTGAAGCTCATCCATAAGTAGAAATGGTTCTGTGTGTTACTACAATACCTCCCTTATTTTTCTTGATGTGTTTGCGCACTGGTTGGCCCCTTTTTCCACCCCCTCAAGTCTCAGTAACATGGGAGAGATGCTTTCTGACAGACAAAAGATAATCTTACACTTGACTTCCAATATCAAGGCATTTTAACTGGCACACTTTATATTGAATAATTCATGGGTATTCAAGCTTTACTTCACTTCACAAAGAAAGTGCTTTCTCTTAGCAGCGACAGTAGATATGAGCAGCTAATTCATTATTTAAAGAGATTAAGTATTAGCAACTGGTATGGGCTCTTCAGAGCTCTTTTTATTCCCTTTGCTCATGTTATCCCCTGCCACTTGCCTGCCTAGTACAGATTTTAGATTGATTTTACCATATTAAAATCTTTTTTCAACAGATCTCTACCCTAAAACCTCACCATTTCCAGCGTTGCATTGTCCTACTTTAAAAATGTAAAGTAATAAGTAAAAACTACAATGTGCTGGTGAAATGCTTTGAACCTCTGTGAGCTCATGGGAACGCACACAAATGCAACATTTTCACTCTTGTTGTTTAAAAAACAGCAGATTAAATTTGGGAAAGGGGAATCTGTATTTATGAACGGTCTCCAGATTCTCACACGGTGGACCAGGGGGAGGGGGGTGGTTTGATTGAAATAATGAAAATTGCTCATTGTTAAACTTCGAAGAGCTGCTGTTGCCTTAGATCAACTTCTTGCACCTGGGGATTTGTCTCCTTTGGGATGCAGACCCTTAAATGCTGAAATCAGGTGGGATGTTTTCAACGTTAAAAGCTCTACCATTAGATATTACTTTGCAGACAGGTACATTCCTTTGGACCTGAGAGAATTAAGCTTGTTCTGTCTTAGTGAAACTTCTATGAGCAAATTCTCATGTAGACTGAAATTAAAGAGACCTTTTCCCTACGACTTGATGAGACTTCAAAGCAGCCTTTAGTCTCTCCATAGATCAGCATTAGTTTTGCTTCAGATTTCTAGACACACAGCCATACATTTTGGTAATAAAATGAGTGAAAACTCAGTCAGGGTATAGCTGGAGAAGATTTTCCTCCTGATCCTCCCAGCAAACCTGCCCAGTGTATGGTCCCATGGTGGCAGTGTCACCACTTCACCCTACCTCTTGTTGGGTCTTCTAGCTGTGCTGGACTCTTTATGCATGGACACACGTGGCATGAAAAATAGAGCCACATTTGGCTCCTCCACCCTGATGCCCTGGCACGTCGGGGGCAAAGGCATGCACTTTCAGGTAGCACGTGTGTAAATGGCACCAAAGACTGCCATGCCATGAAGCTCCTCTGTGGCTATGCAATTGGTGCAGTCTACAGCAAAGAGCCTTTTTTGGGTCCTTCTGCTGCCAGTGTTTTAAAAGTAACACACCAGCCTTAGCAGTGGTATAGACTTACTCTATAGAGGAACCGCACACATGTATATACCTAAAAACCTCATACTAGCAAAGCGTTTAAGCACATTATCAGGTTAATGCAAGTAGCCCCAGTAAAACGCTTAACTGTTCAGAGGTAAAGCTGAAGAGCTTTGCAGGCTTGAGCCTGTGTTTCTGCAAACACTGTATGAATCCTTAGCAGCAAAGGCATGTGTCTTCCATCACACAGAGGTGAGCTAAGCTGAGCTAGTTTTTGTCAGTGCACGCAAAGTGTTTCTGCCTCTACTGTTAGGGTCAAAACCATGCTGATATAATTAAAAAGTATTAGAAGATAGGAACCATCAAAATGGTAACTGTCCCATGAAAATGTAGATATCTTGCAATTAAGTAATTTTGCTGTGAATACCGTGAATCAAGCCTCCAGGTAATCAAGGGGTAAAACAAAGTGAAGGAAGCTCCTCCTCATGTCAGGGGAGGACAGAAAGGAGAAGCAGGGGAAGCAGAAGACCAGCTTTAAAAAACCTGCCTTGATTGAGACATTTCTTCATTTACAGTTATTTCCACTAAAGATCAAGCAGCCTCTCTTGTGAGGGGGGGCTACCCTAACAAGCCCCTGCCTGGGCTCTCTGGCTCCAGTGCATCGACAGCATGGCAGGGCCACCTCCACACTTGCACCACCCGGTCACCTCCCTCCCCTCTTGCAGAAGCAATGTCCCATGTGCGGCTGGACGCTGCTCCACAGGCAGTGAAACAGATCCCGCGGTCCTTATCATCTTCAGCAGCAAGCTGTCATTCCCAGAAACTGCTGGGCTCATTCTGGGTGGCATTTCAGGCATGGATACCCTGGGCGAGGCAGTCTGCTCTCTTCTGTGCAAACGAGGGACGGATGATGAGCTCCCAGCACCTGACCAAGCGTTTGAACCCGGGTTAGGTTTAGATACCCTACTCCTGCACAACATTGATAGTGTCCGGGAACTTGTCCTGCCTGGTACTTTCATTTCCATTGCTAGAAGAGTCACGGAAAACTGAATTACACCCATGTCAGATAGACATGCTGTTCCAGCACATAAATTCTTTTCCTTATATATGAGTAGTTCTCTCATTTGTGCTAAAATAATCAACCTGAAGAGAAGGACAAAACACTTGAGGTCAGCTGCTGCTCCTCATACCTCTCCTCTGCCTCTTACCTTCACACTTAACTCTTTTTTTTTTCATCTTGTGCAAAAATATGAGTTAAACAATCTGGTTTATTCAAGCTTGCACTGAAATTTTAGCCAAATAACTTGCAAATCCCAGGCTTTACAAGGAAAAAGAGCAATACCTGAGGTCACAACTGAAACTTAATTCAGACCACTTGTTTTAAGCTCCATTTAAAAAGCTCATAATTTTTTTATTAAAGGAAAAGATATGTTTTCATTCCACTGTTTGGACTGAACTTAAGGAGATTTGATATGATTCTCACAACTTAAGCCAAGCTTAATCACTGTTTTCAACTCAAGCTGGTGGCTGGCTGAATCAAAGCATTGTTACCGGAGAAAGTGCAGAGAGCACAGGGCTCCTTACCTTATGTAAAGCCACAGCTCTGGCAAGCAAAAGCATTTTCCAGAATAACCTCAGGTACAGGGTTGGAACATTGTTTTGGAAATATTTTTGTTACTATCGGTATTACTTATAGCAGGAACAAAAGAGGGATAAAAGGAAAACTTTGCTTTCCTTAACGCCTGTAGTTCCCTGCTCTAAAGGGTGTAAATATTCCCTAGGCAATACAGAGAAAACAGTTAATGCAGAGAAATAAAACACTAGGTTTTGTAATCCCTATCTGTATGGAGCTGCTGACTGCTTCTTCCACTAATGGTTCTGCTGAAGCCAGTGGGACTCCCCGCAGATAAAGGTACTACATCTGATGACGGGTCTAATTAAAGGGGTCGTATTCAGAGCTTTTTGGATAAATGCAAATGTTTGTCATCCAGGTTTTGTGTCTGTTTTTGCAAAAATCTTCAAATTCACAAATAAAGCCTCTTTTGTTGACGCTTTCTCTTTGCTACCTAGGAAGCCGATCAAAAGCCCATTTGAATTCAGGGTAACCTTTTCCAATGCTTTAGGGGGTTGTGGCTGAGAACCATCCTTGTCTGAGGGAAACTGGTCTCGAAATCACCTCCCAAGTTACTAACGGGTCCCCTTGCTAGGGGCCATCCATGAATGGGAATGGATGGTAATTACCTTACATGGGCCATGCCCTTTTCAACCCTTAAGAATAAACTAAGTGCTGTGAAGTGCTGTGAGACTTCTCTTCCAGCAGTAATCTCTAAAATCAGCGCTAAGTATGGTGAGGGTCAGGTCAACAGTAATTCTGATTTTTAGGTAAAGAAAAAAACAGGTTGCAATAAAAAGTATATATACCCCTGCATCCTTTTCTTTTATCAATCCTTTGCATCAGAGCAGATTTTGACCTCATACCAGGTACTAAAAGACATGTGGCACTAAAAATAGATTACATTCTTTTCCCTTCTAAATTGGAGGCCTGTTTTCGGAATACATTTGATTGTATATTTTTACTGAAAATTGATTTTATATTAGGAAAAATAATAACTGCATCATAGACCGGACAAAAGAGTGGGTTCAAAAATTCTAAATAGTTCACAACCAGCTCATGTTGTTTTTATTAGGCAATGCAAGATGTGTAAAAAGGCAAAAGCTTTGTTCAGTGATTTAAACGTATTTTGGCTTAAGATTATTGGCTTCCATAGCTTGCCATGTGGGTGGTCTAAAACTATGTCAAAAGATATTACATTTCCCTCAGAATTCATACATTTTTCTCTTTTATAAAAGACAATTATGTCTACTAGGCAAGAGTAACCTAGCCTCCTTTTGTACAGAAATAAAACACAAGGTATTAAAATCTGTGTTCACAGAGATAAAACACACATGCCACAGTCCTTAGATTCTCTCTGATACTGTCTCTGTCACCAGTAATTTATCTTCCTAATTTATCTGTCCAATACCAGAAATTTCTAAATTGCATTAAAGCAAGGTGATTGTCTATATGACGAAATAATGCTGTCCTTTTAAAGTGTCTCTCTGCTCCCTGCTCTGTCCTCTAATTATTTTAAGGAAGAAATAAATGACTTTTTTTCATTTATGGAATGACCAATTTCCTTCTATAGGAAGATTTTTGGTTGCGGAGGTGTTGTTTGCCAATAAACCTTCCTTCAGACAGCTGATCGTGTATCTGGGGAGGGCCTCAGAGGCTATTTTGAACGCTAAATCCAACGACTGAGGAGGGTTGCTGTCGTCTCAAGAAGGTGCACAGAGAAATGTGAACAAACTGAGAATTCCCTGCAGGACTTTTGCAGTAAGACACCCATCTTCTCTCCAACTTCCAGGTGAAATACACTAATCGGGTCCAGCACCCTGAAGAACCACCTCTACGATAAAACCTGTCTGCCAGGCAAATCAGAAAGCTGGCCATGACTCCCCATAACTCAGTAACTTTTGCAGATTATTTTCCCCCTACCAGTAAGAGCATCCCTCGTGTCACAGATCTTCCCGCTTCCCCTACTCCGGTACTCAGCAGCGGTCCCAGCGGTGGTCAACAGAGCAACCTCCACCAGTGCATGCACCCGCAGGGTTTTGCAGTTATTTGGTGGAACTCATCACTGGAGAGGTGTAATTTCAATATTCCTCCTGATGTCCCAGTTCAGGTCCTCACTGCTGTGGACGTAGCATGTTTTTATTTTGTGCTCTGCTCTGTCTGCTGACCATTAAATTACTCTTGGTCTAAATAGTTTTCAGGGAGATTTTTCCTGCAGAAACTAGTGTGCAGTCATCAGCAGCTTCCTAAAATACATTATTTCATTTAACATTTGGAACAAGTGTTACTGAAAAGGAGGCTTGAGAAAATAAACAACATACATGCTTATTTAGTCTCAAGTACAGACAGGCTATGAGTGTAGTTGTTTCTTGTTTCACAGTTTGAAAATACATTTAGGAAAACAAGGAGAAAATACAACCCGAGAAACCTTTTCCTGCCCTTTATTATACTTTATTTTATGTATATATGTATATATGTTAAGTAAAATATATAAAAGGTAGTATCTCACTGAAGCAAAAGTGATGATTACTTAACCACAAACTGGAGCTTGATTAGGTTAATATTAAAGGTACCCTTAATTGCTAACATACATACATACATACATATATACATAAATGATTGCCTGCTAAAATGTCTGAAATGATTAAAGGAAGACTTTTTATTGTAAGGTGGTTCGAGAAAATGTGGGACATTAAGTGAGATACTGTATTAGGAAATAACTGTTAAAAAGATAAAAGTCTTAAAACAATGAATCAATTGATCTTTACAAAGAGCCCATAGGGAAGTTCAAAACAAATATATGATAAGGGTAGTGTTAACTGCAACCTTCTGTACTAAATAACTGTTCTTATGATTTTATGTAGGTTGCTGTATAGAGTAGGTTGTGGAATTTTTTACTATAGGCAAGCAAATATATTTGGCTTTATTCGAGCAATGAGATTAAGGAGAATTACCTACAAGGTAACTGTTCACTTCAAGTGAACATTTTAATTGAGAGATGGAAACAATGTATTTCTTTTCTTCAGTACGTGAGATTATATTGAAACAGATTATTGTTTTTCAGCCTATAAACACTTGTAGCTGTTGGGGGATTAATTTGAAAAATTAATCTTTCATAATGAATTTTTTGTGTGCATGAATGAAACAATCTATGCATACTCCTTGTGGTGGGGCCAAAATGAAACTTTGAAGGTCAGATCTTGAAACTTTACTCAACAGTAAGGTCAAGGAGAGTGTTGCCTGAAAAGAAATTAGGGAATAAACCCACTGAAACTGCCGTCAGTAGAGCTCATGAGGATATTTTTTCTATGAAAGTATTTGTAGAAACATTTTTCTATTTTCAAGTTTTGTCTGAGAGATAGCATTTCTTTGAAAAAAAAGGCTATGTTTTTGTCTCTTTAGCTGAAAAGGCATTTCTGTCTGAAAACAAAATGTCTCATGGAAAAAAAAAATCGATCCCTTTTAGTTTGAGGCTTTTCTTTCACTTTTGGCATTAGAGTGCTTTTTCTCTTCAGTTGTTTCTTCAGGGCAGAGGCCGGAGTTGGGGGCTGGAGGGTGGGAGGTGCGATGGGGCTGCATGCCCCCCAGCCAGGGCACCGTGCACCACACTTGCTCCAGTCTCCCAAATGCCCGTGCTGGGTGGTGCAGAGACTGGGTCCTCTCCCTGCCCGGGGTGCGTGGCATGGAGCGATGCCACCACATCAGGGGACATGGAGACTTGGTCCCAACGTGGGATGTAACACAGGCGGGGTCTCAGCTTCTTCATTAGCACTGACCCTGGACCCGCTCCTGTCGCCTGCAATTAAACGGGAATTGAACCAGGGAGGAGCAAAGACCTGGGGAAGAAGGCATCAATGTGTTTCCCTTTCATTAAATAAACAGCCATCCACGCTGTGCTTGGCTGTGGAAATACTTGGGTAGGGGTTGCAAAG
This sequence comes from Pygoscelis adeliae, assembly GCF_000699105.1. Lineage (NCBI taxonomy): Eukaryota > Metazoa > Chordata > Aves > Sphenisciformes > Spheniscidae > Pygoscelis > Pygoscelis adeliae. The sequence continues at coordinate 1,104,126 of NW_008825323.1, read as the reverse complement.
CATTTGCTTTGCGGATGCTGGAGGCAGTCTGCACTCGCAGCGTCAGTGTAGAGCAGCGGTGGGGATGTGGAGGAGGGGAACAGGCAAAGGGCTGCGGGTGAAGGTGAAACTTTCTTTCCAAAGCCCTTGGCCTTCCCTCCGCTTCTCCTTAAAACCATAAATATGTGTTGCTGGCTGATTTTGTGCTGCGCCTTTCCTGGGATGGTTGGGCCAGCCCTGTGGGGTGGGCTGCAGGTCATGCAGCAGTAACTCTAAAGCTCCTCAGTCGAGAGACGAAGGCAGCAGCAGGGCAGCTTTCCCTGGTAGACCACCGATGGCAGCGATGAAGAATTTTTTGAATGTGGACACTCATTCCCTGGAAAGGGGATTGGGAAGAAAATGATTAAAAATTAGTTCATGCATGAACTCTCACAGCAATAATGCTGAGTACTTCATGGATGTTCTGCACAGGAGTCATCTGCTCGAGACAAAAGACTCAATGTACTACTAACATTGGTATTTCAGAAAAGCCATGTATTCTTACATATATTATTCAAATGTTACTGTGAGACAGAATTTAAAATTCTGTTTTACAACCACTGTAGGTACAAACTCATAGATATCTATTAACATGCACATATATCCGTCCATCAGTCTTCATTACACACACACACATCCTCTAAATAATTTTCAACATTTCAAGTAAGACAATTTATATTCTGTGGAATTCAAAGTAAATATGAGGGTTTTTTTCTTTCTTTAGTTTAATATCTATATTAGAAAGTGATAGATATCTAAAGAAATACAACTGCCATTGAGATGTGTCTATATTGTTCATGGAGGTATCTAGAAACAGTGTGATTTAAACGAACGTGAGTTTCCATTCATTTTTCTTCTCTATGTAGACTTCTAAATTAAAAACCAGACAACTCGGCTCCATCAGTGCCTATTTTGACCTACCTAGAATTCAGTTTCTTAAAAGCTTCCTTTACTTTTTAGGATTTCAATTACTGCCCTCTCATTTGAATTTCAAAAACCAGTTTATGCATAATCCTCCAGTCACTTTTGAGTGACTGCTTTTTCATTTTATCCAGACAACCTTTGTTTCCATGTATGCCAGATGTTTGCTTTTCTAACATGTCACTTTGCATCTTTCTTCCAGAGCGCTTGCTCCACAGCCTATTTCACACATCTCCCTCTCTCCCTGCATGCTTGTACTGTACTTTGATATCTTGCTCAGTGTTTTTATAAACTTAAATAAACCCAGTTTCAGTGTCAGAGTTTCTCCTGTGGCATGACTGTGGTCCAGACCTTGCCTTTGGATGTGTGTGCCTTCAGGTCCCTTTGTTGTCAACAGGGACCTCACGTGCATCTTGGGGGCATGTTTTTGCTCTGAGACTTCACTTGGGAAAAAATCTTGATCTACAAACACTTTGCCAGGATCCATGTACGATAATCTATAATACTTGTGGCATTTGTATTTTCTAGGGAAGTACATCGACACATACCCACACGCTTTATTTACGGTCTGACGGAGGTGAATATGACAGTAAAAGCACTTTGCATGCCCACATCCAGAAGCGTTTCTTCAGGTGGAGCACACAGAGAAGTAACTGGATATTTTGCTGCATAAGGATTCACTTTCTTGGGGTGATTGTATTTGTTTAAAAGATAAGTCTCAGAAGATTCAAAGGGCTGGATATGAAACCTACAGATCTGTGTTGAAAGTACATACTTCCCTTAGGATAATTCCAGAACTCAAACATCGCAATATTGTTCTGTTTGGCTCAAGTGATAACTAAGATTTCAAGATCTGAAATGTTGTTTCCATTACAAAAAAACCCCAAAATTAAGACAGAGGAAGAAGGTATTTCTTGGTCTAAAAATCTCTTTTGGTACACAGTAGAATCAAACAATAAAAAATTGCCTTGATCATAAATCTGAGTTGGCCTTTCCAGGACACTGTATGCAAAGATGACCTCTCCCCTAAGCTAAGCTCATAACTGTTTCTTATACATTTGCCTGGCTTGCTTTCCTCTTGCAACCAGCTGTTCTCCAGTCTATTGTGTTTGCTATCGGTCCCCATCAAGCTCTTTGAATCTTATGGCTTAACTCCACTGAGGTTTCACTGTACCATTAACACCTTGGTTAGGACCTCCCCAGTTTTGGGCTGTCACTACACAGAACAACTTTCTTGCTCCTGCCATTTTGCTCAAATGAAGAGAAATTCACACCGATATTACCTTTACACATCTCAATCACCTTCCAGCTTTATAAAGTTTTTTTTTTCTTCCTTTGTGAGATACTTTTATGTGATTTAAGATCCCACAGAGTAAATGGAGAAATCAGTAATAACCTCTCACTGAGACAAAGTTCTCAACAGTCTATGAAACAGTTCACATTATTGTCAAGGAAAAAAGATTAGAAGAAAAACATCTTCACATTCAGACATGAAACAAAAGGCCTTTTAGAGTTAAATGGTTACATTAGTCACATTTGAAAGTTAAAATTGCTTCTTTGAGGCCCTTGTAGCTGATGGTACAAAAGATAATGAGGTTGTGGAAGCCAGTACTAAGAGAATTTCACTATTTGGAAGTTTGAGTAATGTAAACCAAACAGTGCAGAGATCCTGGCTCTGCACAAGGTACATAATGTAATATTCAAGGATATCTCTAGAGTTGTATTTTGTGTTTTGGACAGGTGCCAGAGAGATTTTTAAATTATCTAAGTTTTGCCTCCTCATTTCCTTTCTTTACAATGTACAGTATATGCCTGTGCTTTTTGATCTTTAAACAACAAAAACAATATGAAAAAACCACAGGGGCACAGCTGGGTACCAAATAACTATGTTTACTAAAAATATACAAACATGCAAGGCCTAGTTATATACATATTGCTGCTCTGGCTGGTTTCTGGTGGCTCTGAAACAACGAGTACAGTGAACAGCACTAAGAGGTTTGCAAGCTATTTAAGGGGAAGCTACTCTCTGCATATACACTGTACTAGAAAAATAACATCTGGGAATGTTATAGTTCAATGGGATTTTTCTCTCACACATGAACCGTGTCTTTCTTATATTATTTATATATTAGATACACACACACACGACTCATACCATGTTGAGGAGCATCAGAGAAACAAAGTTTGTAGGCATGCCTCCCCAAACATTTTCTGCTGAAATGCATGATCTTCCCAGAAATCCAGCTTTTCTTATCACCTTTGCTTGCTATGACTACAACGCAATTGTCACTGAGACTACATTGATAAGATCACAAAGCGAGGCACTTGGAAGTAAGGAAATAGCAGAAAAAAGATGCCCACGCTTTATTAATCAGTCTTAAATTATATGATCGCATCCTAGTCTTTTCAAAGATGACTACCTCATTTAGTGCCTAGGATGGTTGGTGATTAATGATGAGGTATCTGATATTTTGTTTTCTTTCTTCAATATGTCACCCTCTGTTTTGCTTAAAGCTTTGCTGTGAAAACAGTGTTATTTACTTTTTAACATTCTCTTGTGTGGGTCTCATCACTGCTTCATGAAAAAAGGGGATAAAAAGCTATAACTAATAATCCCACACACAAATATGGGGCAAAGAGATACCCAGTCAGATATGCTGTTTTCTGCTATTTTAGTTGCCTTAGTTTTGCACAGCAGTTCAAACAGCTTCCACAGAATTCCTTTGCAGCTGTGAGCTGTAAAATAGGCTTGTGATTTTGTCTAAATTTGGGTACACTTTCCCAGAAACAGCCAAAGCCACACACGTGATTCACATGCCAACCTTTGTCAAACTTCAACTACAGTCCTTAGAAATTTATTAATTTGAACTTTTCAGAGAAGACACATTGGTGATTTCTTTGATGAAAAGCAAAACAAAATGAGGTAATTTTTTCACTAGCCCCATCTCAGATAGGGCTAACCCCATTCTGAAATATTCCCAAATACAAACACATGGTTTGTAAGAGTTTCACTCAAACAATTAAATTTTTTTGAAGTTTTTAGACAGTGAAACTCTCTGACAGCTTGACAGTGGAGAATGACGGTCAACGAAGATACAGCATCACTATAGAAGACGTGGTTCTATAGTCTGACCCGCAAAACTCAGAATGTTTAAGGAATTTAAGGGCTAAGAGCATAAAGTGATTTGGTCATTTGCTCCCCTAGAGTTTACCCTCTGCTCATTCCTGTGCTCTTCTGCTGCTGTTGTAAGTCACATGGCTGAGCAAAGGCAGGACTTGACTTCAATTGTGGTGGCATATCTGTGTTTTATTATATACTTTATGAGTCCACACTCAGAGATGCACTCCATCAAAAGATTAATGGTTATGGTTTTAAGATTGCATACACTGAATCATTTTGTTCTGTAGTGCTGGTACAGCATCTACGTCTGACCTCCTTAGGCTTTGTTTGCATCTCTTGGGAGTATTTTATAATGTAAAAATAAAATAAAAAACAAGCACAAAAAGGAATCAATACTGTATATGTTAAACTTCCTGAGTCCTTATCTACATTGTGCTACATCTCTAATTGTAACGAACTAGGAAAGAGTAAGGATTATTGATTGTAAAATAGGATTCATCTTGCAGATTTTACTTCCATGACTTCCTGAGTCTAAATCCCAGATTAAGTGAACAATGTGGGATAAATTTTCTTGATCAAATTAACTTAACAGACTTAGCTTTCTGGTAGGTTTTCAATGATAGACTAGTAAATAGCTTACATTTAACATGGAATATCTAAGTGCCAGGCAATGAACAAGTTGTTCAAGTTTTGAGAAGATTAAGGACAGTGCATGAAACCTTTGCTTCTAGGTAGAAAAATAAAGAATGCGAAAATGTTGTTTCACAGTGAAACCAGGGAACCAGATTTTATTTCCAGGGAGGGGGAAAAAAAAAAAAAAAGAAAGAGGAAGGATGGTTGCATTTACATACATGTGAAAAACTTTTATTTTTCCAGGCCAGGGTCTTGTGTCATGTGAACACACCGGTGTCCTTTGGTGGTTTTCAGATCCATGGAGCCTTTCAATTAGTTTAGGGTGGATGTAACCTGCAGTTCTCAAGAGGCATTTCTGAGAACCTTAAAGAGCTCTGTTCAAATCAGTGAATAAAATAAAAATAATACATAGATGATAAGTGACTGTGGCTTAAATGAAGTCAATGTGTAGATGCTGAAGTCGCTGTGGGTATCACTTGTGGCATAAATTCAAGACCCAGAAGACCTAACTCTACTGCCTTAATAGGATTTCAGGCCATTCACTGGACTAAATGATTGGACCTAGGAGAACAGGACTTTTTTAATTTAGTTGAGTGTTTCATAGTGTGGTTTTTCTGAGCTCTGAAATTCAGATGCAAAATTTTAAATAACAAAGCTGAGAAAGTTTGTCAGTTCACATGTCCATTTCAGTGTTAACCAGTAACCCAGGTGACTTCAGACATTCTCCTACCTCCAAAATAACTATTTTCATGCACCTCCATCCTGAAATCCATTTTTTCCCTTTCCATTATTGCATATGCCCAGAATACAATTAATGATGTGGTTTTAGGTAGTTTCTCAGTGAAAATTGAGGTCTGCCGAGGAAGAGTTATCAAATTCACTGACTTATAAATTAAACAAAGTCAAGTACTAACATGTGTAAGGAGAAAATAATAGATACTGTCACATTCTCCATCCTATTTCCTATATTCCCTAATTTCCTATATTTCTTAATATTTCTTATTCCACATCATTGCTAGAAAGTGCCTTATCCCAAGAAACCATGCCATGTATATCTGCTTCTTAACTTAATGTACACCAAATGTTTTTTATAGGTTGTTATGCTTGTTTGACTTTGTACAGAAAACCTATTTCTTTTCAGGTAAAATATTACCTTGCTGCACTTCTATTCACCTAGACTTGTGTGACCATCGCCGTTGTCTTGACCATAATTTGCAAGACAGACATCTCAGGAAAGTCAAGGTGTGGCTTGAGGGGGACGTTCGATGTGCGGTGGAAGAAGACATAAGAAAGGTCATGAGTGAGTGCCCTCTGAGCTCAAATTTCTGCTCTCCGCATATGTTAGCAGACTAATTTCTCATTGCATTTACTAACACAGCTAAAATCCTGAGCTCAACAGGAGCATCTTACCTGCAGGACAGATTGCATGGCACCCAGATGCACTGTGCTATGGTGCCTCCGGGACCCCCGGGCCAGGCAATGTTCTATCCAAGTCCCTTCCTATTGCTAAGGGGTGCAGGGAGTGTGTCCTGAACTCTTGTGTCCTGCTTCCTGAGAAGGGATGCTCCTGTGACTGTTCTTCCCATTCCTCTATGCCTTGCATGACCTGGGGGTTGGGAGACACTGGATCAATCCCCTGCTCTGTCAGAGCTCGCCTGCGAGACCTGAGGAGTTGTGCTTTAACATCTGATCTCTAAAATAGTGATAACAGTATTTTCCTCCCTCCGAGGAGTTCAGTGATGATAAATACATGAAAGACTTATGAGGTTTTCTGGTACTACAGAAGCAGATAAGATTCAAAAATAGATTGAGAGATCAGGGTTTTTTTGTATAAGTTCCAGAATAGTGAAGCGTTCAAACCTAAAACTCTAGAATCTCAGCTTTCTTTCAGAAAATCAAAATAAAATAGTAACACATTTTGCCTCTAATAAAACATCATTTCCCCCCCACTTTAATTCCATTCTCCTTTCCTTTTCTGATGTATATTGTAACTTGTTATGGAAAGAAGATATAGAACCCCAATAATTTCAAATAGGAATGTAATCTTTTTACAGGACGCCTTGATTTATAAAGCCAACTCTCTGAGGTACAGACAGGTTTATCATTCTGCTATAAATGTCTGAATGCGTAATGGAATGCAGACTCTAATTTCTATAATGTGTTTGGATGATGCATTGCTCATTGAGAACTGCAGATGAAGCCAAAGAAGAAATCTCAAACAAATTCTTCTGAAATTTCGGTCTTCTAATGCATTATTAAGGATTTCAGATAACAGGCAAAAATGCCGCACAATCTTGTGAAGTCAGAAGAGAGTTCATAAGTTAATATTTGACTACAATTTAATCTGTAATAATAAAGTTGCTTTTGCTTTCAGGCTGTTACAAGAACCAATAGAAATGCAGAGCCCCAATGGTTTAGACTGGAGTCAGCTTTTCATAAAAAATAAGAATTATTTATGATTATGATATTGTTATGTTTGACTAACAATGTACATAGACACTAGCCAGGTCTAAAACAAGGATAACAAAGGTTTGGTATGATACTTAATTGAATGCACACTTTGGAGGCTCTGTTTTCCCACTGAAATGGTTTGTACAAATAAATCTTGATTACGACTGGATTTACACCCACTATTAGAAAACCATCCAGATAGCTTCTTTCTTCTATTTTCTTTCCTTTCTTTTTTTTAAGTGCTGAATTGTTTGAGCTATTTCAAACAAAAGAAAGTAACTGGTTTTAATTAAAGCACAGCTAGAATATAAAATGTGTAAGTCTTGTTAAAGTGCCTGGGAAAGACCAAAGTTCCGTGTATCATGTAGTATTTTAACAACCTCAGCTTTCCTTTAGAAAAAAAAAAAAGAAGATTAAGGTCCTCATGTTTGATGAGGAAAATTTGAAAATTTAATCTCATGTGTACCTTAAAAGATGACAAAGCCAGAAGGCAGTGGAGAGAACCCAACATTCATTATTTTTTTTTAAAGATCATTGTTTCAAGACTATCTCATGGTTTATGGGGCTTGATTCATGAGTTTGGAATGTCTGGGTTTGGCCATACTGCCTGCGTTGTACAATTTTAAATGATCTCAGCATCCGCGAGTAGGTCACCGCCTTCCAGTCTGCTGCCTTCCTTAAAACAAGTAATTAACAACAACAACAACAAAAATTATTTTAAAATAATTAGGCTTGTTTTTAGAAAAATCAGATCCTTCAGGCAAAGCTCATTGTGAAGGGGAAAACCTTGTCCTTCTGCAGGCAAGAGGGTCCCGAATGCATTTGGCAGCTGTTGAGTAGGGTGCAGAGGACTGCAGCCATGGTGTGGGAGCTGGAGAAGCGTGGACAGAGCAGCACTGTCCTGAGAGAAACAGTCCTTCTCTTTGACCGTTGCAAAATGCTCCAGATGCAGACCAGACTTGACACAAGGGTCACGCTTGCCCCTCCTAACTAACAGAGTTTAAAAAAAAAATTAAAAATGCACATATTCTATCACTCAATACAATGTCTTTCACATCTCATACCCTTGTTGTCTCTGGGAAGCAGCTTTTTAACTAGGAAGAACTGAGGAAAGGACTGGTGTAGACAGGAGAACTGATACTCCAAAATTTCTCTTTCTTCACATCCCTCCATTCCCCACCCTCCTTTTTTTAATTTCCACCCCGGCAGCCTACTAAGGCTGACTAACAACATGGTTGACAGCTTTACCCTGAAAGCTAAACTGATTTAAATCTGAAATAATTCTAATGTCCATTGGTTTAGAGGTCTGCATTTGGAAAACGTCTGAGGAAATGAACTGTAATTGCAAACTAGCTTCTCTATTAATTTTTGTGGTAGCACTCTTAACACCTGTTTGTTTTTACTCTTATTCTGTTTTAGGGAACTGAGGTTGTTAACCTGGAGAAAAGGAGGCTGAGGGGAGACCTTACCGCTTTTCACAACTCCCTGAAAGGAGGTTGTAGCGAGGTGGGGGTCGGTCTCTTCTCCCAAGTAACAAGCGATAGGACAAGAGGAAACAGCCTCAAGTTGCACCAGGGGAGGTTTAGATGGGATATTAGGAAATATTTCTTCACCAAAAGGGTTGTCAAGCATTGGAACAGGCTGCCCAGGAAAGTGATTGAGTCACCATCCCTGGAGGTGTTTAGAAGACGTGTAGATGTGGTGCTTAGGGACATGGTTTAGGGGTGGACTTGGCAGTGCTAGGTTAACGGTTGGACTTGGTCTTAAAGGTCTTTTCCAACCTAAATGATTCTATGATTGAATGATCATAAAGATTTAGTCGGGCTTCTAGGGATGGAGTATTATTTAATGCTTATGTGCTGTCACTTAAAACAGCATTGCTTGCCTACCTGACTTTTACCTGTCACCTGTGGAAGTTCTGTCTGTAGAAAAACAGACAGGTATGTTGCAACCTGGAAAAAACAGAGCTGCCATTGCCATTAGTGGGCAAGGAGCCCCACATTAATTCCTAGTCTGTGTTTCTGAAATCCCTTGGTCTTCCTTGAGACTGGAGGGGAAAAAAAAAAAGAAGAAAAAAAGAAAAAAAAAAAGAAAAAAGAAAGAAAAAAGAAAGACAGTCATCTTTGTGCTTGAGCTAGCAATGTGGTTATACAGCATTTCAAAGTTAAGTTAAAACATGGAATTTTGGAATTGCATATCCACACTTAGATTAAGTGATTCTTGAATACACTCATTCAGAAGGTTTTGTGAAAGCCATTCCTATCTATTGCTGAGAGGTCATGCAAACCCTAGGTTGTGAGGCACTGACTAAACCCTGTGTTTGGTCGGTGCCTCATGACCTAGGAAATGGTCCATAAATTGGAAATAAGAAAAGCACACCTAATGGGTCTGGGAGAGTAGGCCGAACAACTCAGTCCTTCATGGTGCTGAACAAACACTGATGTTGTCCCCATTTCTGTCTTGTGTCTTATGCTCAGGTGGAAGAAGTGGGTCCTAGGCTCTCTTTACAGCCCAGAAAGTGTTGGCTTCAACCCATAAATCCAAGAGATTACCCTAACCATTGGCAAATATGGCTCCCAGAGATACATCTGTCATAAAGAAGTTTGCTTCTAGAAAGTGCTCAAATATTATTTACTTTAGAATATGGTCTTTTACATTGTATTATCTCTTCCCTCAAAATTAGATGTCAACTTCTAGGTCAATTATTAGGAGCAAAACTATTTATTAGTTTAAGCTGGCTTTTTTTTTCCATGCTTGCATTACTGATGGCTTGTCTTTATACTACTTTGCAAATCTTCTACCTTGTATTGGCTGATTGTTTGCATGGAAATGGTGGTTACACTGGGATAGTACAAGAATTATGCTATATCAGGATAGCAAAGATTCATATTTTCAATGGAAACAGTGAAGATTGTCTTTCCTGAGCAAAATTTTGTACACAGAGCTTTCAGCTGTTAGACCATGTTCAGCTTTCAGGTTTTAGTCTCATGGCTAAAGACATGAAAGACAATTAATGTTTGATGTTATAATAAGTGATGTTGCACTGTGGCTAAGGGCTGTTCTTAGAGCTTGCAAATGCTGTGTACTTGTTAGCTATTTAAAAAAAAAAAAAATCACCATTTTCCATATGAAGGTAATGCTCTTTCAGAGTAAAATCCCTTAATTCTAAATTTATTGTTAAATAGATTTACTAGGTTTTGAGTATAGATTTATTTTCTCTTAATTGGAGCTGGTCATTTTTGTTTTGAATTATGAACTGCTTAATAGAGGTATGCTTTACTGAATGCACAGTTTCAGGCTTAACAACAGTGATGGTGTTATTAAGTGCTGTGTTGAAAGAAAAAAAGATCTTCTTCTGCACCAAAGAATTAAGCACAACATTTTTTAAATGTTAAGGTTCAATGGGGTTTGTGCTAAGTGACTGTGGCATGCAACTGTCTATGTACCATTCCTGTAACCCACAAAACACGAGCAGTCCATTCGATGAGCCCCAGTTCTGTCTGTGTGAAAGCAATTTTGCTGTGCAGCAGCAAAAGCACCCAGGGGAACTTTTGCCACCTGAGCTGTTTGTCTGCATGGGGAGAGAGCAGACCAAGGAGGATCTTCCCCATCTCACCCTCCACCACCCTACCCCTCGCTCCTGCTCACAGTGTGTCGGTCCCCTGCAAGAGGAGGAAGGGAAGGAAAACACCTTGCAAACCCGTCCCTGATGTGCACACTCTCAAAGGGTTGTCAGTGGTGTAACATGAAGAGATGGCCACTGTCTGGACCTTCGGTGGTGAGGTAGCATCCTTGGGCACACAACTGAAAATTGCCACTGATTTTCGTGTGGTTTGGGTTGCAACTCATTGTGCTGCAACTCTTTGTGGATGACCCCAAGAACAGCGCTCATCCATACTCTGCCGAGCAAATCCTTAAATGTAAAGAAAAAGGAGCACAAACAAGTCCATGTAGTCTGTTTATATAGCCCTAGAGATTCAGATAAAGAAAAACAAACATAACCTTTTCAGCTGTTCCTCACAAGGGAAAAAGAAAATGAAACATTTGATTATAATTGTTTTAATGAGCTTTGATTCAAAATGAAGTCATAATGGTCTGGTTAAAAAATATTCTGTTAATGAGCTTATATTTCTATCAAAGTGTGCAAGATGCAAAATTCTCTCAGGATAAAATTAAACTGCAAGCAATATTAATTTGCTGATGAATAAAATCCTGCTTATTCCTTGAAAAAAAATAGTATTAGTAATAGCAGTAGTAGTAGTAGCAGCAATAGTAATGGCAATAAGACTGTTAGGAGCACAGTAATAATAATCTAACCAGATGGTCTATCTTAGGCTTTACCTTGAAATTAGAGAAATGGTATTGAGAATACCTGCTTCTGCAAGTCTAAAAGCTGATCTTAGACATGCAAAACTCAGATCTGACTGTAGGCCACCTCTAAATATTCTAAATGCCTCCCCCCAATTTCTTTTTTATTGTAAACTGCTACTTTTTAGAAAGATGCATAGGATACCTGGGATACGAACAATTGCAAAAAAGAAAAAAAAAAAGAAAAAGGAGTCATGCAATGTGCTAATTGGGGGTAGCAGTGTGTACTCCCAGTGAATAGCACTAGCTCTGATCATTGTACCGTTACGAGAGAGTGTGTGTACCTTACATTTTATGGTATTACACGGACTGCGGTGCAGTTTTCCACGTCACATACTCCAGCCAGTAACCCAACTGGCCTCCAGCCTTAGAGCCATGCAGAGAATCTGGAATTTGCCCATTTAAAGGATATCCACTCTTGAAAAAGATCCTATATATAATGATGTTTTCCCTTTCATGGGCTGCAGAGGGTAATAGGATAATATGTGAGAATACAGGAATATATTTTATTCTGACTCAGAATATTTTTATTCTGATTCAGATCTAATTCCTTTCAAATCTGAATACAGACCTCTTTGTTAGATTTCCATGTCAAGATATTTCTGAGCATTGCCTTGTGCAGCATATTACCTTTTCAGTGCAACCACTCATTCTCATGTCAGTTGATTTGCCTAATCAGGCTCTGGTTAAACAATGCGACTTGTCTCATGTAAAAAGAGACAGCTACAATCTGTTGTGTTTGTAGTTTCCGTTTCAAAAGGAAAACAAAAAACTAACATTAGCAGGATGGATTTCAAGACCAACTCTTAATTACATTAAAAAATAAAATTTAATTAGTGGGATGCAGGAAGAAAGCAAAATAATATGCACGGCTCTATGAACACCGTAATGTTACAGAGGTATTAACTGTAAAAACACAAGGATGGTTGGATCGCATAGATAGAAGGAAACCTAGAAAACCTTATGTAACAGGAAAAAAAAGCATGACAGTACTGAATTGACTTAGCTTTGTTAGATCCTGAATCCGCATGATTAAGAGGTTGCCATATTACAAACCTGGGTGTGCTGTTTTTTCCTAATTTCTTTCCATAGATATACTTCTTTAACATTATATATACATACATTTACAATGAGTGTTACCTAAAGCAAGAAAAGAGACGCTGGACCTTAGGGCTGAGATATGACTAACTTTGTTCCAGGCTTCTTAGCTCATGAGAAAACACATTTGCAGGAGGGCTTTCTGACAACCTGCTGTGCTTGACTCATCCTTAATTATTGTCTTTTGCAGTGTCCGTTCCTGTTTGCTCCTTGGCACAGAGGAACTTTGGGGGTTTTTGTTGGTTTTGTTTTCCTTTTTGTGTGTGCATCCGTATCGCCTTCACCTCCCCCCCGACCCCCGAACACATTATCAAGGACTATTTCTGGCCCCAGCTTCAACCACCCTTTAAAATAAAGAACAAACTGCCCCCGGAGTGATAATTCTACTTAGGAACGGATAGATTCTCACAAGCTTAAATCCTGAAAGGTACACGAAATGGTCTGCTCTAAACCACACGTTGCCATGGTTACATCCTTCTGCGGCTCAGATGGGGATGGGGGCCAATTATCAAGTTTTGTTTGCTTGATTTTAAGTAGTTTGTTACCTGGATACTCAACAAATAAGAAAACTGAAAAAAAGGCTTGTTTTCTTCTCCCTTAACTGAAGGAAACAGAAAACAGTCATACCTGAATGTTAAACAATCCAGCAACATTCAGATTCTTAGTTACACAGTGAAAGCACTTCTGAACTGTTTGCTTTAGAGAGGGTTGGAAAGAGGCCTGAGGTTAGATTTTGCATTAGCATCATAACGTGAATTGTGGAAAAAGCAATTGATCAGATAATATCACTGTAAATCATGGGCGGGTGGAGAGACAGGGTTAAATGACGCTGTTTTTCTATCATTATTTAGACAATCAGGGTGTTTTTCCGCAAGGATCACTTGGATATCTAATTAATGAAAGAAAAAAGCCTTTCTGCTGGGTTGCAGCACACCGATGCTTACCTGGTGTCATTCATATTCCTGCTTTTTAAAGAGCTCCTGAGCATGTTGTGTATGGTACCCTGTTCCCAGGCTTAATCAGAAGCTTTGGTAACAAGCTGAAGACGGAAGAGTGAAGTTGGGTGGAGGAAGCGAGGAAGAAGAGGACAAAATTAAAATACCATCCTGTCAGTGTCCCTAATAGTTTATATGGGCAATGACAGAACAGTATTTTAATTTTTATCTGGTCTCCTTTCTACTAATTTATTCCATCTCCTGCTTGTTATCGAAGTTTCAGATTAAACTTAAAGATATGAATGTATTGCCATAATAAATTTATAAGAGGATATTTAAAGAGCAAAGATTTGAATGACACAAATGAACCTCAGTGTAGCAGAGCTGAAGAAAGGATTTGCAGAGAGATGCCACAGCAGTCAGAAATGACTGCTAGAATCTCCTTAATTAAAAAAAAAAAAAAAAAGACTGGAATGCAATAGGCACAGAGGTGTTTCATATAAATTTAGGCTTAACTTTAAATTATTGATGTTATTTTAAATAATCTTTAAAAAGGTTAAGAAAAACTAGTTTAAAGAGGATATTGAAATGTAAGCTAGCTGTTTGGAACATGGGAAAACTAAGAAGTTAAAAAAGGGACGTATGTACCTAAAATTTGAGTTGTTTTCACGTCATCTCTATTGCACCAGTTATTTCTCCAAATGGCATGAAAAATGATGTTTAGACTGCATGGCCTTCAGATTTGCTATTGTTTTTTCCTAGTGAAAAGGACACATCTGTCTTAACAGAACAGGGAGCTGCCACTTTAAGGCAAAATCTTTTGGTTCTTGCTTTCTCAAATGAAAGATAGTCCTGTTTATGAATAACTAGTTTGCAATTTGTTTAAATTACAAAGGAGAATCAAAGAACATGGCTGTTCTTTGCAAATTAAACAAAATTGATAACCACCAAGAAGGCTACTAGCACAAAGGGGAACTCTGCAAACACCAGAAGAGTGAGTGAGTGAAAAAGTGATAAAAAACATATGTGAGTGGTAGGATTCTGCAATTGTTACTTTTGCTCTGTAATCCTGATTGGCAATTTATTAACAAAAAAAAAGTAAAAAATGATTACCAGTCTTAGCCCTGCAATCTTCCTTTTAGATAGGTAGAAGATGTTGGAGACAGAAAATCTATTAAAATGTTAATACAAATAATTGCAGTTTGTGACAGTGAGTATTGGGAAGCAGGCTATTGCACAAGAGCCCTGTTAAGGAGTGTGGGGAAGGTGAGAAGAAAGGGAAGCTGCAAATGAAGGAGTGGGAAAAGGATATTTAAAATGGGATCTCCTAGGGACCTGGAGCTAGGTAAGCCAAAGTGGGTCCTGAAGGGAAGACGTAGGTACTCAGAGAAGGGGAACAGCCTCGTCAAACTTAAGGGTCCATCAGGTATACGGTTACTTTAGGGAAATCTGGCGAGTGTAGTTCTGGGAGGCGTAGCTCTCTGATACATAATTTTTCCAAAAGGGTTAAATCTTTCCCACTTTTCATTCCAGCTGCTTTTCCAGGCTGAGGATCTTTGCCCATCCACCCAGCCCTGAGCTGTCAGGAACATTTGCAGCGAGCTCCGGCTTTGGCATGCAGCAGCCCGGGCATTGTGGAGCAGAGAGGTTTCTCCTCGCCTCCTTAGGTCCAAGCAGCACCCCATCCTGGCAAGCCCCATCGACGAAAGAAATGCTACCTCCCCCCCTTCGGTGGAAACACTCCAGGAGGGACTCAGAAACATCTGCTGAAGTACTGAGAAAGCAACAGGGAGAGGAAGGGAACAGCCCCTGGGGAAGAGTGAAGTGAGAGCAGACACACAGGAAGGATGAAAAAGCTCCCAAGCATCATGTGGTGTCCGGACGGATCAGGGCACGATGGGTGACGACTGGCTCCGTCCATCTGAGCTGACTATGCAGCTTAGTTTTGTAACAGCTCTGGAAAGACAGGGAAGCTGCATTTTCTACAGTCTGGGGAAGGCATTAGAGAACAAAATGGGGAGGGAACGGTAAAAGGGATTGCATTTCGGTGTGAAGCTTAAAACTTCCACGAGACGACAGAATGCAATACCACATTACGTGCTCACACTGCCTGGAGACATACTAAGGTCTGTGTACATATACACATACAAAAGTAACTAGAGTGGGCGAATGAGACTGGGAACCATCAGCCCATTTATTTAATAAATTGGTTCTTGTTGTTACTTTGGTGTGGACTTTTTCCCAGTAAAACATCTCATTGTTTTTTTTCAGCTTTACCTGCATGTGATCTACCTTTTGAAGAGAAGATATAAGAAACATATAAGTTCAAACACTACAGATGCAGGAGTGAGAGACAGAAGCAGAAGTCTTTCTTTCAGTTACATGGCCATTTTTCATGCTGAATATTCAATTGCTCTTAGCCAGGGATTTTTATCACAGGATAAAGTAAGATTTTACATATGAATACTGCCCTGCAGCTATGATGATACTGATGGTTTTCATGACATATCACTACAAATAAACACAGAGATTATATTAAGATTTATATAGTTAATATTATGTCTTCTTGCAAGGGATAAATATCTATACTTTCTTTGCTTTCACTGAAATCTGCTGCAAAACTCATTTTTGGAGCTAGAATTTTGCTTAGTAAGCTCAGACTCAGTTGTAAGACTCAAGTTATACCGGAGACAATGAAATTACAGAGCAAAGAACATGGAGAGAGGAAAACATATAAGAAAGATGTGAACCAGAGGTATGGCTAGACACTTCATATCCAGATGACCCCCTCCTGCCAGCCTAGCTTATAAGAAGTGGAAACACACAGCTCACTCTTCTATTTAATAACAAACAAACTAGCAGACAAAAACACCAAAAAAACAAACCACGCTGCTGGGTCAGGTATTTGGCTTTGTAAGAAGAGGTGCTTGTGGACCTGAGTTATTTTTGCATGAAGAGCGGGTGTTTGCAGAGCCTCAAGCCTCAGGAAGTTTGTCCATCCTCCTGCCTAACCCCGTTGGATGGTGATGAACAGCCGCTGCAGGGTGAAGGGGAACGGGGGAGCTACCGAAATCTTACCCCGGGGCCCGTGGCTTGGGGCTGGCCCGGACAGGGACGAGAAGAAACCAAGCTGGAAAAAAATGCTTCAGCAGCGGAGGCTGCAGCCAGGAACCAGCAGCTGTCTCCAGGCTTTTCAAGGTTGTCGAGCAGTCGCAGTGCATTCCTGGGGATTGCAGCACTGGGCTGCGGGCAGGAGCCTCGTGCCTAAATATTCTCTGTGGCTTGGCTGTTTCTTGGCTTATAGAATTTAGTCAGATCCTTGGCTTGCTCTGGATTAGCTTTACCTTTAAAGTTGGCTTGGACACGCCAGTGGAGAAAACCAGATGTAACTTGTAACAGCATAAAAAGTCCAGGAACTCTGCAAATATGTAATTTTCTTGAAAAAACAAACAAAACCTGTTTTCCATAAAAATAATTTTAGAAAAGACTATTTACCTTAAAAAAAAAAAAAAAGGATATTAATTTTCAGGGATGTAATTAGCATGTGATGGGCCAAATTGACCCCTGGGGTAATATCATCTAAACTGGTTGTGTTTGTACCACGGTTTAATTTAACCCAGAGTATATGATAGCTGGATACCTACGGTAATCATACTGCTCCTGAGAAAAAGGATGTGGCAATCATATACACATATAATACTTTTCCATTTCTAGCTTTATCTCCTGTATCTTATGCTTACACATATTTCAAGCTGTTAGTTGACTGGGGATGTTAACAAAAATGCAGTCAGATTTTTTGTCTACTAATCATATTCGGGTTTAAGCTTTAAAAAATAAAATGGAAACCTAGGCAACCCGACTTTCCCATTTTGGATATCAGGGCTGCTTGACTGCTCAGGAGCACTGCTGGATCTAGGTCCTTGCTTATTAAAACACACACTACACATAGTATGTGCATGTTTAAATGAATTGGGCCATATGGATGCTCTTACCCATTCACCTGGGCCTAAGCAACACACCAGCATCCCTTACAGCTCTGGTCTGTGATAGACACTTCAAGGCTTGTTGTGAATGTCTCACTTATTTCAGCAAGTAGTTAATCACTGCAGTTGATCTACAGTGATTTTCTTTGTTGCATTGCTCTTTGGCAAGCCCAACTCTTGCTTCTGATGTAACACTTCTCAGATAAACAAGGTATAACTGGATGGGTATGGCAGTTCAAAGCCAACTGCTAAAGGCCCACAAAGCGGGGCAAGACAGTAGAAAACTGAGCCAGAAGGAAAATAGTTAAGGCCCTCTGTTCACAGACAACCCCTTACTTCTGTAATGCAGCACTCCTGACTGTCCAAAATTACGGTTGTTGTTTTACTTCATTTGCTATCCAAACGCAAAGCTAAACAGAGCAAAGCAATTGCTTGACTGCAAAATTAACTCTGAAAAAGCTTCTGTAATACATGTACATATCATTATCTGTATTAACATAATTACTGGCCCACAATACCACTACTCATGACACTGAATTAGTGTACCTTCTTGCATGACCTAGAAATGGGGCAGAAATGCTTATAAAAAGCTCTTTTAACAGATGTTTGTGACTTTGTGGTAGACATTCATACATTGGTGCTCAACATGAAGGAGACACTTTTACATGTTGCTAGAGTGTGACTGTAAAAGACAAGGCTTTTGAACTCTGTAAGTAGGGTGAGGCAAATAGATTCATATTTAGGAGCCAAACTTAAAGATTTTCAGAATTACTGCTCAGGTCCCCTGACATCTACTTCCTCATAATTTCAAGCCATTCTGCTTTCACTGTGTAAGTGTCCAGTGTGTCACACGGTAGGACTATTCCTGAGCTGTAAGTGCTAATCAGTGGTGAATTATTATTGTGAGCTTTTGTTTTTAGGGAGAACTGTTTGTATTCCACTACAGTTGAGTTCCCTAGGCAGCATGGTGGGAAAAATTGAATCATCTCCAAACAGACGTGGATTGGGGGTGATATCAACACGAAAGAAAGGTTAGAAGGTTAAAACAACAGCAACAACAACATAAAAAGGCTGGACTTCTGGTTTTGGGAGATGTCTCCAGCAGAAACAGAAAAACAGAAAAAATGTACCCAAGAAGTGGGGCTGGTGGCTCTGAAATCTTCTTAAAATCTGGGATATCTATAACATTTTCAGAACATGACTACTCAGTCTCAATTTGCTGTCCTGGTATCGCATCAAGTAGCCGCACAACTCTTCATGGTTTGCTGTCACCATCATGTCAATGACCACAGCAGCTGGGACTGTTGTAATTTTCTGAGGAAATGAGGG
>NW_008825323.1:1052479-1085250 GCF_000699105.1 Pygoscelis adeliae | reverse complement strand
GCCTCAAAGACAAATTTTGCAATTTTAGATTTTTCTAATGCCCCTCAACCCAGTATTAAAAATACGTTACCCTGGACAGTTAATTTAGCTGTTGTAAAATGCACAAGATATTGCACAGACATTGGTGTGTAGCCTGTGGTTATCAAAACTGCACATGAACAAGGTAAGCAGTGAACCTTCTTCATCATAGTTTTTGAGATACTGGTCATTTGGGTATCTTTTTTGAAAGCTCCATTTCTGACCCCCGTCTCGATATGTCTCCCTCATTTGTGCTGTGTTGACAAGGCATGCACGATGTGGAGGTTAGCCAGCTGGAGGGGCGCATGAACTGGGGTGCTACTCCTGTATGCAACTTCTTCTCTCTCAGAGTGAATTACCCTGCTAAACCCATCACTATTTGCTAGTGCTGTGAACTGCAATAATTTTTCTCTATAGCCTTTCTGCACCATCCATAGAACTCGGAGGTGGGAAACGTGTTTACCTTTCCATGTCAGTCTGTGCCACAGACCAGATCCTCTGCCTGCCCTGGACTCCGGTCAAGGAGGAGTACGTACAGCATTTCACGCTTTAGAAGGAGGTAATAATTGCTCTGTTTGTACCTGCTTGTACAGGTATGGAATGTGCGTTAAGAGTTTAGTACCATTAAAAAATGGATATCAGTCAAGCTGCTGCATTAACAGGCACTGCCGCATTTGCTACATTTTCCTTTCTTCAACAGCAAGGCAAACACGAGTGTTAGGTGTCACGAGGATTCGGTTACAGAAGGTGCACGTTGCATAATCCACAGAGTTAGGGTTTATGGTGGTGGTGCAAGACCTTTTCAGCACATGATGAGAGAAAGCTGATTTATATAGAGTACGTTATGGGGCAGCATTTTAAAAATGTGCTGGGGATAGAGCTACCAAAACCCATCTTTCAGAAGCATTTATTTTTCCTTCATATAGGTGAAGGATCCTAAGTGATTTAGGTACTTCTGAGAACCATACTCTGTCCCTGTGCATTTTAACTCTTCTGGAGGAAAGACAGTGCTATCAAACGTCCAGTAGCTTCATCTGAGTTTCTGAAAAGTAACAGCAATTGCTTATTGTCACAGCATGAACTTCAGCCCAGCTGGGTAGTGCCTCTTCAAGCAACACAAATGCCTGAATGTCTGAAATACCTTCAAGTATTAAACCCTGTGCCTTTAAGTGGGGTGCATTTGGCATTAAACAGACTTTCCAGCTAATGAATTTCTCAAGTTACAAGAATAATGGCCTTTTTAATCTTAGCAAGAGTAATTAAACAGACATTTGTTATTAATGATGTTGTTAATGGCAGTAGATATTGAATTTTCACTGTAGATATCATACAGTTGTATAGTGATTTTTTGGAGGTTTTTATTAACTTGATTGGGCAGTGAAGCTAAAAATGTATCATATATTTTTTTCCTTCTTCTGGAGGTATTGAATTTCTCCCTGTTGTGAAGAAACTTCTTTGCCTTTATTTTGTTCTTACTGGAGATCCTCACCTTCTTCTTCCTTTGTTGGCCAATCTGACAGCAAAAGGACCAGATCCTGTCTGCTGCCGCTCCTGAATTGCCTGGAGTGATTTTTGCAGAAAGGGGTGTGGGTAGCAGTGACTGCTTCTGCAGTCCTTTTTCAATGCTTGCTGGGGGTTCCCATCTGTGTTTCACCCCAGGGAAATACGAGTTTGTTACATGTCCAGCTAAAAAACCTAGCTATCTAGCTTAGATTAAAGAAACTCATGCTTTTTAACTCTATTTTAGTCTTGAATCCAGAGTCAGCCAATACAGCAGGCAGAATACCTTCTCTTCATTTCTTTTCTAGCATATTATGTTATCTTCTTTGTCTTCTTGGTGCCATGCAAGGTACGGAGAGGGACAGTACGCTTAAGTCTGAAGCTCACCTCTCATGTGTTAGACCATTAATGAAGTCTCTGCTTTTAACCATTTCTCTGAATTGGGGACAATGCAAGCTGGTGCTCTCCTCTGAGTACATACAAACTGTCTCAGGGTGCTGTGCATTCCCCATCAAAGAGTTGCTCAATCCTGCTCAATACTGTGGAGCCATTCGTAACTGTGGAGACATCCCTGTGGAGGAGAAGTCTTCATTCTACTTCTTTTACACAGGCATTTTCAGTGTTATATCTTCAGATAACCCTGCATTAGACTTCCTATTCCTTGTTTTATGTAGCTTTCTCTTGGTTTATAGCAATCACTAACCAGTAGTTACTGAAATCGCAACTTCTCATCTTTCTTACCAACCTTTACTAGTTCTAGGAGCAATGCTGAATAAAATGTGGGTTTATTACCATGTGGGATTCTCAGCCCTTCCTGATGGGAAGACAGATTAATCAGAATAATTTTTCCATGAAATGAAGGACTTTCCTGACCAGGCTTAGAAACAGCTTTTACAGTGACATGGGACCCTGCTTGACTCCTTGTGCCTTTCACATCTTAATTTCTCCTGAGAAAAATGCTCGGCAAAAAGCTTTAAAAAACCTCCTGAACTCTAGAGACCAGGATTTGTCTGCTTTTGGATTGTGTCTGTCAGTGGATGCTTTCCAAGCTCTCATGTTTCTGTGAATTCCAGTTTACACCTTTTAAAAGTGCTACTTCTGGCTTGGCTTGCTCTCCTCCAGGGCTTGGTCTCAGCTCTGAGCCTGTTTCAATCACATGCTTAACCTGCCTTTGCTGCCTCTTCCAAGTATTACTTTACACTAAAGAGAAGGGGAAAAAACCCCAAACAAAACAAAAAGTCCTGGCATCAGTTGCTAATTTCCCTTCCTCTGTCAAGATTACGCTAGTAGCTCTGAGTAATTTGGTCTCATATTCTCAAGAGAGTAGGACTGAAATAATCCAATGTTTATTTTTATACAAATTCTCACAGTGCTACAATGTTTCGGAGACTTCCTGGGATGTTTCTAGTTTTTTCACAGGCTAAAAGGCCATTCTCAGAGGTAGCTCCTTCATGTAAACCTAAAAATGGCACTTTCCCACAATACAGCTTATCAGGAAGTTTAAAGTTCAATAGTCTCTCTCCCTCTCCCCCCCATCTCACACACATGAAAGTAAGAAATAAAAAATGAAGGGGCTGTTCCAGTTCTGCTGCGAGTTGCCTTTCAATCATTTCATTTCAGCGTGCTGACTGATTGTAATAGTATGATGGGACCCGTGATGGTCTAAGGACAGAAGCAAAGCAAAATTTGTAAGGAAAGAGAGCAGCTTTTATTCAATAAATTTTGATTTATCCATGCAGTAGCTGGCGAGGGGAAAACGAGATGCTCTCAACATTGCTCATGATTTGGGTTTATGGACATACCCCCATATGGCCATAGGCACAAAATTAATTTCCATACCAAGACATTAAAACCGGAATGGCTTGATTCTGCTATCTCTAAAAAGTCTGGGATGGTTTAATTAAGAGCGATTGGATGAAATGCTGCATAACTTCAGTACTCTGAGGATGGGACTTCCAGGACTTTGGCTTAGCTTTAGTTCTGACTACTTTCTTTTAATCCCATCGTGACTGCTGATAAAACTGTTGAATTCGAGGACAACCAAGTTAGTGCTGGGCATGTTTGAAAAGCTTGGGCAAAGACCTGGTCCTTGGAAGGACCTCCCGCCCTTCCTTTCTCATATTAAAGAATAAGTTTGCTCGTGTGAATAAAGATTAGTTGCACAAGCGCTGGTTTCAGGATCACAGAAAGAGAAGCCCAGTTCCTTTCCCGATGCTTTGTGCAAGGTCTCATCATGCTGCAGATGCATTGGAAAGAGATGGCTCCTTGCTCTCTCAAAGTTTCAGCCCCGGTTGGTTGCTTGATTGCTTATTTCCGCCCCAGGGACCCTTGCTGTTAGGATTGTTGTTAAACAAAATTGCCTTGCTGGCATTGTGTTCTGACAAACAATTTACACCTCTGTAAACTGATTAGTGCAGTGGTTTTATCTTGACAGCTAATCCTTGTCTCACATTTTAAAGAACAGCTGAGGAGGACTTTCCTGTGCCCAAAGAAACAGGTCTACCTGGTGAGGCTAAGGAAGCTGGAACACGAATTACGTAGAATGAAAAAGGTCTTGGGTTTGCAATCATTTCAGACATCTAAAGGCCTGCAGACCACCTAAGTCTAGAAACAAATTATCCTATTACAAATATTTCTTGTAAAACAGAACTGGCAGAATGAAAGCAAAAATCCTGTATTTTTTCTCCAGTAGACTGCAGCACACCATTTGGAAGAGAGGAGAGAGACCACATGGGTACTCTAGGGGTGGCGTGCTCTGGACGTCATTGAAAGGGGACATGACAACGGTGTCATGGCAGCCACTGTCCAGCAATAAAATGAGCAGGTGCTGGCAGACTGCTGGTGTTGCAATAGCCGAAACTGGGAAGATCTAACCTTGGCTGAGGTGAGGCGTCCCATGAGAAACTGGGTTTGCCAGCTTGTGTACTAACCCACATCAGGAAGGGAAAAGTGAGTAAAACCTGCACAGCTCAGAGCAGAAGCCTGTAAACCCTACATTTGCCCCAGCTACGTCACTTGTCCCAATTGGAGACAGAAAAGGGAAAATTGCAGGGTAACTGACTACAACAGGAATAGAGGAAAAAAGTCACAAAGAGCCTCAAGACAACGATGAGACAACAAAAACAAGAGGAAGGTAAAAAGGTAATGTTAAATTGGCATTTAATAAAGGAAGCAACTACGCCTAGATAGCCTTTGGAAAGTAGATGAAAGCTGCCATTTTGGTATCTCTAAATAGCCAAGATAATAGAGTAATAGCTTCAGATACTATGAATAAAACTAAATGCAGAACACAAACTCTCATCCTTATCACAAATTCTATTTTTTTTAGTATTCTGAGTACAAAGCACCAAAGTGGACAACCAGAGATGAGCAATAGACTCTACTTCATCCAGCTACAGTAGGCAGCATGCCCAATCTCTTCTAATTTCAGAGGGTTTTTTAATGTTTAGGAATAGGATTCATCTTGCTGAATTGTAGCTCTCTTGAAGTTGTATGTGTGCCTAGCTTCAGTTAACCGTGCAGGTCTTTCCACAGCTGGGAAAAGACAAAGGCATCTCCACAGGTCGATTCCACAGAGCCACCTTGGCTGAGACAAGATCCACCAGAACTGTTGTACTTCTTTTTGATCAGTTGAAATGGCTTTGCAGCGGTAACTACAAAACAAAGAAATATACTCTGCTGGGTTTCAGCCACTCAGCGGAAAATTTCAGAAGAAAAAAAAATCAAGTGAAAAACAGACTTTCAAAATGTCTTCCTGAGTAAGTCCACAGCTCTGTTTAACAAAAACTGAAATGTTATTTTGTTCAATAGTTTCAAAACATTTCTTCATGAACTTTTCCAAGTCTTGGCAAACTCCAGAGGTGGCACCTTGAGCACCTGTGTTTTCAGGTCTGGCCAGTCCGCAGTTGAGAGCCTGGGACTTGGGGGAGCTCGGTCTCTTTAGCGGCAACAGGCAGCAAGTCACATGGTATAATTTTAGAAATCTGTCTGAGCAAGAGACTTTCAAAACTGGCTGCCAGTTTCCTTGGCTTCAACCAGAACTTCATTAAAATCATTCTGTTCCCATGGATCAGCTACATTTTGACAAATCAGCATTTTCCAGTGGGAAAAAGAAAAACAAAAACATTCAGTTGAACCAGTTGCAGTCATTTCTAGTAACAATCAAATGTGAGATGATAAATTGGAGAACAGCTAGCAGTGGACATGCATCACAGCACTATGCTGAAGACCACGACCTACCACATCAGGTGGAGTTCACTCAGCTCTTGTGTTGATGCTTATCTGTTGTCTCTGCTAAAATACTTGCATGAAATGGTGAGGAAATAATCCTTTGCTTCTTGATGGCATTCATTTCCATGTTTGCTATGTAGATTTCATAAAATGACATAAACTTGTAGGTTACAGTGAGAGGCCATTTTCTTCTTCATCCCTTTCTTAGTAATTTTTTGTGCATTGAAATGTCAAACCACATATTTTTTGTTGTTCTTGATGGGATGTACAAAATGCCTACCTAAAGTTGCTCCATACACTCAGTGTCCTTGTGTTTTACCTGATGAAAACAGAACCTCTCATCAAGTCAGAAAGGTAACATGCATTTCTAAAAAATGTTTTGGGAAATAGGAGTCAGGTGCTTTGTGCATTATCAGTCTCTGGTGATGAGAAGGTAAAAAAAAGCAGACACTGTTCCTCAGAAAGTTGAACAAGAAGCCATTTCCAGCTGTTCTCTCAGGTGAAGCTCTTGATCAGTCATCTTGGTAGAGATAATTATAAATACATTCAAAGGTAATTATAGCAGAAACTTATTCTGCTTCTGCAACCATAAGCAGTTGCCTTTATGGTAGTGTAAGAGACTTTGGGTGACCTATTGGTCACCAAAGAAATAAACATCTGAACTTGATTTCAAGCTGCTGTAGAGCTTGAAACAGAGACCCCTGGCATCTCCATGCATGCTCACCTCTTGCAAATTTTATTTCCCATAGCCGAGAAAGTAGCCCTTCTTTGGGAACAAAACCAAAGGATTTGGCTGAATTTGTGACTAAACTGTCATCCATAGCTCTCTGCTGTCAGCTCTGTCAGGGAAGGTATTCCCGTTTTTAACCTCTGTTTCCTTCTTACCATATTTGGGAAAAAGAAAAAGGAAATTCTCCTCAGAAAGTTTGGATACAAAATGGTGTATCAAAAACAGTTTTAGAAAAGCTGCTTGAGCTGATAATTGCCTTTTCTCTCAAGATTATTGCTTTAAGTGTGTACATAGAAGGGGCTTGCTTTTTTTTTCCCCTCCGTGAGTTAAAAGACAATCAGGTTTACAATTATTTGTATTATGGTAGCATATTTGATGCTTCCCCATAAAATCGGAGGGCTATTGTATCAGAGAAGGAGATAGTCCCAACAGTTAAGCTGCTGCAATTGAAAAGGATAGACAAAAGTATGGGAGGAGATATTGTATTATTGCATATCACATTATTACAGATAGGGAGCTGAGACATAAAGAGATGAAATAACTTGACCAAAGCGGCACAGGAAGTCTGTGATAGACACAAGAATTAAACACAGATCTCCCAACCCTCAGTCTGGTTCTCCAGTCGTGAAGCTATTGTTCCCCTCTCCCTTGTCTCCTAATTGGATCCATAGGCACCTTCTATTGCTGACTTCTGCTAAGTATTGCGCCTGTAGGTAAAACCCCCACACTTTTTTTTTTTAGTGCTGGTACTAAACTTTAATAAATACGACATCCTTCCACTTTTTTTCCTGGTGCCTGACAATAATAGCTCAGTAGTTACTGAACTAATGTTATCAATTCCAACAGATATCACATTTATTAAACAGAAAATGCTATGTTGCTGTTCATCAGTTAGGAATGTGTATAATTGAAACATGAAAATGAAGTCTGTACGAATATGTGTGATTCATCATGAATTCTGCAAGCCCTACACTAACTTCTTTTCTTAATTAAGCTGTCAAATGGAAAACTTATAATTAAATGCAACAGCATATTTTGTAGTTCTTTTCTCCCCCCATATAAAGCTCGATTCAGCAGAACCATTGCAAGGATTACATGGGTAGATTGGGCACCCTTGTTTTATTAAGCAAAAATTTTGCTGTCCTGCATGACTATTTTTAGTCCATTCCACCGGGATCTTCCATGAAAAATGAACATGGGATTAAGACACACTCATTATTTTTCTCTGTCCCTTTCTATACACAAATAGTGATTCACTTACTATGAGAAACCCATGTTACAGGCCTACTAGAGTATTTGGTCCGGTAAATTAAAACCATGGTGACAGCCATAGAAACAGCACAGTTTCTTAACTGCCCTGCACAGGAAGAGTAGTTTGGTTCCTCGCCTGGATCTGGACTGATGCTCACAGCCAAGCTTACCCATGACCTTAGGACATCTGCACTCAGGACAACTCAGGGGTTTGGGCATTGATTTCAAAACACCTAGACCTCCTCGAACCATAGGTTCAGGTGGTGCTGGGCTTGGCTCCACTCTTCATTCTTGCATGACAGTTAGAATAAGCACTGTGCTTTTAACTTGCTGTGCATCTTTCTCAGGTGGGATCAGAGATGCCAAAGTGAAGACCCACTTGCTCTTCATGTACAGTAAAGATAACATAGTCCTTTCCCTAATGGGTTTCCACACTGCCTTTCACTGGTGCTTGTTTATAGGCAGCTTATGAAGCACCTTGCTGTGTTTATCCCCCTGCTAGTCATAAAAGATAGTGCTTTAAAAGCAATCTCTTTGGCCTTTTATGCAAGAACCTGAGTGTTTTACAGAATATTTGCATTTTCCACTGTAAAGTAATAACCTCCAGTATGCCATTTTCCAGGCAGGGAAAGCACAACAGGGTTTGGGAGGACAGCTCAACCTCCTAAGCCCAGCCAGGCATCCCTGCACTCGGGTGTGAAGAGCCTCCAGCCAGGGATGCTGTGGTCAGCCCTGCCTTCTCCTCTGCCTGGTCCACCACCAACTGCATCTTGTGCACTCTTGGTCATTCGTCTTCTGGTTGCAGTTATTTTCCTTGTAATTTCTTATAACAGCCCCAGATTAGACAGAGAAATGCCAGTTTCTATCGACTGGGGTGGGGCAGTGGGCATAACGCAGGAAGAGACTTTTCTCCTCTTGCAACATCAAAGCCACAAGATTTCCATATGCTTTTTTTTTTTTTTATACTTTACATCTGATTACAACTGTTTTCACTTTAGTGCCAAAAGAGAATACCTAAAACAGTGTAGAAGAGGAAGACACAGGGGTTTGTGGGCACTTGCAGCTGCCAAATAGAGCAGCTGTAATGCTGCGGGTGCTTGGGAAACCAATTAGAAACACATGGAGTGACAAAAAAATGTATGTAACATAAGATTAGCACAGTGAATGCAGCTACACTGTGTGAAACTTAGGCAAGCTAGGGCTGGCTGGCACCAAGGATCAGTGAAAGTAAAATGCAGTTATGATGCCTCAAAGAGAAAGTGAACATTAGTGCTGGGAAATAAGGAAATATTCTCACTGTGATCCTAACTGTAGCTTAAGTACACGGATACATCAATGTCAAGAAAATTGTTTTTAAAAGTTAAGTATGTTAAAAGCAAGTCTAGTGTTCACAACTGGGTTCTGTGGGAAAACTGTTACCTTAAAGGATGCCCTGACTTTTCGTGTGGCATGGGTCAAAAGCTGTGAGTCCAGGCAGAAGCTCTTTCTTTTAACCTTTGCTAAGCAATGGATCAGACAAGCTGAAGGAAGGTGTCAAGACAAATGTGAGACAGGTCCTCTTAAACAACATTAAAAAAAAAAAAAGTCAAGATCTGAAGAGTCCTATATATTCGTTAGCTGGCAGTGTATTTTCAGGCACACATTTAGAGATTTTTTTTTAATACATGAGAAATTACCAGGTCAGATATTAGTTTATCCAGTTACATAGTGTTACAGAGGGAAGTTGTGCTTTCCACTGTCCTTATTGTTTATCATCAATAAGAGAAGGAACTTAAGGCAGAAGTTCACTCTTCAGATATGGGTTGGAGATCCAAGATTTTTGCTCCAAGAATAAAGTCCTAGAGATGACCAAAGACCTAGGATTTTTTTTTGCCAGAGACACAAAATGGAGAACTTTTTCTGATGGTGGTCCAAAATTTTTAAGGCAAGTATTACAAGGATTGAATGGCAGTGTAACCTTTTAATGCATTTACTTGGTGACAGAACAGAAATGCAAGTTAGAGAAAACTGATTACTCAAAGGAATAACCAGAGTGATAGGAGCAGGGACTCCTGGGTGGAAGCACAGATGAGATACTGTATTATTGAAGTCCATCCAGCAGTTATCACATTCCAATAAACAGTATTAATTGTTTTGTATCAAGATGTTGCACAAGTGTATAGAAAAAATTTCCAGGGCCTTATTTCGCGGATGTTTCAGCAATGTGCTGTTGCCAGTTTCATTTTTCCCCTCTGGGAAAAAAGAAAAGCCCAAGCCTCTCACAAGTCTTTGCGCTCCTGTAAAACTAACATGGCCAAGTGTAGTATATGTCCTTTAGCAGGCCCCAAACTTCATTATTTCATGGTGAGTGAACAGAAAAGAGTTATACGCCCTCCATATACTTAGTGAAACATTTGAAACCCCTTATTTATTAAGCCAGCTGTGTAAGCTTTGTCTTTGTCCTCCACCCCGCATGTCCACAGCACATGGTTTAAGTATGTAGGACACTTACTGCTGTTAGCGGAAAATGAGCAGGCAGAACAGGCTGCATTTATCTCCGCCAACTGCAGAATAATAACTATTAAGGAACGAAACTTGTAAGATTTTCACAGTCTTGAAAATTGTCTCCACCTCTACTGCCAGCAGAAAGCATGCTGCATTCAAGACTGACAAGCAAGGGTGAGAGCTTTGCTGAGCAGAATACTTATAGATTTCAGTAATTTGCCTGTTCTGGGGAATGGAGAAGATAGACAGAGGAAAGAGACAGCACTATGGCCCATCTGTGCACACGAAAAATGCTGCTAGTACGTCAGAACGAGTTGTACAACTGCCCCCGATAATTAAATCTATGGCCTCCATAAAGCTTCTTAATGAGAGCGCTTTACTGGCTTGGCCTTATATCGCTGGTAACAATTAATTTGCATTTTAGAATGTTTCTATTTATCTACTGTTTGCAATTTTTAGATTTGTCTTTACAGAGTGAGGTGCAAAAGTCTGATTTGTTTGCTCAGGATTTACTTCTCTAATTTTGACTACCCAGATGGAATAACAACACTTTGAATTAGAATTTCTGTGATTTCAAAACGGACAAAAAATGTTTTCCACTGCACAATTTAAAACGGTGTTTTAATATGTAGCCTACAGAACTTTGAAAAGCATGCTGATTTTTTGATAGCCTTGTTCTGAAAATCTCATCCTTAGATATTTCTACTGTGATGAAAAAATAGCCCTTGCATTTCAGGTCTACGCTATGCAGAACATGCTGTAGAGGTGCTCCTGATCCAGTGACCAGCTTCCAGCCAGATCCAAAGCAAGAACACTTTTGTTTGAGCCGGTGGAGGCACTCCTAAATGGCAAAGTACAAAAGCTAATCCTCAGAATTTCACTTTCTTTAAAACAACAACAACAAAAAAATCAGAATACCAGATGCGGATGTTTGCTCAGACATTTGTAGAAGTGAGAATGCGTCTGGCTGTTTGGAGCATTATTTCTGCATCGTGATGTCTTTTGTGCCATGGAACCTGCTGTGAAACCTGCTCTCTGCGTAACAGCTCATATGGAAAGATCAAGGGTGCATTGCTTTGCTGGCATGGCTGCAGGATAAACAGTTCTTAACCAGACTATCACACACTGCTAGAGTTTCTGAAGAAGAAGTTATGAAGTTAAAGACAGTGGGTTTTGTCCTCGTTTAAAAATAAAATACTGCCTGGAAGAGCTGAGATTGGGGAAGAAAGAGAAGGGATTTGAAATCCACCTCTGAACTTGGAAGCAATTTCTCCCTATAGTGCCTTGCTCTCTAACCATTTTTAAAACCTGCACTAGCCAAACATCATCATATATTTTGACAAGAACAATCCACAAGCAGGACAAAATCTGGATTAAGGTTTCATGGAGTCCCTTTCTGGCCAGGACTTCATACTGATACTACTTTCAGCTATGGCTAAACAGGGGAGCTCCATTTTCCACGTTAGCAGTTGAAGTCTTCTTGTTGGAGGGATTACAGGTTGTCAGGTGCAGATCTTGTTTCACACTGTCTATAATAAATTAACCAGTAAATTCAGAAATATATTCTGGCTTTAAGGATCAATTTTACAGGTGGAAAGACCAACATAGAGAAATTGTTAATGTTATTTCCTTTAAAATACAGAGATAAGGAAAATAACAGAAAATGTTAAATCTGCTATGGATTGACTTGTAGATTTGTCTATTAACTGCAGTAGATTTGGGTCATGACTTCTAAATAATTCCTGTTAAATTTCTACAGCACTTTACTTGTCCCATGCCAGCAGATGCGCTGGGATATAAATATTTCCCATGAGTTCTGAGATGGGCAGTATAAAAGCCTCAAACCTGAAATAGGTTCAAGATGTCACTCCTTTTGTTTGTTTGTATCCTTGCTCAGAAATGCACAGTGCTTCTCTTAAGCCCATGTTTTTAGACACAATTCCTCCACACTTTGCACAAAGTTCTACTATTATTCCTCCTCCACTGAAGAAAGATGATAATAAGATAAATGCCTCAGACATCTCCCAGAAGATACCCAGACCTGCCTTTCCCTGATACCCATGGTCTTGTGAAGTAGGCACTTGACTATGAGTTATGAGGAGGACACATCTTCTGGTGATAAGGTTGGGTGATAAATGTCCAAAGCCAGCATGGAACACTTCAGAGGAAGTGCCATAAATTTACAGCTGAATCAGCTCTAAGGAGGAGAGCTGGGGCTAAAGAATCACAGCTGTCATTTGGCTGTGGGAAACAGTTCAGGGTTCATTAGTATTGGTCATTCCCACGAACTTGAGGTTCACAGTGGGGAATGCTGGGAGGTGACACCGCAATCTGTGCAGATCTCGAATCCCAAAGATGAAAGATTGCCTGTTGTTAATAAACAGGTTACATTTCATGTTCAAATGTATTTCCCAGTTCTTAGTTTTGCTCTGCTTCCTTTATAAATAGCAAAATTTAAAAATTGGTAAAAATAGGGGAGGAGGATAGTTGTTGGCATTTTCACCTTAAACTTAGTGTAGTACAATGTCGGTTTTTTGTATAACAATGCCTGGTAGTTGGAAAATGCTGTAACAGAGTCAGGCTTTTAATATTTTATATTACATATCAAGATAAGTCAGAGCTTTTTGGTCAAATGACTTTTAAGAGAAATCTCTTTCCCCAGTATTCCCCCTCCTTCTTCTCTCCTGAATGATATTGCAGAAAGAAAGTTGGAGTAACACAAGTATCACCTTGTTAGAAAGTAGCAAAATGGTGCATAACAGATTTC
This sequence comes from Pygoscelis adeliae, assembly GCF_000699105.1. NCBI lineage: Eukaryota > Metazoa > Chordata > Aves > Sphenisciformes > Spheniscidae > Pygoscelis > Pygoscelis adeliae. The sequence goes on along the minus strand of NW_008825323.1, from coordinate 1,072,270 downwards.
TGACTCGTATAATTTCTACCTCTAAGTGATTGGTATCACTGGTATTTTGACTATATAGTTTATAGAGAGCAGCACAAAAAATACACTTTACCCTTCTGCAATGGTTGATTTTGATGCTATTCTTTCCAGGCTTGACAGTAATTGTGCCTCAAAACAGAATGGGCAGGGCTGCTAGTAACTAGGACAGATCCATCAAGTACCAGGGTTGAGGTGCTGCCAAAGAGTGTGTGGTGTTTTAATGGGACAGAGTTAATTACGCTGTCCGAGGGAGCTGTGTGGGTCTAACTGGGACAGAGAGATAAACCCTTTGGGTGCTTCGTTTCTGCTGTCACCCCAGCAGAAGGACAGCCTGTGGGAAAGCAGCTTCCTAGGGGAAGAAAAGTAAAACATCTCAGTCTTCTTGTCAGCACAGGTGATGGACTACCATTATTACTATTTTAAAATAAAAAAGCAGAGAGGAAAGAGGAAAGAAGGACTGTATGAAGGACAAAGCTGGGAATCACTCAGTAGCACCAGAACGGATGATTTGATCTCACTGTGTCTGCAATTCAAATGTGTCTGGGTTTTTTGTTTAATGGTTTTCTCTTAACATGGAATAGGTTTTATCTTTTGTGCTACAAAAATATAGAAACCATGTCCAGAGTAACATGTTTTCTTGTAAAATATTGAGGCAAATCATGGGAGAAGGCCAGCAACTCAGTCCCCAGATGTCAGTTTCCCAACTCTGTAATCCTACAGCAGTTTGAGCATCGTGAGCTGGATGTGCATCCTAATATCGGAGAGAGGCTCCGGGGCACTGACAGCCAAGATCCTTGAGCATATATATGTTCTTAAACACATCTGTGAGTCAGGATCTGAATGACCTGCTCCCACTTTCAGAAGTAGCCTGGACACTTCACGTTTGAAAGTCTCTTTAAAAATAAACAGCAAGTGGGTTTCTGGGTGTTGCAATCACTTCTCATTCCACATGTAACTTTCTGGCTTTCCTGAATGAAACTAGAATAGGGCCTTTGGCAAAAAAGATGAATCTAAAGCACCGAAGAAGCAGTATTGCTGGTGTAACTTCCTTATTTTAATGAATTGAAGCTTCTGCTTAAAAACAAATTTCATGGTACCTCTAGAGTTTAATCTGAATGTTATAATTAATCCTTACCCATAGAGACAATAGACTGGATAACATATTGAGTCCGTGGTTTTGGAACTGCTTTTTTTTTTTTTTTTAAGATTTTGTTTAAATTAAACTAAGGAAAACAAAGTTAAAGCTTCCTGCTTTATTCTTCCATAGTACTGATAAAAAGTAGAATATCTGCCTTTCAGGAAACCCTTCTATTTTGACACTTGTTTTTGTATTGGGACAAGAAGATGAAATATTGAAACTTTTCACTGGTTCAGATGGTAATACTTTCCAAAAGGGTTGGGTTTTTTTCATTCACAGCCTATTGACCAGCCCAATGTTTGAGCTGATTTCAACTGAGAATGAAATAGCACCAGCTGATCTCAGAAGCGGAGGCTTGGACCTTCACTTCATCCTGAGTGAGCAGCCTCCTGTGCTTGGATGGAGATCCACAAAATTTGCTGAACTAACGGATTTGAAGGCAGAACTAGTTTTAGGGGACAAGAAACCAGGGCAATTGCTCCAGGCCATCGTAGGATGAACAGTAGTAAATGCTAATGGTACAAGCATTTATTAAGGGACTGCAAAGAGGAAGGGTGCAGTGCTTTAGTCCCTGCCAGACCAAGTTACAAATCCCTACCACCTTTGCCTGGATCACAAGGTCTAAAGGAATTATACAACAAATATTGCTTTTGTGTTTTATAGAGCAGAAGTGGAATGGAGGTCAATGGCAAAACCTGTCCACAACTGGTTTTACACAATGAAAGAAAAACCCTCAAGTGTTTGTTTCTACCTAAGGTACTCTTACTAAAATTTATTTACAAATATTTTTCTGTGTTAAAATTATTTTAAACTGTATTATTTATCAAATATCTGCAATTTGTTTTGTAACCAACAGTCTAGGTGCCAACATCTCAAACAAACACAAAACTCCTGTGCATCAGAAAAGAGCCCAGGTATTCAAAAAATGCTTCAATTTCTGTTTTAAATGCCATAATCTCAGAACATGAATTGTTATGGTATCTGTCAAAACAAGCAAACAAACAAATAAGAGAAAAAAGAAAAAGATGAAAAATTCAAAGTCAACAGGTAAGAGGAACGCATGGAAAATAAAAAAGACAGGGACTGAGGTAGAAGGAAGCTGTAGATTGCTCCTGTCTTTAATCCAGGTTTCCTTCAGGCATCTTCATCCTGCCAGTTCTGGGAAAAAAAATCCCAATGAACTCATTTTTTCCTGAGCTTTTCTACTTTTTGTGTATGATCCTTGCCTTTGCAGAAAGACCTGCAGAAGACTACATGTCATGCATTAGAAAGGAGGCTAAAAGATGGCATGTTATTCTTCCCATGCATGAGAACCATGCACTTTTTGTGAATGGATACTTTGATAATCTCCTTTGGTACAATGGTGGTCTGTAATTGTTGGGTATTTGATCCGCTAACAAAACACTTGTTTCGAGGTTCTGTGGATTTTCTAGAGTCAAGGTAATTCTTCTTTTAAAGACATTTGAAATAACAATTTTTGGTCCAAATGCAGTTGGAAAGTTTAGGTTTTTCTTCTTTGACTCCTTTGTCATTGATATTGGAGATAATTTTAATTCAGTATAAACTTGTTTCTGTGCTTTACAGCCCAAAGGTGATGCACTTTTCCTGAACGAGACATAGTCACATCCAGTATGTGATAGTTATTGCCCCGTCTTTTGCTGAATTTTTGCTCTGTTGCAGCTGTAACTCTACTGTGGATAGGAGAAAAAGTCTCTAGTAGTAATATTTACAAGGACCTCTTCCAGGCCCTTTTCTAACTTCTGGGTTTATTTTCTTTGCCTGGTGCTTGAAGGTCTACAAGTAATGACTACTGATTTGTCTAATTAGGGAACTATAATTTGGTCCTTGATGAATGAAGGGCAATGGGCAAACCTGCATATGGTTGCAGTGAAGTTGTAAGAGAAGCCAGACTTTTCTTTGCACATGAGCTGAGTTTACCATGCAGTTGCTTAGCTTGACATTTCAGTCTGTCCTAATAGATGGAGAGGTTTTTGTTTGCTAGTCCATGGTGTTGGTCAACGGTGTATTGTCATGTCACACTCACAGCTGTTAACGTGGTGAGGACCACAGATATCTGCTGCTCTGTGGCTCAGATGGGTTCAGTTCCCTCCCTTGCTTCAAAGTCATCAGTGGACACTGCTGTCTGCTGTGAGGAGCCCTTTCGTGGGTGAGGACAGCAGTCCTGTTGATAGTTTGTATAAAGAGATTGTCCACCTGTGGAAATACTTTTGAAAAAAGAAAAGAAAATCTCTAATTTGTTTTTTTTTGGGGGGGTGACAATGACATGGAAATGGCCAGATGAGAGAGGAGGTGCTCAGCTTGAATACTTTATTATTGCTGAAAGAAACTCCCCAGCCCCCTGCTTGGAGCTGCATGCTCCCACCCTCCCCGGTGTCGTCTCATCCCAGGGACATGCTGGACTTGCCAGGCTGGCAAAATCATGGGATCATAGAATCATAGAATAGTTTGGGTTGGAAGGGACCTCTAAAGGTCATCTAGTCCAACCCCCCTGCCATGGGGGGCAACTAGAATAGGTTGCTCAGAGCCCCGTCCAACCTGACCTTGAATGTTTCCAGGGATGGGGAATCCACTACCGCTCCGGGCAACCCGGGCGAGTGTTTCACCACAAAAAATGTCTTCCTTGTATCTAGTCTGAATCTATCCCCTTTCAGTTTAAAGCCATTCCCTCTTGTCCTGTTGGAACAGGCCCTGCTAAAAAGTTTGCTGCCATCTTTTTTAGAAGCCCCCTTTGAGTACTGATAGGCTGCAAGAAGGTCTCCCCAGAGCCTTCTCTTCTCCAGGCTGAACAACCCCAACTCTCTCAGCCTGTCTTCATAGGAGAGGTGTTCCATCCCCCTGATGGAACCTCTTCTGGACCCGCTCCAACAGGTCTGTGTCTTTCTTATGCTGAGGGCTCCAGAGCTGGACGCAGCACTCCAGGTGGTATCTCACCAGAGCAGAGTAGAGGGGCAGAATCCCCTCCCTCGACCTGCTGGCCACGCTGCTTTGGATGCAGCCCAGATTGGCCTTCTGGGCTGCAAGCGCACATTACTGGCTCACGTCCAGCTTTTCATCCCCCAGTACCCCCAAGTCCTTCTGGGCAGGGCTGCTCTCAATCCCTTCATCCCCCAGCCTGTCTTGATATTGGGGATTGCCCCGACCCAGGTGCAGGACCTTGCACTTGGCCTTGTTAAACCTCATGAAGTTCACACGGGCCCACTTCTCCAGCTTGTCCAGGTCCCTCTGGATGGCAGCCCATCCCTCTGGCATGTCGACCGCACCACTCAGCTTGGTGTCATCTGCAAACTTGCTGAGGGTGCACTCGATCCACTGCTTATGTCATTGATGAAGTTATTAAACAGTACCAGTCCCAATACGGACCCCTGCGGGACGCCACTCGGCACCAACCTCCATCTGGACATTGAACCGTTGACCACTAGACTCTGGATGTGACCACCTAATCAATTCCTCACCCACCGGACAGTCCACCCATCAAATCCATACCTCTCCAGTTTAGAGAGAAGGATGTTGTGGGGGACCATGTCAAAGGCCTTACAGAGGTCCAGATAGACGACATCTGTAGCCCTTCCCATGTCCACTGTAGTCACTCCATCAATGCTAGTTGATGCTAGTTACCCCTCTGGGTAACTTTCTGCAACTTTAGTGAGCTGAATTTGCTCAGATAAAGGGTCAGATCAGCACAAAAGGGGCAAGGCAGTGCTAAGAGGACAGGGGCAGAGACGGAGGGAGGAAGTCCTTCCTTTTCAGGACTGAGTAGTTAAACAGGCTGAGCTATTTCATCTGTGCTGACTGGGAGATGGTGTAACCAAGCTGAATTTTGCATTATGGTACTGTAACCAGTGGAATTACTGTTTTTTTCTAAGAACACCTTTTTTTTGCTGAAACATAGTGATACTCTACATGATTTACATGAGAAATATAAGCTAAAGTTGTTTTTTCCTATGGACAAGCTTGCTTTGATGGGGAAAACTCTGATTAACTTTAGTCTTCCTCTATATTTTGGCTCCCTGGGGAGAAAGCAGGTTCTTAAGCCCACGCAATATCAAGCATGCAAGACCCTGATTGGACCTCAAGGTACCATCCATGACTGCGTGACCATTAGCATTGCAACGCAGCAGAGAAGAGCTGCTGTTCAGCATTTGCTACATTATTTAAGTATAATTTAAAATGCTGTGTGATATTTTTGTGACCTTATGCATTGGAAAGTAATGAGCTGCTCCAGCCCTTGACAGGTTATTCACCCTGGAAGGCAGCAGTTTGAGATATTAGCCATTGACTCCTTAATTGTACCTCTCTTATCCTTTCACCCTTAAAACCTCTGTGTCTGCCCTGCAGCTGGAAAGATGGAGACATTTTTCCGAGGCTGTAGCTGTGCTAAACATACAGGTAGTCTTTTTTGTGTACCAGTGCAAGCTGATGCTGTGAGCTGTAACATCCAAAGCTGGAGAAAATGTAGCCTTTGTGGCATTCCTAAGTCAAGGAGCAAGAAGGGCCTTTTTTTCTTCCTTTTTTTTTTCACTGTTAAACTGCTCTTGGAAATCAAAACACGCTGTTGATATTTTGGGAAAGGGTTCATTAAAAATGAATTCGGTGACCATAAATCAAGTTTTGCACAAGAATTCGGCTGTGTATAGGTTTGCTGAATCCGCATGATAAACAGTTACAAGACACAAGATTGCTGCAGAAGGATATGTGGTTGGGGTACAGGGGAGTGCGGACAACTGCACAAGAAAATCAATTATGGGCAGTGTACACCCCTCTTATTCTCACTCATAAGGCCAGTACACATGTTCACAGGGAGCATTAGACAGGGCTGTATTTATTAAGACACACAATTCTTTCATTTGGTTGGTCCCTGTAGCAAAACCACAATGCCACCACAGAAGAGACAGGCCCAATCATGCTCACCTCAGCTGCCCTTTCAGCCACCACAAGCCCTGCTTCGCCCGAACAAAAAGGCAAAAATGTTGTTGTTTGCATAGCCTAAAAACAGATTGTGCCTTAGGAAAATAGCCAAAGGAAAAAACTACTTCAGAAATACTGAGAAAAGGCTAAAAGATGTTATGTGGCCCTCAGCTATGCACTCCTTGCAGAAAAGATTTTTGTTTGAAAGCTACATGTAAATCTATAGCATGATTATAGAGCTATTGTTGTTTGAAATTTAATTCTGTACATTTTGTCATATGTGGGGATTTTATTTTACACAGGCTATGGCTGCTGTAGGTAGCAGGATGTTGGTATTGTAATTATGGTCAATGCTGCAGCATTTCAGTCAATAAACCGTAGTGCTGCTTAGGCATGCTGAGAGGATTAAGAGACGAATGTCATGGATTATCTGTTACGAGAGGGCTGTTTTGAAAAACACATGGAACAGTAGGACTTTAGCAGCAGAATTTCTCCTGACCTCTCCTTTCCTTTGCACTTACCCATCCTTTTCTGTCTGTGTTTCCCCCAATTCTGTTTTCTTGTCTCACATTTCCTCTCCCCTTACTTCATTTCAGCTACATAATTACTCCTTTTTCTTCATCAATTCTCCCTTTTTTCCTATTTGCCTCCTCTGCTTCATTTTCACAGGTACGATGCTAGACAACAATTAAACCTAGACAATTCTTGGAGAGCTGCTTCAGGACTTTGCCCCAGAGCTAGATACCTCAACTTTGGAGATCATCCACCAACTGGATGACCTCAGAGGGGCAAGACCAGTATGTTCATGGGAGATAGCACGCTAAATGTAGCCTACCATGCTTGGAGGTGTGGTGTCCGTTTTATTTTGGCTTCATCTAGGTCTATGGCTCCATCTTCATAAGGACAGTGAGTTTGGTCATGAAAAGGGTCCCTAAGATGATGTAGTCCCACAGCCAGTAATAGAGACTTGATTTTGCAACTTTGTGCATGTACATAACATTACTCCAGACTGTAGTTCAGCTAATGTGAATGGCAGTTCAGAAGAGTTTGACTGTAAGACCTTGAAGTGGCAGTTCTTATCAAATATGACTATTGTTGAAACACGTTTCTGCATTTCAAAAATATTTAGCCTACATAATAAATCTCTGTTTAAAGTTCTGCTAAACTCCCCTTTCTGCCTTTCATTCTAATAATAAATAAATTGTTTGCCTAACATTTGGGGAGATGTTTATTTTTTTCCATTGCAGAAGAAATTCTCATGGAAAACACATTAGCAGCCTTGGAACAAAAGATGCAGAACGGGGAATTTCCCAGTGCATTCCACCGCCTGATTGTTCTGCTCCATGTTGAGAACCAGTTGGTGTGCTCATTTATAACTACATGTTTTTGTAGACAGCCATTGGGCTGCTGAGTGGAAAACACAACAAGAGCTTGCGTGAGCAAAGAGCATCTCGAGAAGAGCCGAGCCGAGCGGGTAGATCGCACACTGGCTTAGCAGTCCCTGTGCAGATTCAGTATATCTCAAAAGCACTGAGAGCTGGGATACGTGCCCCTGCAGCAGGTATTTTGTCATTACAGCCAAGCACAGGAAGGCACGGGGAAAGTATATGTTTTCTGAGACACAGTAATTCCTGTGTTTATTAGGTTATTTGACTGGGATGCCACAGCACATGATTTGTAGAGTTCACATAACTGGTAGGAAAAGAGACCCCAGGTTTCATTTAGAAGCAGATGGAGAGACCCGTCCTAGCGTGACAGGAGTGGTTCCTTTCTGGCTGCCATGATAAGAGCTACCAGACCTGTGTTAGCATACTTCAACTACTTTTGCCAAGTCAGAAAGCCACACAGAGTTTAGGTGGCTGAGAGGTGGTGTCTCTCCTGCCCTTGTGGCAATTATTTCACCCTCATGTCTTTGGCCTTTTATAGAGAGGGACAGTGTAGGATGATGGCAGGGATGTCAGAGGCAGCACAACTGCGGAGTGAATCAGGTCACTGAGTTTGCAAACTTCTGAATGCTTATTCTGCGGGATCAGTTGTTGTGAGCAGTTTATGCCAACAAATAGTTAGATTTGGTATATCTAAAGTCTCACTGATGAGGATATAGTCACGCACGCTATCATCTCTGAAAGTTTCTGTAGAAAAAGTGCAATTTCTCCTAGAAATCTCGTTAGGATGCCTCTGTAGATACCTACTGAGAGCTTTCTGCACCCTGTGTCCTCTGGCAACGTTACCTCTCAGAGGGAGAAAGCACGAGCTGCAGTCATTTTAGTCATCTCTTTTTTTGGCACGGCTGGTGTATGAATTCTTCGTTGTATGTTATCTTTTCCCTGTGATCTTGTGTATGTTCACTGCCGTAACGCTCCAATGTATGCAGCAGTTTGTCTTCCCACCCTGGTGGTGTGTGACGGTTGTCACCTTCCCGTAGACTGGGAGCTTCTGCGTGCGAACACGTTCCTGCAGCCCCGTGAGTCACCTTCTGGCGACGCTTCCTGAGGCAGAGATGGAGTCAACATTATGAGTGTGAAGGAGCATGACCGACACCTGACGTCTCTCCATCAGGAACATACGCAGTCATTGCACCCAGCTGGGTGGGTGCAGGGGATGAGAGGAGCTCTAGCAGCGGCACTGGGGCAGGTGTCCATCTTTCAGGAGGCATTTGCAGGAGCAGAGCCACAGTGAGCAATTATGTCTATATTGCAGAATAAACACGTTCTGAATGCTGATGAATGAACCAAACAGCTGAATTGTGTAATTTGGAAACGTCACTACTATACCCCTCCAGTAATTAATTTTCCTGTATACCCTATGCCAAGTTCCCAAACACAAGGAGAGCTTTCTGACCATTGCAAGGTGTGGCTGGACTGTAATGCTCTGTGCCACAAACTCCTTGGCCCATTAGTGCCCTTTAAGGAAATTTGCCCTAGCAGTTCAGCAGTGCTTTCTGCATAGCAAGTACGCTGCAAAGGGGAGGGATGAGTATGAAGCCTTCACTGCTCAGAGAATTAGAGACGACTTCATCCACTGCCTGAGTCCTCTGCCCTGTGACTAACTTTGCTTGGCATGTAATAGGGTGGAAAGCTAGAACTCAGACCCCGCAGTCAGCCAGGTGGTAAATTATCACCTTCCCACATTCTGCGAACTTTGTTTTCTTTCTGTGAGTGAATTAGAATAAGGTCATAGGAAACCAGGCTGCACGGAGAAGTCTAATGAAAAATGGAAGTCGGGTATTTTCACACAGGAGAGAAAGTTGGAAAGAGTTAAGGACACAAAGGCAGGCTGGAGAGGCACGGTGTGGTGTGTTGGCAGCAGAGCAGTTTAGCTCTGTGTGCGCACGGGGCCAGAGATGCAGGTCTGAAAAAACAAGCTGCTGGGAGGTATTTCTTTGGCAAGGTCTCCAGGCCAAATCTTTGGCCACAAAGCAGCATTACCAAAAGTGACATTAAAGCTTAAAAGGGCACCTCCTGTGACTCAGATGTTTCAGCTTGGTGTGGCCAGCTCTGTCAGTTTTTCTGACAGGCTCTAAATGCACGGGGCGAAATGCCTGAGAGCATAAAGGAAACACCTTTTAGCGGGGAAGAAGCCTGACAGAGGTTTGATGGGAAAGGTCTGAAGTTCAATACATGCTCTGATGTCTGAGTGGTGCTCTCCTCAGGGGTCCAAACCTGCTGGTGTAAAGTAGAACATCTTTATAGCAGCTCTAATTTGTGCTGATGGCTGAGTTGGCCTCTGGCCAACGCAAAGTTGGGGCAAGCAGAAGGAAGGCTTGCAATCACCTCTTCCTCTCCACCAGAGCCGTCGCTGTGCCGAGCATAAGCTTGGCTCAGTGTGGGACTGTGTCACTGAATGCTTCATAACAGAATGCATCGGGTCCAAAGCATGCATTCTGGTCTATCAGATAAGCAATATGCCTTTTTAAAATTGTCACCGGCACCTTTATACATGCCAATTCTGGTGATAATTGCTGAATTTCTACATTTAGAGGAAGCAAGTGCTTCATTAATATCACAATGTGCTATTGTTTATTGCACGTGTTCTGTTCCTTCTAAATATAGAATTTAGGTAATTATCACTGTGGCTATTTATTTACTCGTTACAGTTCAAATGTAGATACATAAGATCTTGCAGTAATATTTATTTTTAAAAGTTTGGAATCTCTGAAAAATCTCTCCCTTAGATGAGTTCAGCTCTTAGCTTCCTATAAAAATTTCATATCGCATTTTTGGATGGCCATCTGGTTTGTTGAAGCCTGGAAAATCTGCCTTACACCAACGCAGAAATTTTGCTTAACAAAAAAAAAAACCACCCAACCCTCAAAGAAATCAAAGGGCTTTCTGCTGCATTCATAGCAATTAAAATAACTTTGTATCTATCTTTTGTTAGTCTTTAGTACTGAAGGATTGCAAGCTCTTCACAAAATTAACGTATGGAAAATAGTCCAGGAGATACTTGCATTTTTCCTCTGTTGTATTAGTGGTGAGAATACACTTGGTTTTTGTCTAAAATACTAGGGAAACTTGGACTTGGTCTACCACAAGCTTCAGTTGCCCTGTGCAAGGCGTGCCAGTCATACCTGTAATTGGAAGACCTGGCTGGTCAGGAGGTGACTAGAAAGGCAAGAGGCTCCTGAAATTTGAGGTTTGGACTACCTATAAATTCTGCTTTATTCTTGCAGCACACAGTGTTGGATTTTTCTAACAGTCCAGCTCTTGTTCTAACTTAATATGGCTTGCATCATGTTGTTGCAGGAGAAAATGGTAGATAAAACCCATCATGTGTAAAGCTCCAGAACCATGTCACTGTGCAAAGCACAAAGCACCGTCTGAAATTTCCCTGTGAGTCCCACTTGGCTCAGTCCCGCATGACTGCAAAGGTGCTGGCAAGCAAACATGGATAATAACAAACGACAATCCAACCTTAGGGTGTCCGTGTCTCTGTCTCCTATTGGTAAAGCGTAGCCGTTTGTGTTACTGAGGTGTTTGGGGCTCTAGTTGTAGGGTAGCATCTCCTTGCATTAGACTATGCAAACATAGAAAAAAAGTTCTTGCTGCAAAGAGATTGCACTTGGCCATCTATTTTAAAAGTGCCCACACCTGCTGGGGAGTTGTGAGAATGAACATGAGATGCTGTAGTGTCTTTACACTTGATGCTGCTCATAGGTTAAATAAGAAGCATCATTCCAGCCTCTGAACTGTGCTTGGTGTTAAAAGCAGAAGTCCTGAACAGCAGCATGTTCACAGTGGCTTCCTAGTTGCTACTTGTGCCTCTGAAAATCTGTGAAAATTGGTGAAAATCTTTGGTGTAGAAGGTACTGTTTAATAGATATATCACAAAGGAAAAGCAAGGCAGCAGAAAGAAGGCCAGAACACATCTTTTTGGAGAGCTTGGCTGAAGTATAACCTTTAGTAATTTTCCACTTCTGGTGATAGATCACTGTCTTCACTTTTTGAGCAGGTATAATAATAATTAATTACTGTCAATTATTTATATAGCTCCAGAGAATTGCAAAGACTTTCTTGCAAAAATTACAGGTCAATGGCCCAAGGAGCATTAAGATCCACACCAGCATTAACACAGAAAGGATTACATTGAGCAAATGTAATAAATGGAGGGAAAAACTGTGGGTTCCTGTAAAAAAAGTTTGCAGTAGTCTTGCTGTTCGCTGATGAGGCTCTGCTGTTGCAGTCAAGATACAGTCAAGACTGTGCCTGCTTTTCATGCAGAAAGCCTCTGAACGTGCCCCACTTGTGCGTTTTATAGGACAACCTCCAATGTATTTAAGGGCTAAGCGTGCCCAGTGATTTCCCATGCTGCTGGGCAGGTATATGGATGGGGAACACACAATATTCTCAGCCACTCTCTTGAAGACTGATGCAGATAAATCCAACAAGACTTGGTAATGGCTCTGGGATTTGCCTACAAAGAACAGGTAATTAGGCCTCACCTCACATTCGCTTACCTTTCATCAAAAAAGAAATTTGAAAGCAATGCCCAAATAGGTGCTAATTGTGCTTTAAAAATACATTTTCTTTGTTTATACTTTCAGCAGGTTTGTGCTGATTAATCTTTTTTTTTTTTTTGCTACTGTACTGACTGATCAAGTCATCAGACTGTTACAAGGTACGTTGTGTTTTTGTTCTTTTTTCTTCTTGTTTTTAGTGCTGAAATGATTATTGTTCTATTCTCCGTGTATTTATTCATTGTCTTCGGTACACATAGAGAAATAAGCATTCCTGTGAGGCGTTGCCTGTTCGTGCTGTGGTAGTGTGTTTTTACCTTTCTTTGATGTATGGCATTTAAATTTTTTGCTCCCCTCTCTTTTCCCTCCTGCCAACCTCCCATTACCATGAGCTTGTCCTACATTTGTTGGAACATGTTCAATTAGTAACTCTCCTGCTCTTTTTTCTCTGTTCTGTACAATTTCATGTGCATTTTGAGTGTTTCTTTTGCACATCCCTTCTTGTGGTGGGGTTATCAGCACTTTTCTGGTTCCTCAAAATAGCTGAGAACCCAGTCATTCTTGGTGCAAAAAGAGTGTGCACCTATTGGAAATTATTTTTTTCTTCCTAAAACTCCTTTCTCTTCAGTTTTACAAGAGAAGATAAGGTTTTTAATTTCAGGTTTCTAATTTAACAAATAGTTTGGGAGTAGGGTTTTTTCACACTGGTTGCCTGTTCCATAATAAGGTAGCCAAATCTCTGGCTAGAGGAGAGGCACTAAGAGGCACATTAATTGTTGTAGATGTACATTGTGAACATAGTGAGGCTTTTGACAGCTCCTTACAATTGATCTAAACTAAAGCACCAGGCAGAAAGTAAAAATCTATTTGCAAAATGACACTCAAAGTGGTTATCAACGGATTTCTGTCAAAATGAGTTTCTGTAAGGATCACTCTTGATCTGGTATTAACGAAAACTCTGAAATCCTGGATGACCACATGTTGTGTTCATTGGCTTTGTGCATGATATGGGAGGTTGGAGGAGTCCTGGAGGCTGAAGTTCAGAAGTGAAAACAGTCATAGCAAATTTGCAATGCCAAGACTCTTGTTGATGCAACTCAACAAGAACAAGTGCAAATACCTATGTTAGGCAAGACTAAATATCTGTACATGCCTTCTGTCTGGAGAGAATGAGATACAGGGTTGTGGGGTCAGTCACAGCTGGAATGAGTTGCCTGCATTATCCTGTTATGAAAAAAAAAAAGAAAAAAAAGGCAAATCTATACTGAAACAAAGCTTGTCTATAAGAGATGAGGAAACCATTCTATTCTGGCTGATTACATCACAGTTGAAGGAAAGTCCAATTATTTGCTCCTTCCTCCAAGAAAGTTTGGATTCATGGCTTTTACTACGGCTGTTTGCAGAGAGAGTGATTGGAGTTCCAGAAAATATGACCTGCTAGGGAAGACTGAATGAATCGGGTTTGTGCAGCTTTGAAGGAGATTATGGTGGCAAAGAGTTTAATAAGACACCAGTTTTGCAGCAAGAAAGGTGACAGGTTTTCCCTGTGTCCAATGAGTAAGTCAAAAAAATAAAACATTTAAACTGCAGCAAGGAAAGCTGCCTGCTAGTGTTGGGATAGCAGAAAAGAGAAATACTGGAAAAGATTTCAGGGTCTTTTCAGGCAGTGTCCTTCATCAAAGACTTTTAGGTGGGAAATTTGGCACAAGTGCCAGGTGTGATTAGGGAGAATTGGGCTCTACTGCTGCAGGAGGATTGACCCGCCACAGTTCCTACTGCTATTACATTTCTAATAGCTGTCACTTACTGACCTGACACTGCCATATTCTGATGTTTTAAATTCAACCTGATCAATGTAGCTATATTTTTCCTACTGGCTGGTTGAAGATGCCTCCACAACATGTGTCTTAATGCGCTCTGAGTTGCACCTTAGGGGACTTTAGATGGACCTCATAGGTCAGAGTGTGTAGTCAGTGGGATTGGTCTGTTGAAGTATTTTCCTGAGGGCCTGTCAACATTCAGACCTCCTCCTTGGGTGTAAGTGAAATTCACCTACACAGTGAATTTCACCTAAACATCTTACAGTGGAATAAATTATTCTACTGTGACTAAAGTAGGATAGCTTTGACATATGGGTACAAATTCTGGCAGCAAATGGAATTATCCTAGATTAACATCAGTTGAAGTAATTAGGTGGAAAAATACAGAAAAGTTTAGAAGTAAAGAGTGGTAGTCATATAAACAATGTTCAAAATCTAGACATTCCTTGGGAAAATTTCACTTTTGTTAGTGGCTGAGTTTTTTTAAGTTAAAGGTTTTTGTGATTCAACATTCTTTAAACTGAAAGTAAAGTCTGTTTTAGATCTAAAAAGCTGGATGTACATGCTTTCTTTTAAAGGAAAGGTGTTCATAAAAAAATAAATGTAAATAGATGCATAAATGTGGAAGCTGGAAATGCTGAACAGTTTTATTTGTGATTTTGTTCAGTCTGCTTCCTTTCCCTTATATCAAATTTATTTTCATCACCTGCCAGCCTTTGCCCTTTGCTATTGTGATTATTACCTTGGAAGTCTACATTTTAAAGGAGATTTAAAATTAAGATTAGTGGGTCTCAATAGCCTATTAAAGATTAAAATATTAAGAAGATGTTTCAGTGAACAGTGTTAAAGATGAACAAATACTTTCAGTCTGATCAAGTGTGCCCTTCTTTACCTCTCTCTTCAGTATCAAACAAGGTTCTGTGATCTGTAGGATTAAATTAAACTTCTGTAAATGCTGGCCTTCAAATAATGAAAGCTATTAGTTTTGGGATAGGGTTATGCAAGGAAATGCACCCTGTCAGATCAGAAATTCTGATTTTTCTGACTTTTTTTTCCACTGATAGGTCACTGGAATAAAAAATGCTTTGTTAACATGAAAACAAATGTCAGAGCCTACAGAATGGAGTATTAGGGTTTTGGCTGGCAAGTTGAAAGTAAATATTTTTCTTTTTCCAGACTGAACAAATTTAGTATGTGTTCACTGAGATCAATACTATTCTATTTACAGAACCAATATTGGAGTAGAAGTATGCTTTTAGGTTTTACAAGGATATAATTAATATATTACTACTTTTTTTTTTTTCTCTTAATGGATATTGGGACTGTTTTGTGTCACTGGAATATTTCAGGGCAGAATCTCAGCCTTTTCTTCTCATATTTATTTATAGCTACTAGTAAGAATAAAATGACAGTATTTGAGTGTGGTAGCCTTATTTATTATATAATCTGCCATTAACAGGCACAAGGATTATTACCGTTACAGACCCTTTCTCATGTAGAGGCACAGTCTCCATCTCAGTTTTAAATTACCAGTTCATATAGCTGCCTGCTAGTTTAGTAGAAAACTGCTTAGATGATGCTAGATAATCCGAACATTCTTTTTTCTGTGTTCTCTGTGTTCGTAAATGAAGTGCCATCAGTATTTAAGATTAGTAAACTCAGGGGGCAGCATCTACTCAGGGTGTTTGTTACCAAGATGCAGCACTGTTACAGCTCAGGATATTTACACACAAGTTTACTCTGGACTGGGTTAAATTAGTGGCTTTGTTTACAAAAATACCATCCCTCTCTGATCAAGTGAAAGTACATGCCAAATCACAAGTGTATCTTAGTCTTTTATGTTGACCTTAATGAGGTTTCAAAATTAATCCAGGAAGCATATGGTATTTTTGTTCTTTTAAATAGCCTTTTACCAGCACTCCTCCACACAAAATGTTCCCACACTTACAGGTAATAGAGCCTTAAAAATTAATCCTTAAAAGTACAGCAATATCATGGTGGGGGACAGGGTGGGGAGGAGGGAACTGCTAGACTAGGATTGGAGACCTTCGCTTTGTTCTTGGCTCTACCACCGAATTGCTGCATCACTAGAGGCAAGTTACTTATCCGTCATATTTGGTCTCTCTGTGCTGTAAACCTTCCAGATGGCTTTTTTCTATAGCACCTAGCACAGTGGTCCTGTAACCTCAGCAAGAATGCAGTCGACAAATTATGCGGCACCTTCTCTCCTTGAATCTGCAAACCCACTCAAAGGAAAGTTCTACTTACCATGGGCGCTGGTACCAGAACTGGGTCACAGGCACTCAGACCTGCTTTATATTCTGAGGTATTTCTCATGGTCTTCTGATGTCCAGATTTAGCACAATTTATAGGTTTAAATGCACCAAATCTATTTCATGGAACAGTACATTGCAATGAATTTCTCAGGAGAAAGCAGTTAATGTTTAACTGCTGCAATCTGTATATTTGAATTCAAAGTGAAATATTCTTTGTACGTTCAAAGATAAAGTCCTAACTTTGCTGATACGAACAATACCTTGCTACAAAAATCAAGTTCTTCCCTTTGGGAGCAATGTAGTAGAAACACAAATTCTATCTTATCTCCTTATTTCATTTTGGCTTGTTTGTTTTCCCTTCTTTTCATTTGATTGCATTTGACCCTTATTTTCGTCTGATAAAAGTTGTTGAATGCTTCAGAACTGGCACTCAAAAGCAAGAACTAATCCTCAGGGATGCAAGGCTTTCCGTCACGGTGCACAATCTGCTTCGTGCCACTAATGACAATATAAGACTGTTAGAAGTGAACTGAATAGATGAAGAATAGTCTTTGCATTAGGGTAAGGAGACTGTCACTCTGCTGGCAGCCCTGCAGAGCGTCACATATCAAAGCTACCACACTGAGCTAATACTGCTCTTATCCCGCAGCTATCCCAATGTCCCACATGCACTAACTGAGTGTAGGGTGGACATGTGTGCACGAGGGGAGCTGACAACGTGTGAGAAGGAACTGTAGGAGATGAAATGAATGTAATTTTTATCTCTGATTTTTGCAATAAAAACCCCTTGTAATAACAGCATATAGTCAAAGTTTTCACTTTCTTTCCTTTTTTTGTCATTGCCACTAAATAATTAGAAAAGGAAAGAAAATTTTGTTTTTTAATATGTTTAAGAAGAAATCTGGGGAAAAGTGGTTCAAAAATTAGGATGCTGTCCTAAGCAGCTGCCTCAAAAACAGGTAGTATTGTTTTTTGGGTGATGGTGACTATTGAAATTAGAGGTATTTTCTGAGCTACTGTAGGGTTTTTTTTCCCCTAGATCACAAACAAATAATGATTTTAGTTTTTATTTTGTCACTACATACCGCAAGGATGGATTGGTGAAAGAATCCAGGTAAAAAGAGAAGAAATGGCTGAATATGCAATAGTCACAATACTGATAGCAACTTGATGAAGTCTTCAACCTGACTTGTAAAGTATGTGTAATTTGAATATTTTGGATGCAAAACACATGTGGCTGTGTGTGGTGAGGATCTGGGAGATGTGTGGTACTGCTGCTGTGGTGTGTGCCCCATTTCTCAAAGGGTGGAAGGTCCTTACAGGCTCACTTACAGCCAAAATTCAGCTCCCGCACAAGTGTCAGGCTTCAGTGCATGCGAAGATGTGTGTGCAGTTCCCATATGCTCTTGCAGGTTTTAAAATCCTAGGATTAATTTAAAAAAAAAAAAATTGCCCATTATAAGTTATATCTGAGATCTAAGATTTTTTTTTCTCAAGCAATGCGGTATGGCTGGTTTATTTTTAAACCCTCAAATAGCTGGGAAAAAAACCAAGGACAGCCAGAAAAAATTCATATAATCTAGATTTCTAATTTTACCGTTTACCTTAAAGGAAATAGTTTAAAAGACAACCAATACCTGGGCTCGAACATGTATAATGGGTGACTTTTTTCATGAGAGTAAATCTCTGAGTGAAATTAAGAGTTTTGCAGACAGGGTTAATTAGGTTAAACCAAACTAAAATGGTGCAGTGCTGGCCTTTGAGAAAAATCAGCCTGTCTCTGCTCTCCATGACATGCTGAAAAATCTTTGTAGTGTTTTTGTTCCTCTTAATAGTTGTATAAGGAAGTATGATTTTTTTCTTTTTTCTTTTTTTTTTTAAACTAAAGCCAGCACAAGTCTTCCAAGTCAGTAAAACTTGTTTCTGCCTTTTTCTACCCAAAACCTTTAATACTGGTTTGTAGCCAGGACACCACAGTTGTAAAATCAACCCACAGTGACATCCTATACATTTCCAGCAGTTTCAGGCATTGCTCTCCCATCACTTGTTGATTCCTGTTTACATTGTCCTGGCAGCTGAGCCTCGTTATACCGAATTACTCAACTCCTGATCAAGACCAGGTTGTGATCCTCCCGTGAGAAGGCTGCAGCTGGCTCAGGCATCGATGTTACCAGGGCTGTAGAGACTCTGCTACTGGTCTCAGCAGTGGTGTATTATTTTGGGTGTTGAAGCTGGCTAACAGAAGACAGTGCGTTGAAGATGCTTGTGACACTGCCAGCACTGAAAGCCATTGGGTTCCTGCCCCTGCAGCCCTTTCTTTTCCTTCACTGCTGTTCTGCATAGCCACTTGGTCTGGTCCCCTGCGGTGAAGACGCAGCATGTCTCTTTTAACTCCTACTGACCTGCACCTTGAAAGTCACAAACTCTTCTTCCTGCAACTCTGTTCACAGCTTTAATGCCATAACTCCTTATTTGCAGTCTAAAAGCATTTATAGTGAGCTTATACTTGGTTTTGCATTAGTACTGTCTAGCAGCACTGAGAGATTTTCTTCTTCACTGGTGCTCATTCTTTGTAATTAGACACAGCAGTAATACCACGTATCAGCCTTTTTATCGGGCTAATCAAGGCATACTGTCTGGTATACCACAGCAGACTTCTCATAGTGTCTATCTGCATGCTCTGCACCTATTTCAGCTGGAATTGAGCTGCTTTGGACAGGAAGAATAAAACTGGGCAGTCTTTATCCCCTTTTTCGTACTTCTATCATTCCTCCCTCTGTCTCTTTCGCTCCTTTTCCTTGCCTTATTCTGCCTTTGTCTCCTTGAAATTTGCCTTCCACTAAAGCTAAAGCAGCTTCTAGGTTTTAGGTTTCACACGGCAGCAGTTATGAAATGTCTCAGATGAGAAAGGCCAGAGGAACAGCCCTGTGCTCTTTCATACCTGTCACCAAGATGCTCCATTGCTGCACCTGGCTGCGCAGGCACCATTTCTCACCAGGCAAATAAAATATGCACGGTAAGGGGAAAATACTGGTAGCTGACTGTACTCACTCCCATGGATTCGAAATCACAGCTGGGCTGTCCTTAGCCTCTGCTCCTTTTCTGATACGGAATAAAAGTTGGTTCAAACAGATTATACAACTTTTGATTCAGTCTTTTAACTATTGAATTAAAGCTAAAGAGCCTGCCAAGGGAGGCGGGGAAGCCAGATTGGAGGGGGAGGAGGTGAGAGGTGGGAGAGGGGGAAGCAGAGAGAGGAGTGTGGAAAGTCTTAAAGCCAAGAAACTTGAAGAAATGGGGGGGAGGGGGAGTTAGTAAAAGAAGTAAGAGTTATTTTCAGATCATTCTCTCTGTAGTTGGCATCATTTTTAATTAGAAACTATTTTTTTGGTATACACAGGAGAGAATTAGTTAATGAGCCATTGTCTTAGCCCTCCCCCACCCCCCTGCCCAAAGTCCCCCCCCCAACTTGAAAGGGGCCTTTCAAAATTGCAGCAGCATTGTAGGGTCTGCTCTGTTGGAGTAACATCCCTTGTTCTACAGGCAAAGCGCATTGCTCTCGGCAGCATCCAGCCTCTGGCATCATCTCTGATAAACCCCCTGAAGCTTAGTGATAGCCTGGCACGACATATATACTCTCATGTCATCTCATGTGGA
>NW_008825323.1:1006963-1052432 GCF_000699105.1 Pygoscelis adeliae | reverse complement strand
TGCATTTCTGGAGACAGTAGCTAGAGGTCCAGTTCTGCTGTCTAATATTAGATATAGCGAAAGCTTCCTGATGTTTTTGGCAGGCAAAGCCTGGCAAGAGCAATTCTGGCTCTCCCACTTCTCCACTCAAACCTCTTCAATAGTTCTTGTATCTGTTTGATTCATTTGGCTGTTAAATGAGTGAAGCAATGGTATAAGGCTTGAAGGTTTCTTTATAACTGTTATCTTGAGCAGGCTCATTTGCTGGAGTCAGTGGGAGCATTGGTAAGCCATATAACCCAGCAGATGATTCAGCCTGCTTTATTAAGTCGAGACTAAATAACGCGTGTTATCAGTGTCTTCTAGCATGTGAGATCACAAATGAGTTCATACACATAATGGAGTGGTTTACATTTCCACGGAAACATATTGCTGATTGAAAGAAGGTGGATAAGACTGAGCTGGGATGTTGCACACCATTTTAGTGCAGGGAATGAAAACACTTCAATTCAAGCATTCAATTAAATGAAAGAAAGAGCTTAGGTGGTTGGAATATAGCTACTTACATTTGGCAGAGTACATGGGCTAATACCCCTCCTACTGTCATCTTAAGTAGTTTTACAGATTGGGAATGGCCAGGATTTTCATTGATGTATGGCTTTTCATTGGGTAAAAGCTAATTTGCAGATTGTTTTTTTAAATCTTTTTTAAAAGGAAAAAGTTTAGATTTGAGCTTTTTGGCTCAAAAAGTCAGGCGTTCCACATTGACATTACTATTTGCAAAAACATGGTGATGTTTGATAGCAGAGCACTGGAAAAGCAAATTAGACCAGTTTGTTTCTTTACAGGAATTTAGAGTCCTGGGAGCCAAATGTAACTAATAACCATTACACTCTGTAACGGTAGTAGGGGAAAGGAATCAGTCCTTCTCAGTAAAATGATGTCTGATGAAGGAAAGCTCTCTGCCAAGGGCTTGTGGGAAAACCATCTCCAACCCCAAATAGAACACTACTATTTAATGTAGTCACACACTGTAGTAATACTATTACTATTGAGTATTGCTTTACTATAAACCATGAATTTCAGTAAAACAGGCCCTTCCTAGAAGAAAAGGTGCTTTCATACCACTGCATTTACCTCTGTGCTGCTTTGGTTCCAGTTTGTACTGGAAGTCATATCCCTAAAAGAGGGAACTTGTTTTGTGAGAACGGGTCGTTAAAGTTGTGAGAGAGATTTTACTACTTCCAGCTTCAATATACAAGTTTCTCTGGCTCCCCTCAGCAATTTTGTCTAATGAAATGAAACTTTTCATTATTGCAAGCCTAAGGAAACCATGATCTGTTTCAAGAAAATTCTGTGTTTATCTGGTTTAGCATATTCACGTATGATGGTGAATGTGTTGCCCTCCCCAGCTTTGCCTCCAGTGTGGTTGCTTTTCACATTATGCAATGGTATTTCATTACACATTTTCAGAAGCCAAGATTAGAACAATTGCCAACTTCTAATTCACAGGAATCCTCTACTGAAACTTAACATATTTAGAAAAAAAAGCAAATTTGGTCAATAGTAGCTTTACACCTTGCTAGATAAAAAAAGAAGCTGAAGCACACATTTTTCTTTTTTAATTTTTATTTTAATGAACCCACTGAATAGGAATGTCTACTGAGAACTGTACAAGGCATAGGTTTGTGACTGAGTGAAAATGATCAGTGTAAAATCCTCGTGAATTGGAACTTGCTGCTCTCAGTCATGCAGATTTTAGTCCTATATTGCTCCTGGTCAACACTGTAAAAAAAGGTGGAAGGATAAGGATAGCCAAAGGATTTCTCCATTAGCTTTCCTGATGTTCATGTGATCAATAACCTGGTCTTGCTGACCTGTTTTAGAGCAGGCTGTTGATGTCTGCTTGCTGCCTGCTGATGTCTGCTTGTTCCCACCTCCTGCTTCGAGAGCAGCACAGGGGTGGAGTCCCTACTTCTTCTGTATGTTTCAATATTGCTAATAATGAGCTTCTCTAACTGCATCTTCTAAATGTCTAGATACTACTGGAAAATTTGGCTTTTAATAAACAGGGCTCTCATGAAATGGAATTAGGTCACTTCCTTCATCTTCTCGTCAAGTATTACGCCCTGCATATAAAAAAACCCCAAATGTGAAACTTAAAAATTGTCCCTGCAGGTTACGTGTGGTTGGGAGAGGTGGAACAGCCTTTGCATTTCTTCTCCACCATGTATTTAAGTTCATTATTTGCAATAAAGGCCTTCCACAAGAGGAAAGCTTATGGCAACCTTCTGACTTGCTTGGTTTGGGCTAAAGTTGAGGTTTATAGGAGTATTGAAACTTTTAAGAAATCCATGGTATAAGAATCAAAGTCCTATTGACTTTTGGTTAAATTAAGGCCTAAATTCACAATGAAGACAAGCCCAGGAATCAAGGAAACATCACCTGTAACATGTACTACTCCTATATGCATTTTTTACTAATTTCTTCTGGTTCTTTGAGTTCTTGTCAATGCAAGTAGATTGTGTCAGCAAATAACGAAAGCATGGTGAAAACACCTTTCTGTTTTATAATCTCAGCTTTGTAAAGAAGTGTTTAGATAAAAAAAAAGAAACAAAACACCAGACAACCCTCCAAAAAACCAACCTGTGAAAATAACTTGTGGTAACAGGCACAGGGACAAGGGAGGGGTACATAACAGTTTTTCAAACCGCATAAACTTATTATAGTTCAGAATACTGTTACGCATGTGATTAACAGCAGTCTGTCAGACAGAAAGAAATAGCTATGGAAAAGAAACCTATCCTGATTGTTATAGGAAGAACCCAGAGGCAAATGCACTTTGAGCGTATACAAAAGCAATAACACGGCTTAAAATCCCTTTGCAGCATTCATGATTGACTGGAAAGCAGGGGGACAGAGTGAGGAAGAGCTGTAAAAATAATAATAATGAAAAAAACAGATAGTAGTCTGTCTCTTGGAAAGGGAAGGTGGTTTGTCTGAGATACTCGCCCCTCTCCAGCACAGGGAGTGTGGTGGGGCTGTGGTGCTTGTAGCAGCGTAGCTGCAGAGACTGATTCCCCCTGGCACAGTTCTTTGCATGGACAAATTTCTCCAGTATTGCATGGGCGTGTGGAATTGCAAGTGAAGGGAAGGAGAAGGAGAGGGAGGAGTATTACCCAGAAAGATCTGAGAGATTTTTACTTGTGTATGGGCTATATGGTTGGACCATCACTTTTTGAAGAAAGTGAGACTTTTGGGACTGTCAAATATGTTCGTGCCCCTTTGCCAGCACTTTCTAACAGTTCAAGGTATGCTGTGGCTTAACCATTACATTTTCCTGCATGGTGAAATATGCATGTGACCCAACTAGTTTACAGAAGCCTGAAATACATTTCAGGTATGGAAACTGTGAGTACTCAGACATGGTCATTTCTCTCTAAATATTGGGTTTCAACTCTCCATTCAGTGCAGGTGAGGAGCATCAGCTTATAGCCTATCTGGTGTAATAATGGTCATAGCCTGTCTGTAGTATGCTTTCAATGTATTGGGCTAAAATATCTGAATATATAAATACTGAGCCTTTCAGGATCTGGGCTTTTTCTGACTTAGCTTTGTGTTCTCCATGTCAGCATAGGCAGTGCTGACCCCAAGATCCACCAGTCATATGACAGTCATCCAAAACGGATGGTGCATGGGTGGATACAGCCTTTGCTAACTGACAAGCCTTATACTGGGTGTATACTAGATGTATATAATGTAATGTACTAGATGTAATACTAGATTAACATCATACATGCCTTAATGACTGTGGCTTTCCTGAATTTATAATTTAAAAAATTTTATAGTTTGAAGATAGAAGGGAAAGACAAAAAAAAAATTACCTTTTTTGATGAATATAACATCTGACAGTGGGTGCTTTATAGACCAAATCACGCAGAGACACATATCACTTTTGATCAGAATTACATGTTATGCTCACTTTGGCTGTAACGGTAGTCTTTAATAGAATTCACTCAACTCATCATAATCATTCTGGTAATATAAGACTGCATTATGATAGTGCATTAAGATATGAAACTCCCCACCTTTCCCAAGCCAAAGGAAAATTCAGGCATGAGTCAAATCATTAACAGGGATCCAAATATTTAACTTCAGTAAACTAAGTTCTAGTTCACGTATTTTATATATCACAAGGTGTATACATGAGATGGATCCTTCTGGTTATTGGAATAATATAGACAGAAGTGTCGTCTGAGACGAGATGGTGTGAAGTGCCACTCTAAAGGGAGAAAGTAGTGATATTGCCAGGTACTGGTGATGGAGTGGTGTAAGATACCTGGGAAGGCTGAAATAGGGTAAACACAAGAAGCTGTTAATTCTTTCCAAGAAATCCAGAAACGCCCCAGGTAAGTGCCTAGGGCAAGTTAGAGTCTTTTACGCTAGCTGTGTGCTGAATGACTACATTTGGCTGGCTAAGAAGCTCTCATCCACTTAGATTTATAGCCAGTTGTGAAGGCTTATCTGTGTGAACTTATGGTTTAACTTTATTCTTTAGCAACATTCTTTCATCACATGAAGGAAAAACCTAACAATGTGGGTCATTCTGAGTATCAATATATTATGAATCGACTGGAAATTGATGAAAACCAGAGCAGAGAACTTTCTGAAGGGAAACATTCAGCTCTGCTTCTCCCCTCTCCAGGCATTCAAATCTGGTGTATGGAAGCAAAGGTAGACTTCTTTCTTCGCTTATGCCTATCACTGTGGATCAGAGGTAAGCCAGCCACAGGTAATAAGGGCTATACTGATATATAATTTTGGGCAAGAGGAAAATAGGGTGTGACTTCTCCATTGCTCAAACCCCACACAAATTTCACAGTTTAGAAATAAACCTTAGTGTCAGTGAAGCACATGGGAAAGCACCCCGGTCTTCACAAAATGCGTGGAAATATTCCTGTGGCTATTACTGCCAGAAACCAGGTCTTTTTTTTTTTTTTTTTTTTTTTTTTTTTTTTTTTTTTTTTTTTTTTTTTTTCTGGGGGGGGGGGTGTTGAGCTGTAGTATCTTTGTAATCTTTAGAGAGCACTCCATATAAAGTAACTTCTACCATCGGGTGCTCCATATAAAGCCCCACACAGCAGGTCACAAAAGGAAGGATATATAACGGGCTTTGTTTCATTGTTCAGATTTCCATCTGCATGTACAGCATGAGTGGGTGTAAATCATCACAAATTCTGGTTTGGTGCACAGTCTTGGAAAATCTACAGCTTTGTAAAAGGAACCTGCGAGTTGTTGACAGCCAGCTCTTTCTGGCACTTGATGGGGAAAAATCAAACAAAATCAAGACATTTGAGAGGATAGTATAATATGGTAGAATAATCAGCTCCTCTCCTAGTGACTGCTTATCTTTTCTCTTAATAACTGGAGTGATTTGTCTTTATGTTGGGGCAAATTCATTGAGTTTGCACCAGGATGATGCAGCTGCTCATCAGCCATTGCTTTCATACAACAGCACTAGGAACAAGCCAAAATGAATGATAGCTTTAATCCCTTTATTCTGCAACCTGTGGATTCAGGATAGGAAAAATCATTTATTGGCACAGCGGGTTTTACCTCTGGGCTCATGTTTTGGTTTAGATCACCAATGGATAAGTTTGTTGGTCCCTATCTACCCATAGAAACATGAATGTCTGAGATGGAAAAGTATTATTAGTACATGTTTATCACCCTTGCCAAAGCAAAATTTCCCCCTATAAATCCCTAGCAGACATTTGCTACAACAGCAAGCACCACATAACTTGGCAAATTTAAGCTTCTGCTCCAGAGTACTCCAGATGTGAAGTATTGTATATGTTGTGTTTGTGAAAGAACATGTACTGGTATTCTAGGGTTGTCTTTACAGAAATAAGACTTCCTTGAGCAAAAGCCTGCAGGATTGTGCCCTTGTGTTTTGAGGTTTGCTGTATGGATGTGTGATAGGTTACATGATTTTGTACAAGTGTGGATCTGGTTAGTTTTATTAGTCTCTCCTTTTCATGAATGTCAAATTCAAAACAGAGATATGGGAGAAGTAATCCTCTGAAAATTCTTAAAATAAGGCAGATTTCATAGTGTGACCTGAAATACTAGCAAATATCCAAGGGACAGATTTTTTTTTCTTTACGTGCTTCTTTTCTTGGATTTCATAAATCAAGAACGGCAGCAAGATAAAATGACAGGCTAACCACTGTTCTGTTTTCTTCCATCTCTCTGTTCTCTATTAGCTTGTTGGATTTTTTTTTTCCCTTTTCTTTTTTTTTAAAATGATTTAATTATCTTTTCTTGCTTCTATATACCAGATACGCCACTGCCATTTTTCCTACAGGACCATTTTAGAAATGGGAGTATATTGTATGCATAACTAGATACAGAAAATGATGTGGTTAGGTGATTAATCACCATTCTTCACCTCAGGCCAAAATTCTGATGATTAAACCCACCTCTTCAGAATGTAACTTCTGAAACTCAAAACCTTTCCAGCCTGCTTTTTCAGAAGAGAAATTTCATAAGAAATTTCATCTTCTGGGCATGGTTGGGACCGAGCAAGACTTTTCAGTTCTGAGAAATACTCACTGACATGTTTAAGCCCTTCTGACATTTATAAAGTAAGCATTCCCACACTTTCTTATCTGTGAAGATACTCCGGACTCTGGACAAATGGCAGGAAAGTGTAAGGGCTGGTACACAACACACATAAGTCTGCTGCAAAAAGGAGTAGAGTTGGAGGTACCGCTATTTAGTTTTGCATGAAGTAATACAGTATCTTCAGGAGAAGCAATTGGTGTAGCTTCACCATAGACTTACCTGTTTCTGGATAGTTAAGGAGCTCATATGAGAAAATGCATTCAAGCTTCCTTAGGCAAAAAGGAAATTTGAAACTGCCTTTCCCACCTTTTGCTGTTGTATTATGAAAGCCTATTCACAAAATGATCTGCCACCTGCCATGCCCCTACCATGCAAAGCAGGATGACAAGGGCTTTTTAAAACAAGCCTGAAAAGACATTTGCAGGGACAAAACAGTCACCTTTTTGGTGGCAGTGAAGTCTACCAGTTTGGAAAAACTTGGCATCTATTTGATGCAGCCTGCAATTTAGCAATGATGAGCTGGATGTTACCAACCCAGAGGGCACCATCTACATGAGTTCTGTAATTCTGGTTTGTAGATCTCTCACTGATTCAAAGCAGGTCTTACTGCACAGTAACTATTGAAATTATGACCTTTTTGACAGTACCTTAGGAAAACTTGAAGTAAGTCTTGCAAGACTCCCTGTTTTTATTCATTTTTTTCCAGTTCTTCTACACTTTCACCTCTTTTGTTGTAAAGCTAATCACAGTTCCACATGTATTCTGTCTCAGTGGTAATTAAGAATTAAGCAACAAAACCTAGGGCATCATATGTTGCTCTGGGATTCAGTGTTCTTATGTGGAGGAGCAAAGTTCACTGCAGATATTTGGTATTAGCAATCAATTATATCCCTAAATGGCATTATTGCATGACATACCTGTATAAACAACAACATTTTTTTTAAATTATTTTGTCTATGCATTTATTGGATTCTAATTAAAAAAAAAGAACTAAATGAAAAATGTTGGATTACTTCCCATTCCAATGGCAAAAGGAAAATAAACCCAATCCCTGCAACTACAGTATGAAGGGCTATATTATGTATTTGTATACTACTGAATGGGGCTGCCCGGGTTCATCGACCCCAGTCTGGCTGGTGCTAAATGTACAGAAATAAACCCATCCCCAAAAGATTGCAATCAAAGGACAAAACAAGAAACAGATGGCTGGTCCTGCATGGGGAGTGTTAAAAATAAGAGGAAATTGACTGGCACAGTAGGCAGTGGTCTCGGCACACCAGCTGCTTAACCATGGACAATTTTTTTAAAGCATCATGGCAGAGGAGAATTTTTAAGGTTAGTTTTGAAATAGGAAAATTAAGTGGTTCTTTGTGTTTACAGGCAGCCCCATGTTCTCATGGGCAGCAAAAGTCAAAGCACAAAGTGTCTGTCACTGGTTGGTTGGAGTTGTTGACGTCTCAGTAGAGTACAAGGAGAGAGAACTGGGACAGGGTGGGAGCACAAGCTGAAGATCACAACAGGTTAAAGAAGGGGGAATTAAATGGACTGCAAGGAAGATGATGTGATGAAAGCGGTGGACTAGGGATAGCTTTGGGAGGGTGATAGATCTCTGCTAGCTTTGAGTAGGTAGACTTCAGTGTTTGCCTGGCTTTGATTAGAGAAGTCAAGATGGAAGAGGGGAAACTGGACAACGCTGTTCACTAGCAAGAAGGATAAGAAAGATCTGCTGGTAATCTGCTATGCTCTGGTGTATATTTAAGTGAAATATATAAACCTCTGGAAAGTAGGTACCACAGAAGCAGCATTGTACCTTTGACTGTAGTCATACAAATGCCACCATCAGTGTTATAAAGTACCACAGGGTCATGAGAAGGCATATATAGTGCAAGGAAAATGATTAACATATTTCTAACTTTGACCTCTTTGTACGCAACTTTAAAAAATAATAATCCTGTTCTCCTTAACTAGTCTTTTTCGTGGAGCTCCACTGAACTTCTTTGTTGTTTTACTTTGCTTCAGAGCTTTTTCTCTGGGAAGGGACAATCTAACCCCTTGTTCTTCCAGTACATGGCACAGGAAGATGTCTGCCTGAGAATCCAGCAGCTACACAAAACTGGGTCAGGTAGCTTGAACTATTTTTAAAATTATAATCTTCTTTTTCTTCACTTCTGCTACTTCCAGTAGGTATTACAGTCTGTTTTAGTAGTAAACTGGCTTATTTCAATCAGTGCTGTATAGACTTAATTCTCTGGGAAAAAAAAAAAAAAGGGAAAAAGAAAAAAAAAAAAGATGTGCTTCAGAAGTCTGAATTACCCAGATCTCTCCTAATTGGTGAAAGAGAATGCTGAGTATGGATGGCAGATGTTTCCTTAATTAATATCCTACTGGGTTAATCAGCAGAACCTTGGGAGCTGCTATGAGACTTTTGATGTGTTCAGAGAATCCAAGCCTTGATCTATAGACTTTAAACTCAAACTGCTCTAGCTATTTGCCTATGTGATACTTGCAAATAGTAGAGAGTCTTCAGTCAGAAGTTGTCTTTTGTATAACCTAATTCTGTGAACATTTCAATGACATTTGTGTTCAAAATTTACAGTAAATCTTGCATGCAAATTGAGCTCCTCTCTAAATCTGAGTTTTCTTACAGGTTTTAAAAAATTGACTTATTCACAGTTCAGAATGTTTGCCTTTCAATCTCCTAAGAACTCAATACACTATTTTTAATTTTGTAAAGTCTGTGTTTTACCATAAGTAGGTTTGATACTCAGAAAATTTGTCACGGACCTAATGGCACTCATTAGAACCGCATGTGCTCTCACTGAAAATAGAGCTAAGTCAGGAGGAGAAATTGCAATCTCTCTAACTTTCACAAGATGAAAACTTGGAAAAAGGCATGCATTTATAAGTTTTTTGTTTTCACATAAGTCTTTCTGTATCTTCTGAAAGCTAAAAATTTGAACTTTTCACTAAAATAACAATGAAATGGGATGAAGAAAAATTTTTCCATTTCTCCTTCTGAATGTCTCATTTTGCAAATACCCATCTTATAAACATTCAAATTTTAATCAATTAGCATCTTCTGGAAAATGCTGAAGGCACATCCCCACAAACTCTAGTTATAATCTTCCTTATACAGCTGCATATGGAGAGGGGTGACAGAGGACAGAGTGAGGAAAGCTGCAGAAAAACTGCTTTTGTACCCAAGTTAGCAATGGCTTCCCGCTGAGGCAAGACACTGGTGGGGTTTAAAAGTGTCATAGGACAGCTTTACATTTCCACAGATGACAGGAGCTCATTTAGTGGCTTGGATTAATCTCTCTTTCTTTTCCCCCTTGTATGTTATACCATACTTTCCTAATCAAATCCTTAGCCTGTCCTTTGGAAGCTACTGAGATACTGCAGTACGCATTTGTATGGCGCTGCATGATAAAATTGTATGAAAAAGCAGAATTTGTCTCTTATCTAGGTCATTGTTTCTTCTTGGAGTAAACTCACACCTGCAACTATACCCTCTGGAGAAAGGGAGTGGGCAAAAGGGGATGTGCCACAGCAGGAGTATAAAAAAAGGGCAGAGCAGAACCCTCTCTTTGAACAGTTGAACCTTACTTTGCCTTACATGGGGCGTTTAAATAAGGGACCTATCTAGTCCTTTTTTTTTTTTTAGTGAGTACCTGTTCTACTTGACTCTGCCCCTCTGCAGTCTGCAGCAGTATATTCTGCAGAGTGAACCTCCACCAAGCGGAGGAGAGGCTGAACCCCAACTTCCCTTCTTCATCCTGCTTTTACTCTTCTGAATCACATCGTTTATGTCTTGGAAACTTCAGCAACTGCAAAGTGGAGGCAAAACTTGCCCTCAGTGAGTAGGAAGTAGAAATAAATGTTATACTAACCAAAAGGGTGTTTTTGGAAGGACGTGCCACCTACAATAATAGGGAAGAATATTGGTTCTCACTGGCTCGCCTTATTATTTTAAGCTGTTCTTTGCTCTTTTCCTCACTAGCTCACATCCCACTAGCTGTTTACAGTTATTTCACACATCTTATGCCAGCCTTATGCCATTCATTCTGTTGGGACCTGCTTGAAACCTCCTCCAAAACTTACTGCTATAGATTTTTTTAAAAGAAAATTCTTAGCTCCTGCCCATCAAAACTGATTCCCCTACAGGCAAAAAAAAAATTACATCATTTAGTATATAAAACATGTCAATGATTATGCAAGATCTTGGTACTACTCTTGTTCCCTCTGTTCCTCCTATCTGTTAACAGCAGTCAGGTTTCTAAACTTTGCTTGTAGGCACTTAGTTTGGGATTATAGACCCGGTTCTTCCTTGATTTAAGGTCACCTTTTCCTACTGTAATATATTTATTCTCCAGTATGCCCCTGTATAGGCAGTGACACCTGGGATGAAGGAAAGCTCTGGGTTTTACCTTCCCTCTGTTGTATTTAATAAATGTAAATCTCAGTTCCTAGAGAGAGGGTGTCCTCATCTCCCATTTAAATGTATATGACTGAAGGCATTCTTTAGCGCTTAGATCCATGCATCACAGGGCAGGATTGATCTTGTTATGAACGTTAATATTGCGTCATTTGGGGTGGGATGGTGGTAGATTCTTCCAGTACAGTAACTAATGAAGAAATAAAATGGAATGTTCCACAGCACTCAAGTAAACCAGAAATATTTTCTCCAACTGGCTTGAAAAGATGTAACAATTCAGCATATGATTTTAATTAATGTCCATGTAACTAAAAATGTGTTTAATTCACAATAGCATTACAAGAAAACATATTGACATCTAATTATGGATCATAGAATTTGCTGCAGAGAAACTGTAGTGCATCTGTTCAATGAAATACAATCATGGAGAATGCTAAATGGCAAAATATAATGAAAATGTGAACCAATACACAAATGAGGCCATTAAATACATCAGTGTGAAACAAAGTGGGGATATTCAGGAGAAGAGCTCATGCATAGGGTTTGGTAGATAATACAAAGTAATATTGTCTAGTAAGGGTTTTTTTTCTTATTATTTTCTTGTGAATAGCAGGATTTCAGCTGCTGGGGTTTCTCAATGGAGACTGCTGTTTCCAAGTTAACATGAAAATGCTTGATGTTTAGCTGACAATTGGCAAAATAATTCTCATGACTTCTCACAATAAATGCTTCATTTGTTGAAGTTATTTTGTCAGCTCTTGAGCTAGAGTCTTTCCTCCTAAATACCAATTTTACCTTAGCAGGCTGATTTCACTATTCTTACACTATGCCCTTCATAGTGAAAGTCAGATTGGAATCATAAAATCAAAACTAAAAATTATCTACCTACTTGGTCATGAATCAAAATAGCTAAGAACTAAACTGAACTAAATGCTACAGCAATGAACACTCCTGCTTGGGCAAGCTGTTAAAACACTCAAGCCTGAAATATCTTTTAATGTCTAATTTCAATAATCCTTTTGTCCATGTCTTCTTTTGCCACATTCATAGGCAAAAGGGTTTCATAGAAATATATGGAATGAGATCGCAAGAGGAAAGTTTTCAAGTAGGATCACTTCTGGATTATTTCTAACAGTACTAATATTTCGATTATTAAACTGGCATACAATATTATACAGAGAAAAACATGTTTTAAATTCATCATACAGGATCATTTGCTCCTGAAACGTCTGCTTCATCAAGGAACAAAAGTATTATCTAAGATAGGAGCCAATCACCACTGAGCTAATGAGCTTGAGGAGCTAGCCTTTTAGTAAGGAAAGCTGAAAACAGATCACTCCATCTTTTAATTTTGAAAACCACATACATTGACAAGACCTTTAATCCTGCTGCTGCTGTAGAGATATTTTTTTTTAATCTAGTGATGCAGAACCTTACATTAAATTAGGTATTAGAAGGTGCTTAGTCAGGTGTACATGCAGCTTCCAACGTGGTAACTGAATGCCTTATGCACAGTCATTACACAACACAAATATCCTCAATTACAACACTAGCTGAAATACAGCTTCTGGGCTGGAAAAGATTAGAGTTGATTAAACTGCCTGTTGTTCCCCTTAATCTATCAACCTAAATAAGACAGTGATTAGATTGCTGTCAGCTCCACACAAGCCATTTGGATGGACACATCATTCCCAGTTGTGCTTTCAGTGAAATAAAACCAGATATGTTAAAATGGTGGACAAATTTCTCTCTCCTTTTGCAGTTAGAATTACTTTGAACAGTTTGGCCTGCAACACATGCTTCAGTGAGTGCCTTTTTCCTCTTCAGAGCACAACGATGTATGTGATCCACTGGGTAATCATTGTACATCTGCAAGAAACTCAGAACCACAGATGATCCTCTCCAGTGTCTCCATTTTCTTCCATCGCTTCCTATCTGCTGCAATATAGCTTCCATTTTGTAGACTATTGCTGTTGCTCAAACTCTGAAACAGCTCAATAGCGATTCATCCTTTTAGTTAAATGTCCTTGGGGAAAAAAATCCAGAATAATATCTCAGGAATAACTGAGTAGCTCCTGATGATATTGATTGGGGATTTAAGGTGCAGAAAGTAAGTGATTTTCCTCTGAATGAGTTGTTTACTCTTTGAAGTAATAAAATAAGGGCTTTCAGGGCTTTGGACACATGGTAGAGTGCACTGAGTGATAAAATCTCGGTTTTCAAGAGTGTATGTACTGGCCTACACTGATAAATGGCCCAGTAGCAGCTGGAGAGAAATCCTGAGCCTGTTGCAAAACGTAGTCAATAACTTTCCATTTACTTGCTGAAGTCACGTCAGGTCTCCTCAGGATCTGGTTTTGCAGTCCAGCCAATGCAGGCAAGTGCCTGACAAGTAAGGGTCTCCTGGTTTTCATTGAAAATGGTACAAAAGTGTTGTGTGTTACAGCCACTAATAACCAAGGTTCACTGACCTAGTTCATATATCAGATCATTGCTCAGTATTTTGAAATATTTACAGCAAAAGACCTGAGGCTGACTTATTTGTTGTGTGGCAAGGGGAAATTTAGGCAGTTTGGAAGTTAAAAGTATTCTGTCTTGAACTATTTGTTTTTCCACAGAAGACATTGTCCAAAAAATAGAATATACCTTGAAGACAAATCATAAATAATGGTCTGTGAATAAGCCCCCTTTCCAGACATGATAAACGCCTCTGGGAAATGCTCCTCTGGACAAAATACCCCAAAAGGGCTCTAGGAAATAGCAAAGACTGACAGTTTATTTAAAATACTAATAAGTGATTGTACCTCTAGCAAATATTTTATTTTTAAGCAAAATCCTTGATCAAATCACTGCTGTTTTCTGTACCTTTAAGCTGAGTTTATGATCCCAAGAGATGTACAAGTCATGTAAGTTACTATGTAGTAGTTTTGAAAGCAGATCCCAAAGACCTTTCTTAAATTAGATGTACTCATTTTTGAAAATATGTTGGCTCATAAATAGTGGCTTAGCCATATGCATTTTGCTTCAAATGAGAAAATGGACCTAGTTTTCCAGAAAGTATTTTGCTTAGCAAGGCAGTCTTCTTTTCTAGTGGAAGAGAGCCTGCTTGAAGCAAAAAAATCCATTTGTTGTATTTAAATAACACGTGCACATTTCAGCTATTTGCATTTTTAGCAAAAAATATCTGCTATTGGAAATCCTAGAACAAACATTAGAAAAGAAAAAACTTTCTAATTGAAACAGCTAAAAAATGCATTAAACATTGACACAGAGGATACCTCTTATTAAGTCCTAGCCTCTCACCCTTCTTTTAGTATTGTAGGCAGAGAGAAACGTAATGTCTCTGTGGACCTCTGGTATCAAATCTACCACAACACTGATAGGTATATTCTGCACTAAGTCTTATCAGAGCTCTCTCAGAGCAATTCCTGCAGAGCCCTCAGCTGCAATTGAATCTCCTGGTCGCAATTGCATAGTTAACTTTGAGGTTTGCCTTTAAGAATAAAGGTCGCAAACTTATTACTGCATGCAGATGGATTAAAGCATTTTTGGTTGTTGCTACATCCCTGGGAAAACAGGAGGAGCTCTGAAAGAGCCCCTAGACATCATGGTGATAAGCATACTTGTAATGGATGGATAGAGGAATTACAAACATTACAGGAAGGAATTACTATTGTGCAACTTCTATAGGATCCTCTGGAGGGGATAAAGAAGCTAGTAGAAGTCATGTTGAAAGTTGGCAGAAGAAAGCAGTGCTCATAATGTGTATCTGAGTGTCATGGTTTAACCCCAGACAGCAACTAAGCACCACCCAGCCTCTCGCTTACTCCCCCCTTGGTGGGATGGGGGAGAGAATCGGAAGGGTAAAAGTGAGAAAGCTCGTGGGTTGAGATAAAGACAGTTTAATAGGGAAAGCAAAAGCCGCACACGCAAGCAAAGCAAAACAAGGAATTCCTTCACTGCTTCCCATGGGCAGGCAGGTGCTCAGCCATCTCCAGGACAGCAGGGCTCCGTCACGCGTAACGGTGACGTGGGAAGACAAATGCCATCACTCCAAACGTCCCCCCTTTCCTTCTTCTTCCCCCAGCTTTACATGCTGAGCATGACATCATATGGTGTGGGATATCCCTTGGGTCAGTTTGGGTCAGCTGTCCTGGCTGTGTCCCCTCCCAACTCCTTGTGCACCCCCAGCCTGCTCGCTGATGGGGTGGTGTGAGGAGCAGAAAAGGCCTTGACTGTGTGTAAGCACTGCTCAGCAGTAATGAAAACATCCCTGTGTTATCAACACTGTTTCCAGCGCAAATCCAAAACACAGCCCCATACTAGCTGCTATGGAGAAAATGAACTCTGTCCCAGCCAAAACCAGCACACTGAGCTATGGAATTCCTTGCCAAAGCAGCGTGTCAAAGCTGAGACAACATGCAACCAAAGGAAAGTTGCAGAGGTTCAGGCAATAACAATCCACTGGAGATTACCGATTAAATAAAGGCCATGTGTTGCTCAAGAAGACCAAGAGCTGAAAAGGTCTGGGGGCTCAGAAAGTGTTAAGGGAACTATTATGTATTCCCCAGTACTAAGCTTTCCTCTGCAGTTGCTTCTGATTGCCATTAGAAACATGCTGCTGAGCAAGATGAACCCTTGGTCTGATCCAGAAATGCTTTTCTTGTATGTTTGTTTTCAGTGCAGCTTCTCTGTCTGCATGCATAACTTAATGAGTTTTTAGCTAACTACCTCTTTTCTCCCACCAGTGCTGTATAGTCAATATAAAAATGGGTACTCAGCTTCGTCACTCACACTGTTTTAATTGCCCCAAACCAACATTGGTAATCAACATGGATGATGCAGAAAGAGGTAGGGCAAACAAACAGATTTTTTTTTTTTCTAAAACAGAGAGTGTAGGCATAGAGGAAATAGTACAATACTAATCCCTTACTTTTGACATGTTTTCCACAGTGGTGCCTTTAACATTGGATGCTGATACAGGATTTGGCTGCAAGATGCTTTCTAATTTAGTCATTAGATTTTTTTATTATTCTGTTTTTTTCATTGTAAAGCCAGCTGAAAACTGCCAGCTTAAGGTACCTCTATCAGTTTAGGATAGGGAGGGAAGTATGTCATTGAAGGGACAACTGGTATCCCAAGCATTTTAGCAACTAAATTAGTGTCTTCTAAACAATTCAAACATCCGATTACCATGTCACCTTGAATTTAAGTATGCTGCATGCGCTGTGTTTAATCACAGTTCCTGTGGACATTTAAGGCTTCATCTCATTTCTTCTACTTAGATATGTAGTTTCCAGTCTTGACAGATTTTCTTTTTTACCCTGTAGTTATTTTTTTTTAATTCTGTTATCAGCAATGCCTTTTCTCATTGCTGTGTTGATTTTCAGTTGCAAGAGTGCAAGAACATGTGTAGCACATTTGATATATTGAAGGACCTCACTTTCCTGAAAGCTGGTGGGTCATACAAGGAAAGATTTCAATGGATGAGCATGTGCGTGATGCTGTAGTGGGGAAAATTTACAGAAACGGTACTCTTGAACTATGCAACCTATCTAAAAGGCATCTCTGTTTCAGGACCTTCACTGCTATCCCTGCATAAGCCTCCTTTGCTGCTTGACATGTTGAGTCAAACTGATTTTACAATTTCTGGGCATAGAGAGAAGTATAAAATTGAAGTAGCAAAGAAGATGCACTGCCAGCAGAACTGGAGAGTTGGGAATAAGAATATGCCCATCTAGTGGAAAGACATGAGAGACTAAAGTAACTGAGAGGAAGGGTAACATTTTGAATGCTATTTCAATCTTTGTTTTCACTGACTATTGGTATATATTGTAGCATTTCTATGGGCAGAGCAGCATCTGTTAATATGACTTCTAAGAAAAGATTTTATATTTATTTATGTTTGCAAAGACTTACGTACAGTAAAAGCTAACATAAGGAGCGTGTACAAAAGCATAGGATTGTTAATGGATTAGTGTACACTACCAGGGAACTGTACTGGGTAAAGGGAGAGTGCTTAAAAAGCAGGTGGGAGACCTTGCTTGAAGAGATGTGCGTAAATTGGATTGTATATGCACACCAACCTGTGTTATGAATATGAATAGGTAAGTTACTTGTGGTTTATGTGAGCTGAACATTAGGGATAATGTATTTTCTTTTGCTATGGAAGTAATCGTTTCTGTGTAATTCTTCAGAGGAAGAAATAGGATCTGTCTTTGGGCTTGCTTACAGGAAGGAGATGCTGCAGAGGCCGGGTGATGGAGATGTGGGAGTCTGCACACAAAGCACTGTCTCTCACAGCTCCATCTTTACTCAGCCTTATCTTACTGCATCATCGCTGGTCAAATGTGTCAACTTCTGACACCTCTTGTGTTTTTATTCCCATGACAATTCCCATGCCATGTCTGATTTAGGACTCCCTTCTGCTGAAACATTTCCAAAAAATTAGCCTTATTTTGACTGAAATGCATAAAGCGAAAATTACTCTTGTGAGAGCTTATGAAAAAGCCCGTAGTTCATAATTATCCTCACAAGTTTATCTTCACCTGCTAGCCGATTCCTGAAGTTAGACGGGGCTCATCCTTCTGGCATCTCTGTGAGGTTAATATCCCTTTTATACTTTCTTTTTACCTTCCATCTCCCTGTCTGTAGCAGGCATTCGCCATGTCTTCTCCATAAAGCACAAGCTCTGTGTGTCCAGCGGCCGCTCTCCAAGCCTGGGTGAGCTATTTCCTTCACCTCACACCTCTCAATGGATGCACCAGGCTCAATCAAAAGATGGTGGGTTGCTGGATATCACAAAGGGCTGAAAATCTCACAAAGGGAGCTTTCTGATCAGTCATGGCATTGCTGATTAGACAGAGTGCAGGGTGTCAGCAGGGCTTATACAGATAAATTTATTTAGATGCCAGCCTGGCAACACCTTGAGGTTTCATGTGATTTAACAATCTACCTGTGAAAAGGATGCAACAAGGGAAATCAATTTAATTAAAGATTTATTTGACAAGCAAGGAAAATGTTTAGATTTTGAACAAGCAAAAAAAAAAAAAAAAAGTTAATTTCTAAATACCTGCTATTATCAGTGAATTCATAGCTTTACAAGGTATTTTTCATAAAAGATACCTCAAGCGACAGATGAAAAAATGCTGATCAATCATTCAAGCAATTCTTCTTCCCAGTAGACCCTAAAAAATGTTGTCATGAATCAATCAATTCTTTTCCATCTTACTTTTGAAGATGATGTCTGAAATGTAAGAAAATTGGGTTATAGACCTTAGGTTAGATTGGAATGATACTAATTGGAGCTCATTATGGTCTAATATAAATGCTAATCTTATAAATATTAAAGAGTCAAATCTATCTTAATGTATTACACAGTACTTACATTACCTTCAAAAAAGTCAGCTTCATATCAACAGAGTGGAAACTCCAGTTGTCAAAGTTGTAGAGGAACTTTTTGAAACGAGCCATCAATGTCCATAATTAAAAAACCGCTGGTCAGTCACACAAGGAGAACCATTGGCAAAAATGGTTTGTTTTTAACTTTAAAATGCATTTATTACCCTGCCTGCAAGTCTGTTCTTAGATGATTTCTGGGAGTCTGCATGCTTGATAGCAAAAATTCCACTGTTTTTTGCACAAATTGCCT
Organism: Pygoscelis adeliae; assembly: GCF_000699105.1. Classification (NCBI taxonomy): domain Eukaryota; kingdom Metazoa; phylum Chordata; class Aves; order Sphenisciformes; family Spheniscidae; genus Pygoscelis; species Pygoscelis adeliae. The sequence goes on along the minus strand of NW_008825323.1, from coordinate 1,033,740 downwards.
TTTGAAAAGCTGGCCATGTCACACTTAGGCTATCATCTGGTGGAAAACAACTTCATTTTTGGCACACCTTGGGAGTGACGGATTACTTGTAACAAAATTATGTTTGTTATATGTAGAGGAATACAGACCTATATTTTTATCCCTTTCAGTCTGTTCCTGTACAGTATTGTTAGGTGACCAGAAAGTCTGGTCATGCTGTTATGTTGTGTGCTCCATAATGGTAAGAAAACCTAACTTGGTCTCTACTTTTTCCTTCCTGTCCCTTAAAATCTTCTTGTTCTTCCCCCCCAAAATGCAGAAATTTGTACTTGTACATTGGTAAGGTCAATTAACTGTCATCTGAACTCTGCTGAAGAAAAAAAAGAGATTTGTCTCCTTCAAGCATCTTCTCTCTGTAAAACCAAAAAAACTATTTGCCTGATAGAAGGAAATGGAGGATGCAACTGAATCAGAGGACAGGAGGTTGATGGAGCAAGGACGTAGGATTACTTATGGGAACAGTGAGGGGGGAGAGGGAGTGTTTGGAGGAGGGAGGAGAGAGCATTGTGCTCTAATTGTTAAATTAAAGTAATTAGTTGGAAGAATCATAGAATCATAGAATCATTAAGGTTGGAAGAGACCTCTAAGATCATCGAGTCCAACCGTCAACCCAACACCACCATGCCCACTAAACCATGTCCCTAAGCGCCTCATCTACCCGTCTTTTAAATACTTCCAGGGATGGTGACTCAACCACTTCCCTGGGCAGCCTGTTCCAATGTTTAACCACTCTTTCAGGAAAGAAATTTTTCCTCATGTCCAATCTAAACCTCCCCTGGCGCAACTTGAGGCCATTTCCTCTCGTCCTTTCGCCAGTTACTTGGGAGAAGAGACCGACCCCCACCTCGCTACAGCCTCCTTTCAGGTGGTTGTAGAGAGCGATGAGGTCTCCCCTCAGCCTCCTTTTCTCCAGGCTAAACAACCCCAGCTCCCTCAGCCGCTCCTCATAAGAACAGAATCTTGGGCTCTTGGCCCCAAACCAGAATATCTATTTAACATCCATGCACCAATATTCTGCTAAACAAAGCACGGAAACTGGTGTTGAAATGCACATGTAACCCCAAACACGCTGGCTTTTCTGAGTAAAAATTGTGATATCTCCACTTCTCTTTAATTCCTTTACTGCTAGGGATAGAGTAGCCCGTAAATACCTTTCCCAGGAAACCTAAATTAATATTTTGCACTGAATTATCTATGCACACTTTTTCACCTGATCAGAGGTTCCTCAAATTTGTTATTCAAATTTGGTTGGAAACTTCTTTCTCTCTGTGGACAGTGAGTAAACAGTTTAAGAGTATTCAGTAGTGACTTGGTGTTCAAACATGCTTATTAATATTGGCCAAGATTTGGCTAAGTTAAAAAAAAAGAAACAGCTAAGGAAATCCCAAAATCTCTCTGCATACAGGAGGAATAAAGTGGTTAGTTTACTCCTCACTTTAACAGTGGCTGCAACAAGTAACTCAAAGGATGATAAAAGAAAATGTACTGCAGACAGTTAATGATATTGTTGTCATTTCTTTGTTCTTTTTTGGGTTTTTTTGTCAAAAGACTTTGTAAAGTTGGGGTTTATTTTCTGTCTTATAGTTGGCTATGAATTTTTAGCTCTTAATGCTTACAACAAAAAAGCTAGGCATTAAGGTGCCAAACTTAAGCATTTGGAAGAATTGCCAATGTTACCTGTTCAGACTCCTTGTACCTATACTATGCATAATACTTATTCGCAATGTTATAATACTAATTCTTGACTTCATTGGCATGGCTTCTTGGTTATTGGCAGTGTTGAATTCCTTGGGTTATACCACTGAACTAGTGAAATAATAAATGAGTGAAATTTGTTGTTTTGTATGTAAGAAATATGGTTATTTTGCATTGCATTTGACAGGTATTTTCCAACTTGAGAAGTGGGGCTGCTGGGTTCTCAGGCACTTCACGGGCTCCTATTCTCACCACCCCATGGTCCTCTTTTTGTCTCCTCTTTTCCCCCAACCCCCAGTGGTTTGCATCCTGACCTAATGCTTGCCCTGGCTCTGCTGTAGGTCCCAGGTCCCTCTGAAGAGGGTATTCACCCTGGCCCATCACACTGCTACAGCAACTTCTTTCCTCACTTCGTCTTAACGTGCCTTTGCAAAAAGGAAGGTAGAGATGGGGCAGAAGGGGTAAGGTCCCTGTCCTGCCAAAAATGGAAACACAGGGCACACCATGTAGTCCGAGGCACTGGATGCACTGACTCCTGCCCACCTGCTCAAAGTTCAAAATAAACCCCACATGCTTCATACCAGTGCTAAAAAAGAGAGAGGGAAGAAGAAAGGAGAAAACAGGTATGGTCAAGTGGCATCTGCTTAGGGCTGCTGGTCATCTCAGCTTCCTTGTCCTCCCTTCCCCACAACGGGCAAACTTCCCTCGGCAATACACGTGCTCTCCTTTTGAGAAGCTACCTTATTCTCTGGTGATCTGAAATCACTGCTCAGTGGTGTGGTCAGTGGCAAACATAAGTTTATTAATTTCAAATTCAGAAAATAGTGTCTCTTCTGCTATACACCAGGTAGGTAGCCACCTGCCACCACACCAACAGATTTTCCTGCTGTAGTTCTTCTGTATCTGTATAGGAGATTTTATTTGCACTTCATCTTCTGTATCCATACTGTATTAAAAAAGAGGAGAAAAAAGAGAAGGGAAGGGAAGGGAAGGGAAGGGAAGGGAAGGGAAGGAAAAGGAGAGAGAGAGAAGAGGGAAAAAATTAGGAGGGGAGGGGAGGGGAGGGGAGGGGAGGGAAGGGAAGGGAAGGGAAGGGACGGGACTATTGAGTTTTCTTGTGAAAAAAAGGGCTGCAAATCTTGATTAGAAAAATCACTGGGTGCACAAAATAAATTTTCTAAGGTAAATATTAGAATAAGCTGTAATATTTTAAAGTTTTTTGTTTAAAATAAATGACATTTCAGTTAAAACTTATATGAAAATATCTCCCTGTTCATACCCTATGCTTCTGTTTACAGAGAACTTTTTCTCACAGTAGGTGGAGAGTTGGGAGAGTAAGATGTGGAAAGTGTTTAACTAGGGGAAAAATCATTGTCTTGCCAAAGCTTTTAGCAAAGTGAAGAAAATGGAGGGAAAAGAGACTGAGAGAGAGCCGTTTACCTTTCGCAAGAACATGAAAAAGAGAAAAAGGCTTTAAGTTTGTATTTTTCCTTCTTTTCTTTATTTTTGCAAAATAAACTTGAATGCACCAACTCCTACTTCACCCAAAATCATGGCATACAGTAATATGTAGTTTATGAAATGTGAGCCCTCTATGAATTTAACAGACATGCACTACCAGTGTGTGTTCTGTTTTTTTCCTGAGTGCCTAATAGAGTAGAGGAATTGCACACTGTTTCACTTATGAAATACAGGTAGTTCAACAATCAGAAAGTTCTTTATTAATTTCAGTATTAATATATATGGATATATTGTATCCTGATGTTTGTACAAAATAAAGGAACTGCTAGGGAAGCCCTAGAGAAATTTATATCTTAGATATTAACTAAATTAATAACTTAAAGACTTAAAAAATCATTTGGCTAGTATTTTCCGCCTTAGAATGAGACTGCTACAAGTGAGGATAGCACTTTATGTGTTATTATTTGTTGTGAAGTGATTTAATAAATGTTTAAATAACTCACTGCTGCTGTCAGTGCTTTTTCGTAAGAAGTTACAGCCTGGAAGACTTTCATGTATGTGGTCCTGTACGTTAAAAGAAAGAGGCCCAGACACAAACCACTTTTCTTCTTCAGCTATACAGTGGTGTGTGATTTTTTTCCTCTCCCCAGAATGTCCATTTTGATTTGGCAGTGGCCAAAAATTGCAGCTAGTTCAAAGTCACCTACCATGAAACCCATATGGTGCATGCATCAGATCCTCAAAGGCAATGATTGTGCTACAGATCTACTACCACTCTGCAGTATTTGCTTGATGCGGCCTCGGATGATAAAATATTTTTTTGGTACAACTATAGTAACCTAAATTCTGAAGTAGGATGTCTTTTTATGATTGACTTCTAAACTGCCACAAAACTTAATGTTGATACAAGTTTTTGCAGGAAACAAATTTCTTCCTTGTAGGCTTTCCATTAAGCTGTAGCTTGTAGTAGGTCTAGGAGTCAAATGTGGAGTTATTTCTACCTTGACATCCATCCTGTTACTTAACATAAAAAGTTTTTCAACAGAGTGCAGATATACTCCCTCAAATAAGAATAAGTTAGCAGTAAAGCTTTAACTTTAATGTGTTTAAGCTTTGTGCTATGGCTATTATAGCATACAATTATGGCTGAGAAAGACTAAAAAAAAATCCTGATTATCTTTTAAAGGAAGTGAGGGAGAACAAAACCAGAGATGCTTATTGGTTTTGGGGTCACCCAGGCTGAGATGCTTACAATCTGTTTTTCTGTGGTGTTTAGCCTACGTTCAGAGCACAGCTCCTCTCCACTCCAACGGCAGCTTCTACCCAGACACTCTGTCTTCTGCCTCAAAATCATTTTTCTTCCCCATGACAGATCTTAGCTGAGCTAACTCTTCTGGCATGGCCTTACTTAACTTCTCTTCCTCCGCATTTTTACTCTTTAAACAGTCATGGCCACATGTCAGGGCTGATGGCGCAGAGTATGCCTGGCTGGCCTCCCTCCCGGTTCCCTACCGCTCCAAATCTCTCATTTGTTCCCCCACCACCCCCCTCTCTACTGCAAGCTGGCCTGTTCGCAGCCCGTGAACATGCCGATCAATCCATTGTTTGAACAATACGATCTTCTCAGAATTGGCCTCCCTGGGGTCGCAAATGCTGAAAAAGGAGTTGGTGGTTTTGCCGTTATCCATATTAGCCTGGATCTCTGCTTGCTGTTAGACATCTTCTCCCTCCCTCCCTGCCTCTGCCTCTGTCCCTTCGTCTCTCTTATTCACCTCCCTCCTCAAGTGGGAGACAGATCATGACTCTTCCCAATTGCTCAGGCTGCCATTGTGGGAAGAGAGATTCTCATCTGTGAGTTAACAGTCTGAGTACTTGAAACGCAGAGTTTGGCGAGCAGTGGTCTTGAGGGTCTTCTTTCCCCTGTTAGGAATTAGAGAGCTAAAACTCTTTGCTTAGAAGTGGAATTTGAAATGACTGAAGGGACTGCTTGTTGCATATGCACAGGCATAGGTTTAAGAATATACATTTGCAAAGTTGTAGGCACTGCCTAGAGCCAGCTTAAACCCAGGGCTAGGTTTCAGATGGGCCAGAAATTTGCAGTTGAAGGCAGGATTTTGTCAGACAATTTAATAGGTGTTACTCTTACGTTTGACTGCATTGTGTTAGGAGCAAGAGGGAGTTCGGGGTAGTAAATTTTAAGGAGTAATGATATCCACATCAAATTTTAACAAACCCTACAGTGTTTTATTTGTAATCAGGGCAAAATGAATCATCCTCCCCTTCTCTAAATCTTGCTCTACTTTATTCTACCTCTACTCTATATTTTATTATGAAGAATGAGCAACTTCATTTGAGGTACTAAAAATTTGTATTGAATCATGAAAAGAAAAGAATTCATCATTGCTTGCCAGGATATATTGTTGCTGGGAAACGAGTCACTTAAAAATATTTGGTAGTCAGCACATATGAGATAGATGCTGATTTTTATCAGACTGTTTCACAATTTCATTTTTCCTAGTAGAGAACACGTGTCTGTTCACTTTTTTCCTCTCTTGTGCTGAGGATGAGACTTGAAGTTACCTCCTTTTCCTCAGAGAAAATAATAGAAGGGGGTGGGGGGAACAGTATTAGGTTAGAGCTGCAGGTGGAAGCAGACTGTGATGGATTAAAAACAAGAGAGAGTGAGTGAAAAACAGAAAAGACTAGAATGGGAGTAGAAGGATAAATAGGAAAGATCTACAGCAATCTGAGGATAGTAAGAGCTAGAAAACACAGACCCAACATCTCCCAGACCCCAAATAGTCTTTTTTTAATTTGAAATCAGATGTTATGGTAATCAGTCACTTTATGATGGTGATAAGTTTTTGGTTTGATTGACACTAACTTACTCTTCAAAGGCACCATAACTGAAAGCGTGAGAGCTGAGTGATAATTGTAGTCTCCTTAATGTTGCCCTGAACTTGAATAAGACCTATGAAATTATCAGATCATTAGTGGTTTACCATGTTCTTTTTTTGTGAACCTCAATATGTGCTTGCATTTCTCAGCTTTGCAATATCTGTTCTATTAGCACTTTTATATATAATGTTGCTATAAGTACTTTACATATGGTATTCCTTTGAGTTCACACATACAAAAAAAGCTTTTCTTGGTATTCCTTTAAGTTCATGCACACAAAAAAAGCTTTCCTTGAGAGCAAGGTATCCAGGTTTTTGTAATATGTCACCAGAAGAAAGCTAAAAAAGAAAGCCGAAGAAAACATTTGGGTGGAAAGACGATGAAATCAGTACCAGACGGGTGGCTGTTATGGTATAATTTTCCTTTTTTCTCTTGAGGTCTGCAGATTCATTCATGTCATTTGCTCTTGTGTCAACAGGCACACATTTCTTAGTTACAAATAGCTCTAATGGGAAATTTTGATTTTGAATGCATATTGATAGAGAGGTTTGAATTGCATTTAATTTGGGGACCAAGCAAAATGATTAAGAGAGAAAAAGAACATTCCTGATCCATGAGATTTTTCAGATGAAGTAAACCAGATTTGCAAATCATATGGTCCTCGGTAATGTGTCTATTCAAGCAAAAATACAACACCAAAAATTATTCTTTGTTCTAAAGATTAAAAAATGTATTCTGCTTTTTGTAGGTCATGACTGTCATGCTCTATTTCCTGATGTAAACACCTTTTTTTTAAATTCATTAACAGTGAGATCGGCCAGCATATTATGCTAGAAATTAAAACCTGAAATCACTGTACCACTCATTCTCAGTGATATATGAATGCTCATATTCTCTCCTGACACTTCTAGTTTGATTATTTTCATATATTTTGAAACTGAAATTAAAAGCAAAATATGTAAACAGTACACAACTTACTGACAAGCACAAAGATCTTGAAGCTATTGGCAAATTCTTATAACATTCACTACTGAGATGGCACATGGATGTCAGAGGTCAGATATACTTTTTGCTTGCATCCATTGAAACTCTGCTGTCTTTTGTCATATATACCATTTGCCTTCAAAACACAGAAAATAGAAAGAGATTTGTTGAGCAATAGCAGGAATAGTTTTCATTTTTTTCACTTTTCAAACAAGATCTCATTTTTTAGGTCCCTGGATAATCAAGATAGGTCAAAGGATTATTTAAGAAGAGAGGCAGAGACAAGTGCATTTTTGGTTTGTATAAGTTTAGATGGCTCATAAGTATCGTAAACAAAGGTTTTTATCATCTCAACTCTTTATGTGACAGTTGTGTTGGAACTAGTTACATGAACAAAGAATGGAAAAAAATGTTATCAATAATGACAGGGAAATTACTGACCTACTTGTGGCAGAGGGAAGACTTTATGGTAAATCTTGTTTTTAATTTGAATTTGCAGACCTTATGTACACTATCCCATAAACTCAAAGGTCTTGCTTAAATGAGGCTTTTGGAAATATACCCCATGTTACATAATCTTAGGAAATTGGAATGTATTTTTTGTTTTTGATTTGTCATGAACTCTTCATCTGGGAAGTAGAATTGAGTCGGACAAGAAATTACTCTGAAAATATAAAAGCACAAAAAGACCATTAATGAAGAGTACTAAAGAACAGGACCAATGTTTTTCTCTATCTTTTATATGATGAGATCATTCCTGGTATTGGAAGGGAAAATGTGAACTTGATAGGGGTTATAAAATGTTAGATCATTTTTAACCTTTGGTACAATGTTGACAAGGTGTGGTGTATATACCAGAACTCTCTCCAAATGTCTCCAAAACCAATGTTGCTGAAACCTCCCTCTGCAGACCCAGCACCTTTCCTTGCTCCTGTTAGGTATGAGGAGAGATTTAGCCCTGGAGGATGCCATCTATCAATTACAGCATACCTGGAGGTTTGCGCATTGACGTGGGATTCTGAGTCCATTCCTTCTTCCAGCTGCCATGTAGATTAGGACCCCACAGTGTGGCATAGTCAACTTCTGGTCATGAGCTGTTCAATGAGTGCTCCACACAGCTGATCCTATGGGCACAGGGAGAAGAAGAAAAAAAGGCAGCAATCATCCCGTTTTTTAGTCTTACCATCCCCTGCTTTACTCACTTGGTGAATCTTCTCCTCCTGTACGCTTTTGCTCTCCTCTGTTTGGCATGCATAGCAAAACCCCTGGGTAGAGTGAAGGTTGCCTTTACTCTGCTGAGGCCTTCATCTGATCAAGTCCAGCACTGCGTTCAAGAGTTTGACCTGGCATCTGTGCAGTGAATGCTACACACAGAGGGTGGATGAATTAATGAAGTATCAAGAGGCTGGCTCATACAAACTGCGTGAAAACAAGCAATCAATGTGGAACAAGCCCGGGAAAGTCAATAAGCGTGAATGGCTGTGCTTTACAGTGCTGAGCTCTCATATTTCTCATTTGTCTATTGCCATGCTTGTTAACTGAACTATTTAACTTACTGTATGAACATATGTAATGCTATAACTTTATTGTGGTGGCAGCAAAAGACATTTTTAGATGAAGCATGCAACAACAGCAGAAGACTCTCCGTGTTGTTTCAAAGTGAAGTTTTCCTGTGTAGTTTTAAACTTCAGTTGTTAGTATTTTACAGTTAAATTTTTCTCTGTCAAAACAAAGACCCTTATCCTCACTTTTCATTGACTTTCCTTCACAGGTACTTTGGAATTACATCTCTGCTTTAAAAAAGAAACTACGTGTAGAGGTAAACACCCAGCCAACTTGTGCATTCAACAATCTCTTTTTGCTCTTCTCCAGTTTTATATTGTTTTGTTTTATTTTATATTAATTTTTTAGGTAAAGTAAAAATGGATTATTTTAATATATCCTTAGGATTAGACTTGGTCAGGAAGTTACTTGTTAATTCCAAAATGTTTTGTTATTTCTAGACTGTTCTACGCCTTATCATGTTAAATCCAAGCCCCTTAGCATTCTCCCAGGGAAAAAGAAAGAGTTAGAGGGGCTGCAAAAGTCATCTCAACCAATTCTACCAGTGACATAATCGTAATCTAACTGGGGAGTGGAGGTTTGCAAAGGTGTCAAGACACCCAGAAGTGAGGTCAGCAGTGATGGAGTGTGGAGCTTGATGGAGGAAGTTTATAAAAGCCGTTGAGTGTTGTTATATGATTCCTACCACGTTCTGCCCTGCCTCATGTCACCTAGAATAGCCAGGTGATTAGGACACTAACCCCTGGTGTTGAAGCCCAAAATTCAATGAATACTTAATACAATTTATACAAAATAGAGCTGCTCTAATAGTTGAGATTGAAAATGTTCCATCAAGAGTAATGGATAGCCTTGAGGGCTTACTGGGGAAAGGCTGAAGCTGAAATCTTTGCTCTAACTCCAGGGGAACAGAGACTGAACCTGGGTCTACTGCCTCCAGGAAGATGCTCTTGTCACTGTGCCTCTTGGTTATTCTGATATGCATAGTACAGCCTTTCTGAACAAAAAGTCTGTATTTGCTGCAACAGATGTGTTCTCTCCAACATGTTTTGGCATCAATGAATTGACATTTTCCAATGAAATTTTATAAATGGAAAATTGGGCACATTAAACTGGAAGACTACTCAGGATGGAAAAAAATGACATCACAAGGTAACTGCAGGGCAGACACCATATTATTCTAACATCTGTGTTTTCTACTTTCTCTACACTTGTGTAATGATGCAGGTGTCTACCTGCTAACAGTAAGGTAAATTGACATTGCTTGTCCCAAGACATATTTCTGTTAAGATGTACTCTTTTTTTATAAGTCCCCTTGTACTTGCTCTAAGTTGTTTATCTCTGACTTTGCTAATTTTCTTTCCCCTCCCTGAAGTGATCCATTTTTACTTCTCAGTTTTGCTTCCTGTGATGCCTCTGATGTTATGCCCCTCATTAGCTGAATGTCTTCTTGCTTTCCTTCTCCATCAGGAATGTTCCTGCCTTCCAAACCCAAGTCATTTCTCCTCTATGAGGAATCTCTCTTTTTCTATGTAATTAGTGAGACTTCTTAAGTTTGTCTTTTTACTCCTTTTTATAAAGGAGCCCAGAATGGAAGAAAAGTGTGTACTGGCAAAGGCTTGGACATTCAAATTTTACTTAACACTCTTTTAGCGTGTAGGTGACGTTTGTTCTGTCTTCATGATGTGAAATTCCTACCATCCTGAAATCTGCAGTTCATTGGGCTCCCTGTTTTATAGGAAGCTCTTTGCTGAAAGATTTGAAAGCACCCTGATAGCCTGAAAGTAATTATTTTCTGGGAGCATCAGCTCTATTTAATGTATGTACTTTTGATACTTCTCTCTTTCTACTGGTGAAGGGCAGAAATAGATAATAATTTTCACAAACATACTAGAAAAGACTGTGGGAGCATCTTTGTATATTTTAACAGCCCAAATGATTTTGTTATTAATGCTGAAAATTTTGTCACTTTTGCCATAAAATTACATGTGGCTCCTGTTTTTGCCATGATTGACAGAGGATTCTTGCCTGGAGCCAGCTGTTTGCTTACTGTGCACCACGGAAAAAGCATCTGAGATGGGCCTTGGCTATCACATTTTCATGTGATGTGCACTCTCATATACATGTGCGTATTACACAAAGAACAGAAGAGCTCACAGCAGCCCCAAAACGGCATCTGTTCTTTATAGTGAGATAAAGAAGCTGCAGAAGGTTTGTTGAAACTTGCTGATGCTTGTTGTCACTTAGCAGGAAGTGTTTAGGAGTTTGTGAAGAACAAAATTACAATTTGTCAAATGTTGCAAACCTCAGAGTGATTGCATACTATTTGATTTCACTGTTGCTATAAATAGGATTTCACTTTTTGGGATTACAAAATGACCAACTTTCTGTTCACTTAAATATTAGAGTTTTAGTCTTTTTTCCTCCTTCATATTTTTCCATAATCTAAAGGGTGAAGTTACCATTGCTTTAGTAACTCATAGTATTCTTCTGCCAGCACACATTAACGTGAAATCCAGACATCCTTCTGCAGGATGACATGACAAGCCCTGTGCTATGATGAGATGATTTTCACATATGGTGGTAGTGTCTTCTATCATGGCTAGTAGTGCCTCATCTTCTAGTCCTCCCTGAAGTACTGAAAAGGAAAAATATCAAAATGTGAAGCTTGAATCAAAGGACATTTTGGCCAATAAGAATAATTTAATTCTCTCAAGTCTTCTTCCATTTGGGCCTAGCATAATCATCCATTAGGATCTATATGTGTCATCTTCACCTGTGGCCCCATGGAATAAGACAAGTGTTTCTTTTATGGCTCCCCCTGCCAATGGGAAACATCAAGTAAATACACTGTGAAAGCCTGCAGTGTTTTTGACTTTGGGGAAAACATCACATGTCTTCAAATACATTTAGGAAGGAAGTTCTGCAAATAAAGGATGAATGGGTCGTTATATATTTATGGTAAACAGTGAATACTGTTTTACTTTTAAGCAAATGTTAAGCAGCAATTTTATTGTGCTTCTTCACATGTCTAAAAATAGTGTTTATTTTCTGTAGAAACATAAAACTAAATTCATTGAGTTATAAGGGATAAGTAGGAGGTGAATCACTTTGAGAGTAGAATATGGAGAAAACAATATTTTCCAGGACTAAACACAGGCTACAGATACACTTAAGAGTTGTGAGCTAGGTTTATAAGCATGACAGAAAGACAGTGTTGTACTGGACACCTGAACAAGATGTTATGTCGCAGGGATATCCTTATCTACTCCCCTGACATTAGTTGGGCTGGCAGCAAAATCAAGAAATAGACAGCAAAAGTTGGAGCTGTGGGCACAAGGCACTGCTTATGAATGACTGCAGAGATCTTCCGATGAGCCCTCTCTTTTCCTGCGTATTATTGAATAAAGGGTGACCACAGTTGAAATTTCAAGTGCTGGCAATTAAATTAGACCACTTGAGATGCAGATCAGATGCAGATGACTCTTTTCCCAACTGTTGTCTCAGGTTCTGCAAATGGGAACAGATACTGGTGAGGCTTTTACCTCCAGGGCTGGATGATAAGGGTGCTCAAGCACTCCCGGTGGCATGTGACCTGGAGTATGCCTTTCATCAGGCAGTGCTAATGGGAGGGCTGCAATCTTCTAAGTGCTTCTTCTAAAGCCACCCTTGGTTACACTGAGTCATTCACCATTGCCCATAACAGCCAGATGTACTTGTTTTTCTTTACTATCAAAATTAATGGGATGGATGGAAGCAAAAGCTGTCACTGCATTACTGACCAGCTGAGTCTGCCTTAAATTGAGCTTTCATCAGAAATGGAATAAAGGGAATCAAAAGTTTTTCTTTTCCTGAAGCATGGAAAACAGGCTTTCAGGACAAAATGAATGTTTAGAAAACCTTCTTTTCCCTCTTCAACTTCTCTGGAATTTTCAGATACTTCTGCATTGCAAAGTCACTTTGGATCATGCATGTAAATTAAGTCCACCAGCATCTCTTAGTGCAGTTTAGAAGTGGAAAGTGAGTAAAAGTGACTTTATGTCACTTTCGTTGCTTACTGACTCTAGAACTGGCTGAAATAACTTTCCAGAATAACTCAGAAAAAGTTGTGTAGAGCTCTGTGAAGAATACCTGCGTTCTGCAGAAAACTGAGCAACAACCAGAGAACTGGAGGGATAACACACAAATGTGTGCAAAACTTTCCTTTCTTTTTCCCTCTGCACAAACAAGACAGGCTCAGGGAAGTGCCAATAGAGACTGCAGGTAGTAAGGAGACACAAAGGGGTAACAAGACATGCATGAACTAAAAGACACAAAAAGAACTGGCAAAAAAAAGAAAAGTATTTAAGTTTTATATTATTTATTTAGAAGATTTGCTAAAAATCTAAGTATTTCCATTTACTCCTGTCCTGGTTTCAGCAGGGATAGAGTTAATTTCTTTCCTAGTAGCTAGTACGGTGCTGTGTTTTGGATTTAGGATGAGAACAATGTTGATAACACACCGATGGTTTAGTTGTTGCTAGGTAGTGTTTGCACTGGTCAGGGACTTTTCAGCTTCCCACGCTCTACCGACTGGGAGGGCTGGAGGTGCACAAGAAGCTGGGAGGGGACACAGCTAGGACAGCTGACCCCAACTGGCCAAAGGGACATTCCATACCATGGGACGTCATGCTCAGCATATAAAGCTGGAAGGGGGGGGACATTTGGGGTGATGGCGTTTGTCTTCCCACGTCACCGTTACGCGTGATGGAGCCCTGCTGTCCTGGAGACGGCTGAACATCTGCCTGCCGAGGGGAAGTAGTGAATGAATTCCTTGTTTTGCTTTGCTTGCGTGCGTAGTTTTTGCTTTCCCTATTAAACTGTCTTTATCTCAACCCACGAGTTTTCTCACTTTTACCCTTCCGATTCTCTCCCCCATCCCACCAAGGGGGGAGTGAGCGAGCGGCTGGGTGGGGCTTAGTTGCCGGCTGAGGTTAAACCACGACAACTCCTAATGTCAGACAATTTCCAAAGGAACACATTAAGTCAGAACTATAAGTAGTGGGAACAGTGGGTTCTGCCTTGCACAGAAAAATAGGTGTAGGACCAGTTTGTGGTTTAGCACCTTGCTGGTGTCAAGATGGACTGTCAAGAGCCTCCGTGCAGTATGTCTCTACTGTAATGAAGGATTTTCCCGTCACTGTTAAAGAAGTCCTTATTCAAGCTGCTATTTCAAGCTTATTGGTTGTATGTAAATTCAGAACTATTCAATGGAACATTCTTTTGGAGTACAAAAGTTTATTTCTTACAATACGAATTTTACTTACATTGCATTGGATTGTATGTTTGTACAGGGTTTCTATAAGGCATTAGGTTTTAAGCTCATTTTGTAACATGCTTTTTGGTATCAGCACCTACCTTCTCCTAAGAAGCTGTTGAAGTTCACAGCCAAAGTAAAAGCAGAAGTATGGTTGAAAATTTCAAGTGTCTATGGAAAAAAACCCTTGCCTCCAGGCAAGGATGTATGTCATCGAGTTTGAAAGTGTGGTAAACTGGAAAGAAAATGAAGGCAAGTGAGTTCCCAGACCTGAGTCATGTCAACATAAACCATTTCTGACTAAACCCTGACTGGGCAACATTCCCTCAAGCCAATATAAACCATTTTAAAGTTGCCGTAAACTTGTCCTTTGGCAATGAGCTAAACCAAGATGAGACATATCATGAAAGTAAAGGGATTGGGGCAAAAAGTGAGCCAAGTCTGTATGATAGCAGAGATATTTGCAATTTAGAATTCATTTTCCTTTGAGTGTATACTTCTTGAACTGTTCCTGAAATTCAGAGACTGCCAAACTTTGCTTTACAGTTGAGATTGTGCCATGGGAGCTAGACCAAAAGTTATACGGAACTCCAGGAAATTCACAAATCTCAGTGTAATATGTGTACTTGTTTTTCTTCACAACACTAGAAATTGACGTGCTGGAAGAGGAGTAAGGTAACGTAATTGTAACAATAATATAAACGATACAGCTCAGAAAATGTACACAAATCACTGCCCTTTTATTTCTTTCTGATCTGCCTGCTTAATGACTGAAGTACAACCAGTAGCTGTTAAGAACCTAATTAGAAATAGGATACATGCAGCATACAGTACTTGTATTTTGAGGATGCTAGCAGCTTATTAGTTTTCTTTAGTGTGTTAGTCTTACTAACTGCATGGAGTTACACGTACTGCATGCAAGTTAACTTAAGTTTTATGTCTGTATTGGGGCACATTTGTAAAAACTGGATGCACTTAAGTATGTTCTATAAACTGTACACAGATGTATCTAGAATCGATCACTAGAACAACAAAAGTGAACTGTTCAGGTTGTTCAGTCAGTCAAATATTATGGAAGTACTATTATTAGAAGAGAAGTGCATAGTTTTCATTGTCCTGGTCAAGAATGACTGTACAGGTTTTGCAGTCTTTCCAGGAAGAAGATTGTCTCTACACTAAAAAGTGATTTTTTAGAATTATAATAACGGAAATTAGAAGACTTGCATGGAAATAAAGAAGTCTCGGAGTGGGAGTTATTCTTGTTCATAGTGTTGTTTATAAAATTCAAGTTCTGTCAGTAAATAATTGTATTTTCAATAAATTTTCTAATTTAAAAACTGTGAAGATGCTATTACAATGAGTGTTATCTGTTTACTTGTCATAAATGATGCTATTTTGTCTTGCAGATTCAGTTATAAAGTACAACTAATTAATATTAGAATGATATATCTGAATGATTCAGAACCTTATTAGGTGGCACAATGATCAATATTAAATTCTTATAAAAAAAAGGAAATTGAGTACATCATAAAAAAAGGGACTAATGCTTCTTTACCTAAAATAGGTTAGAAGTATACTTACATTTTACAGTATTGTCTGGTACATCTAAAATACTTTTCCATTGTAGTAGTCTGTTGTTAATTATTTATTTTGATCCTTTCCCTTCCCTCAGTCCCTGACGATGCATGAAGTGCTGTTATCTTCACTTGACAAAATTTAACTTGCTCACGTTCACACTGACTGTGCTATATCAAACCTCTACAGCTTGGGGTGGTGCCTTCAAGGAGTGGACTGTGTGGGTGGTGGATGGGTTGTGAGGTATCTGCAGTGAGGACACAGAAAATTATTAAGACAGCCAGGACAGGGAGTGAATATTCTTTAGAATATTCTTCATCTTAGAATCATCTTAGAGGTGGTGATTGCAGTTATAATGATAATCTGAGGTGGAATGTCCTCAAATAAAGCATCCTGTGGATAACCAACTTTTTTTGGTCAGATGGTAAGATGTTAGTTAGGAAGATTAGGGATAGAAACTAATATGCATTGTTAAGGATGGAGATAGATGTTGCACCAGGATTAGCTTCAGAAAATGTTGGCAGTTCAGACAAGGCAGAAAGCAAGAACCAAAAGTAAAGAGAACCTAATCAATCTTTTTACCAAATAAACAGATTATTGGAATATTAACATTGACAACGAAAGCAGTATGCTTGAGGGGCAAAAAGAAAAGAATTTAACAGGATTTTTTTTATAAACTTTCAGACTGAGACTGTCCTTCCTCCAAGTGTGCAACTCCCATTAACCTCAGTTCTGCTGTGGACTGAGGGCAGGGCAGTGCCTAACTCTTTATTGTCACTGCGGAGTGGCAGTGCTGTTAGGTACTGTTTCAGCCAAGGGTCTGTCAGCATTTCCTATGGAATTTAGGAATTCTGGTCTATGAAACACGCTCCGCTGCAGGTTGATATACAGTCTGCCTCCTAAGGAGTCATTACTATCTATCACTTCAATGATCTGCTGATAATGGGGGTGTATCACTTATGTGTGTAATGGGTCTGAAAGAAACGGGTCTGTTGAAATTGTACCGAGACTGTGGAAAACAGCAGGGAATCAGTGAGAGTGCCTGTACGCTCCCCGAGATCCTTGGGGGCCATTATAACTCGGGAAGAATATTAACAGTCTTCAAATGGGAAAGCCTGTTATAATCTCCTTCATTAATCAAAGAAAAATCAAACATGCCAAATCTGAACACCGTGTTGTCTAGACAATGGTAGGTACAATTCAGACTTTGTTCTGACATTTGTTAAAGGTTGGATGATTTCAGCACGGCCATTCTAGAGCCCTGTGAACTCAGCTGGTGTTTTTCCAGTTGGATTTGACTCTCGGTCTTTGCCTCAGACTCTTTTCTTTCACATATCATCTATGTTCGTGGGCTGTTTCTATGCATATATGAGAGCTGTGCATAGCATGGGTGAGCTAAGGACAGAGCAAGAAACCTTAACTCTGAGTTTCCTGGCTGCTCTTAAAGCACTAGTGTTGTTTTAACATCCTTTCCTATTTCATGAGCACACAGCTGTAGACATAAATATAAATATGTCTGTCTTTGATAAATTAAAATCCTAACAGGTGTGTGAATCCTTGCCAAGATAGTTACGAGCTGGTCAGTATATATTGCTTGCACTTGGAAGTGGTACATTAGAGAACACTCGACTGTTTCACTGCTTTATAAATAGATGGATTTGGCATTTCTGCAATAATCTGCAGAGGGTAAGAAAGTAATAAATGGATGAAAGTAAGTATAGATCATGTTTCAGGGTCCTGTAGATGAAATGAATTGATTCCACAACATGTTCATTCCTGTCATTAGCTTTGCTGATCTATTGTGTCATTTTAGGTTCGATAGGAGCAGCGGAGAGAGGAAAGATGTTCTAGTGCTGCGGGTGCTAGTCCTAGACCTCAGAGATCCCAGATCAGTTTCCTTTTCTGCCATACACTTCCTGCGTGACCTTGGGCAAGTTTCTTAGTCTGGTTGACATCCAAAAAAAGCACTTAGGAACCTAAAGTGTAACTCAAGCTTAATTTAGGCATCTTTGTTCAGAGGAGTGCTCTACGAAAATTCAGCCTGCTTAGGTGCCTGAGAGGACATGGATGCCATGGCTTTGGCTAGGAAAAAAAAGAGAGACAAAGATCATTTAAAAGTGTTCAAAGGCACCACTGTCCTCAGATGGGCTGAGAATAGAAGTAGCCTCATTTGGAGTCTATTTAGAAATGACAAATTGGTTATATCCCTGAAGGTCCTGGTCTGCTAGGTGTCCTCTGAGTGCCTGGCATGTGCAAAGTGTGAGTTCAGCACAAAGTGTGGCAGTTTTGGCAACATGTATATATATATATATTTTTCAAGCTTGGAAGGAGAAAAACCTGTTGTCCACCTCTTGAACATCCTCCCAGTGGATATAATGTTCTGAGAAGTGGGAGGAAATGGCTTGTAGGCTCTTTTCTGCATGTGACATTTAAAATTTATTACCTCTTACTGTGGTCTACTCTGGGATAAGAGAAGATAACTGCTGTCCCTATTGTGGAAGCTGTGTTGCTGTGCAGGAAGACAATCGAGGTTCATGAGAGCAGAAATCACACACGTAGGACAAGACACATAACAGCAAAGCCTGTGGTTAGAAGGCAGAGCTCTTGGTTCTGCTTTCTGCTTCCACAGAAAATGTTTACCTATTTTACCCAACGACTGCAGTGCAGTGGGGAAACTGTCCCTGAAGCAAGGTGCTGACATGTTTTTTGTTCACAGCAAAACATCAGAGAATGGAATTTGAGCTGGGGGACAGGAAGGTCTTAGAGCCCTTTTCTGAGGTCGTGGAGAGATGGGAAAGCACCAGAGAGGACAGCCCTTTGCCAGGCATAGCCTGTTGGGCTGTGGTTGGTAGGGACTGTTTAATCACAACTCTTGCTAGGTTCGATCTACTTCTGGATGTACTTCTTTACCTCCCCTCTGAGGTGAACTTTGGGAAGAGACCATTCCTGAGTTCATGTTTGGGTTATGTCTATTGCTCATTTGTGTAGCAGAGCCCTCAGCTCTTCCCTCCCAGAACCACAGACTCTATTTGCTATATTCTAGCCAAACCTTGTTTCACCTGCTCTCTGCTCTGGTGGGTCATCTTGCATTATGTCCTTCTCCTCTTTTCCCTCACTGTTAGTTTGGTGATTAAGAAATTTTAAAAAGTCTGAGACATGAGTTTAAATTCTTCAGATTTAGGAGGGCTTGGAGTCTAGACCTCCTGCTTTCCAGGCAGGTATGCTCTAAACATTTATCTGCTGCCATCCTGCTGTCCTCTGCTATCTTTATAAAAATTCATTTTTCTGTATCTGAGTATTTCCTTTAGGTATCTTGGTCTAGTCCCAGATTTGCAGCTCTGAACATGCAGAGAGATACCAGACTTACAGATGTCTTTAGGTAGGACAGGTAGGATTTGAGAAAACCTTCAAATTTAGTGTTTTGTGTTGACTGCTGTGAATCCTGTTCTAAAAGCTGGATCTGCTTTTCATTATATCAAGAACCTGGAATTTTATGCCAGGGCTGGGTGCCAAGTTATGATTATGTTCCTCTGTCTCCTAGGTTTTGGCTTGTAAAATGAGGATGGGATAACTTGCACTAACAGTAACTCTGTGACTGTATTTTGAGGTAGGACAGTACCATTTAAACACTATATGCTGCTTTGATATCAGAATAACAGGGGCCATGTAAGAAGGAAGGATTGTCCATTGAAATTGAGACAGTTGCATTTAGCTTACACTGTAAAATAAAAGCCCTTTCCTTCTCTTTCCAAGCATTTCTTGGTCTAATATAAGATTGATAGAAATCAATCAAGGTTCTGGTGTACAGCAAAGCGCCTGTTTACGACACGAGCCTTCCAAGTGATCTCAGAAGGATGAACTGGCCTGAACAGATTTTTTAAAAGCTCGTCTTTCTGGCCACCACATGTTTTTTAATGCCCTTGTCTCCTTTTTTCTACCATGTGAAGTATCCCTTCAGATACTCTACGTTGGAGTTGTTGCAGCTTATGTGCAGACACTTGCATTAGCACTCAACTGACAGTAATCTACCTGCAGCAGTATGGGACTGAGGGTGAGCTCTACCATCTGGGTGCTTATAAAGCTTTCTGACTGCATTTTGCAGGTGGCCTTGAACTGCAGTTTGCTGTAGCTGCACTTATAATAAGCTTATGAGGCATGTTTGGTTATCTCTGCACCAGGCTGAGCCACTGTGGTTGCTTCAGAGTATTACATACCATTTGATGTGGGTCCTTTGTTAAGTGGGTTTTTGGGTGGTCCATTACAGACCAAGAGTAAACAAAAGAAGTAATCTTTTTTTTTTTTTCCCCACACTGGGTAATAAAGAGAGCTCTTTGGCTAAAAATTATACAGCCAAAACACATCACACATTTTAATAACATACTTGCTCATAATAGCATAACTTATACAACTAGATGGACTTTGAAATTAAACTGGACAAAAGACCAGGAAATGTTCTTCGGGGAACAAGCCTTTTCTGGCAGAAATGGCTGATCTAATAGACATTTTCTATTTCTGATGTCCATGCATCACTGTTCCAACATGCATGTCTTAAACACCAGTATTTCAGAACCACTTGGCAAACGTATGACCAAACTAAAATATATTTCTTTATGAATATCAGTGGATTAAGGTGATTTCAAGGTGAAATCACTTGAGAGAACAGAAAATAATTTCCTTACATATTGTATTCTAGCCAAAACACTGTGGTCTTGGGTCAAGATATCAAATGTTATTAGCCTTATGGGAATTTTGGAATGAAGATTGTAAATGTGGAACATTCTTTCTATTCCCCTTTATTTTCTAAGAGATTATTTTGTATGTAAAAACATGCATGCAGATTTTACATCTATTCTTCATAGATCATTTATTTTGATTTGGAGATAAAATAGCCTTAAATCACCATCTAAATTTTAGAAACCATATATCTCATCATTTTGGATCTCTAATTTATCTATAATTTTACAGAAAGTGTGAGAAGTGTGATTTAGCAAAATTGTGACTGGATTCCTTTATTCATTAATTCCCACTGTTACAGCTAAAAAGGTGTTGCGCACAATGTCTAGAACTTATCTCCCCTATATGTAAACAGCTGCAGAATAGTTGTCAGCATCAGTGCAAGTTGTTTATATGTCTTTATACTCAACAGAGGGAGAAGTGTATTTGCAGGGGGGCCTGGATCATCTGACCAATTTTAGGCAACTCCCTTAGAACTAATGAGTTGCTGTCTAAAAATTCCTGTTTCTTTCAGTGGAGGCTATAAAAGCAGGTCAGGTAACTAGTCAGATGCAATACGCAAAATCAGATAAGATGGGATGCCTTCTATCCCAAGAACTTTGTGCTTTTGCAGGATACTGCAACTCATGAATTTATGAAGCTGAGAGGCTTTACACACTAAGTGTCCTCTGAAGCAAGTGGAAAGCCTAACTGATGAGGGTACATGTCATAATGATACCACAAACATAAGGCTGTGCCTTAAAGACATAGTTTCTTCTGTAGCTTCTTTTGTGATGATCTCAGCTTATATTAGAGATGAGATTAACCCTAGCCTTGGAATAGAGATCTGGAACAGATCTTCAACTGGTGCAAACCACAGTAAGGCTCCATTTGAAATCACTGGAGTGATGCTACTTACCTTGGCTGAGGGTCTGTTCCATCTGTTGTTGTTTAACTGTAGACAGAATGACATCTCTTTGTTTGACAGCTACCAGAGAGATAATCATAGCAGGCATATCTCTCTCTGGAGATGGATTTGTGCCCGGGTTATCAGTATTCAGATATATCATCAGATTAACTTTGAGCTTGGAAGCTTGGAGTTGTATTCAGTAGATTTTTTTTCCCCAGTACTGTACAAGTTGGGATCTTTTTTTCCAAAACTTTTAAAATAGATTAATTTGTTTTGAGGCTAATTTCATCCTTGAACTTTCTGATTCCTGCTTTCAATAATTCACATTTAAAACAAAGTGAATCATTAGCCTGATCTCAGCTGTGTTGAGATATGTTACTTTTTTTAGCAGTGATTGCAATTATTTCTGTTGTGTGGTCACAATGGTTGGGTCCTGTGCTTCAAATTATTGATCCAATTGGACCACATTTCCTCTCTGAGTTTTCAAAATCTTTTTTTCAGTTTTATATTCAGATATTCTACTGCCAGCAAAGCCTTTTCAAGGCTCCTGGTATTTATTTCAAGTGATTCCAAAGCAGGACAGAATTGCAAACTGTTTCTCTTCCATTGTTCTCTTTCTGTACCTGCAACACTTAAGGCTGTTATCCATGAAAGTAACCTTCTTACCTGGGCAAAAGTTTACTAGCTGTAACCAGAAGGCATTTCCATTTTGCTTCTTGAGATGCTCAAGGCAGATTTTTGAGAACTTAAACAGAAACAGTTGCAAAGGCACCTTCCAGTCCCTCTGAGATCCAAACAAACAAAAAAAATGTTGTTTCAAGGGTCTTACCTTTCCTTAACCCTTGGGCAAAACTTACCAGTCTTTCTCTTCCGTTCCTACTCCAGGAATCCGCCTTGTGCACCATGGGCCTCTCAGACGACCCCATTGAGTCCCGGCCCATTGGGAGCGATGCCACTCAAAGCAGTCATCAAGCCTTTTTCCCCTAAGGGAGCTACTGGAAAATAACACTGGCTGTAGTGCTTTGGATAACTGACCTGAACAGTCAGTGTATGTCTAAGTTGAGTAAGGTCATATGTTTTAGTAGCCCTCATTTTCACGACACTGATGTCCCTCCCTTCAGTATGAATCCATCACAATCAAATGGTATCATTCTGATGACAAGAACTGACAGCTGGGAAAGCAGAGAGAGATATGATATTTTCTCCGATTCATACAGTACGCATGTATTTTTCGTTGGCGTGGCACTTTAAAACCAACTTTACAAAGTCTCTTGTGATAAAATATTAAGATACTGTATTGCGAGGATAGGAATAATGCATGTCATTTTTTTCCCTATGTTGGTATTTAATCCAGTTCCCTTTTATGCAGGTTTACAATAAAAAAAAGAAGGGCCTAGATGAGGAAAATTAAGGAGATGTTCAAAATGTTGTGTATTCACAATTTTATCTATAAAAATCAGAATACTTTTGCTTGATTTCTAAATTGGGATTATTGAAATGAGTGATTTCAAACACTGACATCTGAAACCTTGTGCATCTGTGGTTCAGCTGGTGCAGAACTGGTTGATGTTGGTTTCCACAGTTGCAACTCTTGGATTTCTGTTCAGAAACTTCCCATTTGGAAACTGATCTGTCTCAGCATCAGGGCAGATCTGCAGTTTGGGTTTGACTTGACAAAATGGTAAGAAACGAGGTCTCACCCCCTGTCATCTCCATAGAAATTTCAAGGAGAAGGCATGAACTCACTTTTTTTCTTTGGGCGTACACAGGGATTTGTGATTCCAAGGATATAAGTCTACTTCATCTGAGAATGCTTAAAAATGCAATAATTTTTTTCTTCTTTGTGTTGTCATTTTGGTACAATTGCTGGCAGCTAAAGTAACCATATTTCTTCATATTTTAGATTGTCAATGTTTGGTTTTTTGATTGATTGTAAAAACTGTGGAAATTTTTAGGAGAATGGATCTAATCACTCCCTGAAACTCACTTTTCAACTTTAGAGAAAAAATTCTTGATGAATTTCTAATTAAAACATAAAAAATCAATTTTCAAAGAATCTTGTAAAAAAGAAGACACAAGCATTTTGCATGTGAAAGCACAAACACAAAATGGGAAAGTAATTTAGGGTTTGAAAACCAAGGGGAAGGATAGCATTCCTGTGGAAAAGAAACAACTATTGACATTTCTTTCATTCTCTGTTACTGACAGATGTGGAGATGAAACACTGTTGGGGGAAAAAAAAATAACTTGAGGTCTGAAGAGACAGAATAATTCTACAATGCCATGCAGAGGTAACCAAACCTTAGATAAGCTTATATGTCTGCCTTTCCCTGGCACTGTACTGCAGATGTCTGGTCACTCTGGCTATGCTTATGCTGAAGAACAAGTGTTACTTGAAGAGCGAGCACCATAATATGCAAGGGAGCCTACTAAACCCAACCCAAATTTAATTCCATTGTGGCTCTCCTTCAGCCTCTGTCCCCATGTTTCCATTCCAGAACAACTGGGAGGATAATGGAAAGGTTTTGAGCTTTGACTGTTATGGTCTTGGAGTTGGGATTTAGCCAGAGCTCACTAAAGATGGTCCTTGCACCAGTTCCCCTTCCACAGAATGGAGATGGCTGTACTTCTTTGCCTCACGGAGCCTTCAATCAGGATCTAAAAAATGTCATCACTGACAATAGTCAGTAAAGATTTCAACCCCTAGCATTCATTAAATTGATTCTCATGGTCAAATAGGCAATCGTCTTTTTTTTCTGCTCTAGTCTTAATTTACTCTTTTGCTTCAGTGAAAAAAACGTTATTGAACTTTCTTTAACCTGATGAAAAAAGCATACTCTTTTTCTAAGCAAGAAGCAAACCAAACCAAAAGGCTTATCTATTTATTTATAACTTCCATTTTCAAGACTCTTTTTGGCAATATGGCCAACTGCTATCCTGATATGATTGTAGGAAATATTTATAATTCTGTTAAATGAGACTGATTAATCTTGACTTGTTTTTCACCAAAGTTTCTATAGTTAGATGATGGACTTTGGAAGCTAATCATCTCAGAGGAGAGCTGCTAGAGGTTAATTCATAATACATTTTGTATCACTTGGCTGTTGATTTAAATTTTAAGATTGAGTTTTCTCTGCTTTTTTGTGTCTTGCAACAAACATTAGAATTCATGCAGCACATGTGGAAGAAAACTCAAGAGGATCATCGTGAAGAGGTGTTTGTTCTTAAACTCATTTGCTTCCCCTTGTTTTGATAGAGGGAAGATGTGACCTGTAGCTGTACCACCACACTTCTTCACACTGCAGTGATGATGGGAAGACTCCAAGACTGTGTTTGAATTGTGAATTGAGGATGGCTGCAAGATTGCCTTTAAACCTTCATTTTCCTTCCCTGCATCTGCAGAGCTTGAGCTTGCAAATGCAATGTGCTGTGGCTGAAGCACACCTTTTTAAACCCTGCTCGGCACCTGGGCAGGACTGGGAGCTGCACACCGCTAGACATGTTTGTCCAGTTGTTCATGGCCTATTTACAACTCAAACACCTCTTTTAGATGGGGACAAGAGGTTTTTATCTTCGCTCTAGGGACTGCTCTGTTTTTCAGCTCGGTGGATTGTCTCTCTGATGGGGTGCTTTTGCAAACATGGCATTTTGATATTGATATTGTATCACTCAATCTGCCAATTGAGCCAATTCAGTAGATTTTAAAAGAAGTTTTCTATAAGAAGCAGAAGGTATGTTGTTTGACTGATGGGTTTTTTTTTCATTCAAATAAGAAAAAATGCAGTGATTTCCTGGCAATGTATAATAAATGGTTAAAATGGAGTAGTTAAATGTCCCTCGCAGTCTTTTGATGTACCATGTAGATTTTTGTCTGCTATCAAAATGAACAGTGCTACACTGTTATCTTGCTGGTATAAGCTGAGTTTTCTTTCTCTCTCTCAGAGTCCTAAATACAGCTAGAAAGTTTTTATTTGTACAGCACCTGAATTAGCTCAGTTTTCTGTTTTACTTGGATCAGGGATGCTAATGATTTTAAACACCATGATTCATGTCTGGACTTTATTAAATGATATTCTCAGGCTTCAGCCTTCTCCTTTCTTTCTCAGTTTATTTTCCTTTGTTTTCCCATAGGAAAGTTACACAGTACAGTTTCACTAATGCCATATATCTGCTCTCAAATCTAGTTATGGATACAGCAGCTATATTTTCTTATTAAAAGGATAAAGCATATATGAAAGAACACTTTTTCAGGTAATCATATTTGATTTTGTTGAGAAATTGTAATTTCCCCGTTGACACCATCATCACCATCACAGTTATTGGAAAAACAGGTAGAAAACGGCTTAAATTCAGTATACTTCATTTTATCTAAATTTTTGGTCCACTTTTGGCTCCCCAAAAATGCAAAAGTAGTTCTGCTCCTTGACTGCATCAAAAAAATACAGTAGCATTTCTTAATTTTCTGTGCAGGTCTAAACCTGGCATATATTTTTGATACCCTTCTGCAAAGGAGCACTAATTATCAATTATCACCATCCATGATGATTCTGTATCGAGTAACAGTTGATTTCAGTTCAGCTGACATGTCGATACATCTGGGTCAGGGCACCAAATAATTACCAGGTGATAGTTATTACTGGCCACTGAAAGGGTTGTAATGAAGCATACTAAGAATAAAATACCCTGCTCTTTTGCAAATCTTTCGCAGTGCAGTGTTCTCATAGCAAGTCATAACATCATCCTAATTCCTCACAGCTATCCTTCCCACCTTACTTAATACAAATGACATGACAATCAATGTCACAGATTCTTTCTTCATGGATTATTATTCTAGTTAATTCCACATGTTGCATCCTCAGCAATATCCAAAAACTATATCTTGCCATTCTAAACAGATGAAAGCTTGAGTATGTGGAAAATATTGACTATTAATCAGATAGACAAACCTTTTCTTTTTTTTAATTTCTAAAAAGGCAATGAAAGAATCGGAAGATGCAACACTTTTACATCCTAATTATTGTGAGGCAAGGGTTGCTGGAAAGGCAAACATAAATGCTCATGACTCTTACTTATGCATTTGTTAAAACTGGTTTTGCAGTAGTCTCACTTTTATTAAGAGGTGAAATTGTGCTGGATATGGACTTTTTGCTCTGTGCTTAATTCATAGTACTCATGATCAGGCAGAATTGTGTAAATTTATACCAGAAAAACCGAGGCTTTGCAAACCACTAGAGATAACAGCAGTGTTTGGAAGTTAATCGCTGCATTGCACGTGACTGAAGCCAGCGTGTAAATTCTCTCCACGGCATTTTTGTCAGTTGGCGTCAGAGCAGCAGAAATTAGCAGTCCTCTGCTAATTGCATCTTCACTAAAGCTGACCTGAGCTTTAATAAAGCTTCACTAAAGCTTTCTGCTTTATTTCTTTGTGGTTAAATATAAGAATCTCTGAAATTTTATTTTTTGCTGTACAGCACAGTGTGTAGGATATGGGAGCTAATGTAGTGGACGGTGCGACGGTGTCTATTAGGTGTAAACCAGGACTGGAACAAGATAGTTGTCATCCTCAGGACAGGTTGTATGAGACCCTCTCTTTTCCAGAGGAAAAAAATCAATGAACCTGCTGAGGTGTACTTCCAGCAGTGCAGT
>NW_008825323.1:998182-1006917 GCF_000699105.1 Pygoscelis adeliae | reverse complement strand
TGCTGAGTGACTTGGAAAGCTCCAGCGGGTGAAACAACTACTTTAAAGGAAAGGACACCATAAATAAAACTGTTCTGGTTTTGCAGAAATCAGCTGGAATATGACCAGGAGGTGGTTTTGGTGACAAAACTTCATTTTGTGTTGTATTTTATAACCTAGAGGAGTTCATGGTGTGTTTGGAAAGCGGGAAGCTTGAATTTTCTTTTTTTTTGTTTGTTTTTTTGGACATCCTGTAAGCAGCAAATGACCCTTCTGTCAGAGAGGTCTTTCATTGTTTAATACCTTTAAATTTATGAAGTGAGAATGGTGATTTTTTTGCGCAGTGGATCTTCTGTCCTCCTCTTTAGAGTGCCAGTGGCAAAAATATAGATGTGTGTATAAATATACACATAGATATAATATATAAATATAAATGTTCTGTCATTGGTGCGTTTCTCCTTCAGGTCTGGTGCACCAGTCGTGCCTGACACACCCAGGGACAAGCACTGTATCTCTAAAATATGCCTTTATAAATTGTAGATGTCATTGTACCACTCTCAATTCTTGCAGTCTATGTTTGGGAAAGTTATTTAGGTTTATATCAGGTTTTTAGGATTGTTTTGTTGTTGTTGCTGGTTTTTAACTATTTCTTTCAGACTCAGCTCTGACTTCGTGCATCACTGGGTATGCAAGGGTGTGGAGGAGGTATGATGCTCATTACAAGAAGGAAAAAATATCAGCGGTTTGGTCAGTTTCCTCCTGTGAAAATCTATAGGTGTCAGGGAATGAGAGGCCTGTAAAGGATTTGGGACTTGGTCATGAAAATCTGTAATTTCACCTTTTTGCTCCAGCTGCTGGCTGGTGCAGTTAACAGCAGACACTTTTCTGCCTGGGCTGTAGATTTTAGACAATGTTCATTGCATAAACTAAGATTTCAGAGGAACTTCCCCTGCATTGATCTTTCATTTGTGAAGTTCTGCTGTTAAATTAACTGCTGACAATGTCACATAGAATTGGGGTTAAGATTAATGTATTCTACAAGGATTAAATTTTCTCATTTTTCAGACTGGAATACTCATGCAGTACTAAGCACCCCCTTGGCAGAGCCACCCCTGAGTTAATGGCGTAGCACAGGATGACAGCTTAGTTCTTCTAAAATCCTTTCTATTGCTTCTTTTTTTTTTTTTCTTTTTTCAGTTGGAGCTTTATATAGGAGATGGCATAGTAATATATCACAAGCTTGGGACCAAAAAGCTTCTCTCTTATTCAGGGAACTCTAAACCTTTTTTAACAATTTCTGCTTGAAATGTTGGTTGGTATCCGCACGAGTTTTCTTTCACATTTCTGCCTTGCTGCTTCTTGTAACTTCCCCTTATGTCACACCCTGTCAGTGTGATGACAGGTCTCAGTGCTCGAAGCATCAACCAACACCTGATACACCCAGATCTGGGAAAATCCCTCAAAGAGCAGCTGCAATTCTTGACCTAAACCGAGAGTCTCAGAACCAAACCGCAGGGAGCAGTGTACTGGAGGCACTCTTCCTTCAAGTCATTCACACATCAAACCGTTGTTTACAAGAGGAGGGAGAAGGGAATTTCTTGACTATATTTTTTTCTTTGCCTCATGATGATCTGTCCTCAAAGCATTTCGTACTGGTAGATTTCAGCTTTCATAATTCACTGGCATTTACATTTGTCAAAATTAAAATTAATGTCCTAGTGACAATAGGGGGCACAGATATTTGTGGCAGAATAGCAACCAGGAAGATATGGAATCCAGGAAATGTAATATTTAAAACTGTGCAGTGGCTTGTGCACATAAATACATAGAAATATGTTTCTAAAATCACAACATTTGGTAATTGCTCCCAGAATTATTTATGTATGGACTTTCAAATCGCAGCAAATAGGGATGGCATTTCTTAAAAGTAAACAAGTGAACAAAACAAACATCCCTTTACTGAACCCGGTCCAAAATGTGACAATTATCATAATACAGCTTTTTCAATTTTTTTCCTAATCATGTAATTTTCGGTTTCACTTTTCACAGAATCTGGTTTTTCATAGTAGCTGTGAAAAAACTATCTTATTTGAACAAGCAGTCCCTGTGAGATAGATGAATATATGGGACAGACATTTTTTTTTTTTCATCTTTTAGTATAGCTTACAACTGATCATTTATTTGACAGTCTGCATGGAGTCACACACACAGGATCCTTATAATGGCTCTAAGTGACTAGTCAGAGACATTGACATGACCATAATTTAGGAGAAAGGGGGGGAGAGAAATGAAAGTGTAGGCACTGGTGAGGCCGCACCTCGAATACTGTGTTCAGTTTTGGGCCCCTCACTACAAGAAGGATGTTGAGATGTTGGAGCGTGTCCAGAGAAGGGCAACGAGGCTGGTGAGGGGTCTGGAGCACAAGTCTTATGAGGAGCGGCTGAGGGAGCTGGGGTTGTTTAGCCTGGAGAAAAGGAGGCTGAGGGGAGACCTCATCGCTCTCTACAACTACCTAAAAGGAGGTTGTAGCGAGGTGGGTGTTGGTCTCTTCTCCCAAGTAACTGGCGAAAGGACGAGAGGAAATGGCCTCAAGTTGCGCCAGGGGAGGTTTAGATTGGATGTGAGGAAAAATTTCTTTACTGAAAGAGTAGTTAAACATTGGACCAGGCTGCCCAGGGCAGTGGTGGAGTCCCCATCCCTGGAAGTATTTAAAAGACGGGTAGATGAGGCGCTTAGGGACATGGTTTAGTGGGCATGGTGGTGTTGGGTTGACGGTTGGACTCGATGATCTTGGAGGTCTCTTCCAACCTTAATGATTCTATGATTCTATGATTCTATGATTCTATGATAATGGGCAAAGTAGCAGTGCATTTGTTTATCATTTTAACTGAACATCATTCTTCCTATGCAGCTTCTTATTACTTCCTGTTCCTCTTCCAGTAACCCCACCGTCCCTTACCTCCATTTTCCCTGCCCCTTTTAAATTACGCTCCTTCCCTTAAGAACTGAAGGGTTTGCTGAATGCAGATGCTTCCTCCAGACTTGAGGAAAAAAAAAGCTGTAGTTTACTAAGGATTAGATTTATATTAGGACTTATATTCAAGGGAAGGACTTTAAAAAAATAAAATATTGCTGCATGCTATTTGAAAATGACTGAAAAGTAGTGTGCTTGAAAGAACGTCAAAGTATTGATGTCAAGCATGTAAAAGGCAAAAAATGCCAAAAAGAGGACTTCTGGTCTGATTTTGAGCATTACCATGATGGTACAAGCTTTAGTTATGCAATTGCCTAC
Organism: Pygoscelis adeliae; assembly: GCF_000699105.1. Classification (NCBI taxonomy): domain Eukaryota; kingdom Metazoa; phylum Chordata; class Aves; order Sphenisciformes; family Spheniscidae; genus Pygoscelis; species Pygoscelis adeliae. Next base: position 1,003,646 of record NW_008825323.1, on the reverse strand, counting down.
TGCCACTTGAACTAGTGTAATATCAGAAAGTAGTAGGTCGTCATCACCCATGGGAGAAGGACACTGGGCAGATCTAGACGTAACTGGTGGGCTTTAAAGGATGCATAAAAACAGAGGGCATTCAAGACTGGGTGTGTTCCAGGTTCGGGAAGGGACTGTTCTGTCCTCCTTATGGCCTCCCTTTTCCTTTTTTCCTAAACCTACCCAGTTTTACTGCCAATTCGTGGCCGAGCTAAATCCAAACCTTTACTTGCATATGTATAAATGGAAGCTGTTTTACTGAAGGAAGATTCTGGGATGTGGGGATAAAGGGTTCATGCGGAGGCCATACTCTTCTTTGCCAAATTTCACACTGTTACTCCAAAGTATGAGGCACAGAAGTTTCAGTAAATCGTTATCCTGTCTCCTTTGCTGTTCAATATTATACATTTTCCATTGTAATTCCTTTCATTTATGTGATGGAATTGTTTCTGTTGTTGTTCCAACTTAATAGCTGCCATTCCTTTTCCTACCTTTTATTAGTCTTTGGTTCCTTTCCTATGTGATCCTACAGACCACCTATCTTTATAGACATTGTGTTAACCTAGGAATTTAAATGAACGGTATATGGAGTGTCGAATTCCCCTGCAAAACCACCATGCTATTGTGATTTTTTGTGTAGGGCATAAATGCCTCCTCACTTCATCTCCTTTTCTATTCTCCCCCACCCCCTGCCTTTATGTAAAAGATGCAGAAATAAAATTAAAACTCTCTCAATAAAATCTTTACCTGTCAAATAGCACAATTTTAAGCCAGTGTAGCCTGCCAATGCTCTTGATTCCACTCCAGGAGCTGCAAATAAGAGAGGATATCTTCAGTAATGATCTTTTATTATGAGGATCCTGTCATTCTTCTGAATATATTTTGCAAAAGAAAAGCAAAGAAAGAGCTCACAACAAAACAGACTCCCATCATGTTTCTTCATTCCTTTCTTGTTACTTATGCAAGCAAGGATGTCACTGTAAAGGAAAAGCTCCAGGAGGTCTCAAAAAAGCCATTATTCCTACAATGTTTACAAGGCTCCCTCGAGTTTAAAATCCAGACCATTGCACAAGTGGGAGCAAAGGTCTGAGGGCTACTGAAACTCTACATTTCAGCAATGCATCACATTGAAAAGAAGCACCTGTGTTTCATAATTTTGTGCTGATGTGATCATTCTGTGGTCCAGGGGTCAGGTACCTTTTGCACCCCACTTTAGCTTGTCTCTGAGCAGCGAGAATCCTGACCTTCACAGCACATTTGCATCATCACTGGTAGAGGGGCAGTCAATTCAGATGAAGGTTTAAATTCTGGAAGCAAGTACCTGCCAGTTCACAGTGCATCATACTTCCTTGCTGATAATTAGTTGATTTGTTCCTGAACCTGAATAGCCTCAATGAAACACAAAGCTAAAATTAAGCATGGGATAGCCTGAAGACTCCAGCAAGACAATGACAAGGGAAGACTAGAGAGAATGTGAATTAATGGAAAAATACAAGAGGTCAAATCCCACAAATGCAAATTGTTGCATTCTTTATATTTGGATAGACCTAATTTTGTGAATCCCCAATTTCCCCTGAACCCTTTATTGACCATAATTCCAGTTCTGTTTAATATCTTTATCAATAATCTGGATGAGGGGATCGAGTGCACCCTCAGTAAATTTGCAGACAACACCAAGTTGGGCGGGAGTGTTGATCTGCTCGAGGGAAGGAAAGCTCTACAGAGGGATCTGGACAGGCTGGATCGATGGGCCAAGGCCAACTGTATGAGATTCAACAAGGCCAAGTGCCGGGTCCTGCACCTCGGCCACAACAACCCCATGCAGCACTACAGGCTTGGGGAAGAGTGGCTGGAAAGCTGCCTGGCGGAAAAGGACCTGGGGGTGTTAGTCGACAGCCGGCTGAACATGAGCCGGCAGTGTGCCCAGGCGGCCAAGAAGGCCAATGGCATCCTGGCCTGTATCAGAAATAGTGTGGCCAGCAGGAGCAGGGAAGTTATCGTGCCCCTGTACTCGGCACTGGTGAGGCCGCACCTCGAATACTGTGTTCAGTTTTGGGCCCCTCACTACAAGAAGGACGTTGAGGTGCTGGAGCGTGTCCAGAGAAGGGCAACGAGGCTGGTGAGGGGTCTGGAGCACAAGTCTGATGAGGAGCGGCTGAGGGAACTGGGATTGTTCAGCCTGGAGAAAAGGAGGCTGAGGGGAGACCTCATCGCTCTCTACAACTCCCTGAAAGGAGGTTGTAGCGAGGTGGGGGTCGGTCTCTTCTCCCAAGTAACAAGCAATAGGACAAGAGGAAACGGCCTCAAGTTGTGCCAGGGGAGGTTTAGATTGGATATTAGGAAAAATTCACCAAAAGGGTTGTCAAGCACTGGAACAGGCTGCCCAGGTTGAGTCACCATCCCTGGAGGTATTTAAAAGATGTGTAGACATGGTGCTTAGGGACATGGTTTAGGGGTGGACTTGGCAGTGCTATGCTAACAGTTGGACTTGATGATCTTAAAGGTCTTTTCCAACCTAAATAATTCTATGATTCTATAAAGTAGGAAATAAGAAACATAAGACTGCAAGCTCTTGTCAGACAGTTACATATTTGTATCATTCCTAGCCTTGTGGGACCCAGGTTCATGACTCAGAGCCTTGCATCCTCATGCAACATTAATAAATTTTAGGTATAAAGTTAGTCTTAAGCCCTAATTTTCCACTGCTTAGTCACAGTTTCCATCTTGGTTGTATGTTTTAGCCAGCAGCTGATTAACAGCATAGGCACTTATTGCAGGACAACAGTTCAAAAAACAAAGTCTAATCCAATTCAGACTGAGACACCTCAAGAATCTAAGTTTCAGGCAAAAACTCTGTGGGTGCCTACAACCATGTTTTTTGGGCTTACTTAGTGGTTTCCTTGTTTAGCAGGAATTCAGATCAGCAAAGACATCTCTCCTTATTTTGGGATCAGGGCACCAAGTATCCAAACGTTAGGCCCTCTCATGAGCTCTGTTGTCTGGTCCTGACATGAACTGCCTAATTATCCTGCACTGATCAGTGTATGGTACTAAGCTTTTACACAGTAGCCCGGTCATTAAAAAGCTTCCCAGAAGTGAAGGTAGGAGTGGTCAGGTCTGTTTCATACTGAGAGGTTAAACTATCTGTGAGAGGATGAGGTTATATTTTTATTTTAACTCCATGTCTCTGTTCCCCCAACGGAGATCTCCTGATAAGCTGGTTTTAGAGGAAAGAGTTCAAGTGCTTACCTCTGACCAGCTTACAGAAAATCTGCATTGCCTTATCTTTTGGTTGTCTGACCTAAGTGAAGAAGAAAACCTGCGTCCTGTTGACATTAGTGACCATCATCCCTGTCAAAGGACCCAAGAGAGGGTTTCACCCCAAATCAACAGAGAGGCAAAATGGCATGTCAGGAAGACAGGCAGAAAGCAGGTGTTATAAAAGGAGTCTGGCAGGGTGAGAAAGACAATGTGGATCCCCAATCCCAGCTAAGGGTCCTTCTCAACAGTGGGATTGGACCAAGCTGATTGATTGGACTGAGCCTACAATTTGGTATATGTGGTGGTGGAAAGCTGTTTGCCCCCTGCCTTTATCATGAAGACCTATTGATTCTTGCACACCTAAAGTCCTTGTGTAACATCTGTGCTTCAGTGAGGTCAACAAGTAAGATCCATCCTTATCCAGTATACACATCCAAAAAGCCAGGGAAAACATCCCCCTGCAGCTCCAGTCTGGCTGCTCCTAGGGTGGCTCAGAAAGCCCTGAAGTTCCTGGGAGGTCTGACCTCCAGGGAGCTCTGTGCCTGCAGCTCCCATCAGCCAGGAGGGAACACCATCTGTCCAGTGCTCTGTGTGTGAGTCCTCACCTTTCCCTCCCACTGAAAGGTGGCTGCTGGTTATTAAAGGGTTCGTACGTACTACATTAAGGCAGTTATTGATAGGGAACTGAACGCTTTTCCCAGGAGCACATCCTGCTGCCTGCCTGGAGCCAAGCTGCCTTTTGCTTCCTGTTCTGGTAACTCCAAGAATTATATTCCTGGTTGCATGAGGTCCCAAGAGCTATTGCAGAAAGAGTGGAAAATGTTCTTTTACATGCTTTCCTTCTGTCCCCGTAGGAAGATGTCTAAGTGAGTAGTTTCACACCTTGAACACCACCTTCACTGAGACCTAACCTTCACCTGCAGACAGCACTGCTCATGAAACACCTTCTTCTGGGCCTTCTGGGGGCTGTGGTTTAGACTCTCACTGGATGATGTACTGAATCCCTGTTCAAGCCTCCTAATTCTGCATGCTATACAAGCAGAATTTGGGCAACGCTGTTCATTCACGGAGCTGGCTGACAGATTACAAGCATTAGAGATTAAAGTATCACAAAGCACAGAAACCTGCCATATCACCTGTCCTGAATGTCCTTGTTCAGTACATGAAAGTCTTGTATTAGCAGTAATAAACAGTTTTCTGTTTATTAAATTAATATTAATAATTAAATGATTAATAATTAAAATAATATTAATGTATTATTATATATTATTAATATATTATTATTATATTATATATATTATTAAATTCTCCAAATGAGAATTTAAGTTCTCATGGGTGGTTAGATGCCTAAATATCATATTAAAGGCCTGAATTTCAGAGATCCTTGTATTCCCACTAAATCCAAGGGATGAGACGCTCATCATTTTTATAAAGACTGGAGCATTAGGGTTAAATAGGAACCCCACTATGAAAATGAGTCCCAGAAGTGGAAGGGAGGGTTGATATTAATTAGATATAAAAAAAAAAGAAAAATAACCCAACCATTTTCTGTACTGCACCCTTTTGTTTATCTTGGTCTTTGTGCAGTATGGTTGACGGGAATAAAAAAAGCTCTGATTTCTTGTTAATCTTACATGTTAAACACTTTGCTTTATCCTTAGAGTTTGTAACAATTTATTGTTTTTCTTCTTAGAAATACGTATGTGAAATATCCCAAAAGGTTAGACCTCATTGCTCTGCAACAGGAGGTATATTGTGCTGTGTTTTCTATGCACAGCAAAGTAGACACCCAGTGCTTTACATAGCGTGATTCCATTATAAGCCTGTAAACCACTGTAATTCCAACACCCACCTTCCTAAAATGCATGCATGACAATCTAAAATGCTTTTATTATTTCTACGGTCACTTTCTGGAGGTGGAATATGTCAAGGAGACACCTTCAGAGAAGGAGTTTTGAGTATCATTTAACATCTTCAGAAGCATCTTGAAGAATTGGTCTTGTTCCAGGGACTGTGTTGAAACATATTTTGTTGAAATGGTCTGGAGGTAGCCAGGGGCAAGGGAATAAGGTCTATACATGAGAGTAAGACAAGGAAGACTAATTGGACTCCTGGGAAATCCTGGCTTGGATGATTATATTGTCAGAACCATTGATCTTAGTTTTGTTATTCCTCTCCTGAG
>NW_008825323.1:977278-998147 GCF_000699105.1 Pygoscelis adeliae | reverse complement strand
TAGAGAATGAATGATGCTAAATATCATTTTCTTTATATAAATAACTATGATGGGAATTGGGTGCAAAAGAATGTTTGCTTCTGAGAGAAAAGGAAAATGTGTTATAAAGGGAAAAGGTATATATTTTGTTCAGTGCCTGCAGGATTTAATCATAACCCAAAGGTGCCAGTTGTATTTATTTTATGGGACTAACATCTGTGTTCTGCAATGTAATTGGGATTTCAGGTTCAATGTGAAAGAGCTCTGTTTATTTTTCCACTATCGTAGATTATTCCCCTGTTTGTGCTAATTGCCCCTCTGTGCATGTGGTCCATATTGTCTAACTCTTGCACTAGATAACTTCATTTGTGCTGTGCTAGTCTCAAACACACCTGCAAAAACCTGTAACAGCTTTTAAAGCTGAAGATGTTTCCCTAGCTCCCTGTAGCACAACAGTCATGACTACCTCAGGTACCATCCTGAAAGATAGGGTAATTACAGATGAGTATACAGAGGGAAGGAATGCAGTGGTAGATAAAATATAACCATTTAAGTATGTGGAGCAATCTGGTCCAAATAGCAGTGGTTAGTGTCATTGACCTCCTGGAATTACACAGTTATTTCTACCAGCTCCTTTCTTATTATTTAGACATACACAGTGCTCTGAGTTTAATCTAGTTTAACAAATAAAACAGTTATTTTGTTTGGAATGAAACCTTCCTGCCCTGGATTTTGCAATTTTTAAAATACCTTACACTGGACATGAGCTGAAAGGCAAATGTGGGTTGGATAAAATGGTATGTTTTGGTCTGGGAGAAGATTGCCTAACAGCTGCGTGCAAGGCTAGTTCTAACTGGGAATGCAAAATGCCCCGAACCTAATTTATTTGTTAGGTTGTTTTTTGAGGTTTCTTTGAGATACTGTTTATGTGTGATGGATTTAGTTATGAATGCTAACAGCTCTCTAGGAAAAATCCAAAAGCACGTAAAGCTGGGTCTATGCCTGATGAATCCTAATATTCTCTATCACAGGATTGCTATTCACTCTTTTACTCTAAAACCTGAAAATGCCAGTTTCTCTGACCTGATGATGCTGCTTTGCATCATTCTGACAGCTCAAAGCGGGCTTAACCGGCCAATTGAGGATTCCATTTTTAAGGTTATAATGACTCCTATGATAACCTGCTCTGGCTGTTGTCTCAGGGTCAGAGTATGCCATGTTGACTTTCTGCTAATTCCCTGCCTGCTAGAACAGCCTACTGGGGTCAAAGGCATTAGATGTAAAATGAGAGGAGCTGAGGCTGCTGTAATGCCCACCAAGTATCACTAATGTAGGGAGAGAGGTTTTTTTAATAGCCCCTTTCATTTCTGTCTATGGTATTTGGCAGTTCCTAGGCTTTGGTCTTTTATTCCTTTCTTCTTGAGAGCAAAGAGGTACATTTTGGAATATACGTGACAGAAAAAGACTTCAGGGTCTGATACTTTATAATAGTGCACTGTCAGACCATTGTATGGTCATTTACACCTGTGCAAGTGCTTGAAGTCTTGTATGCAAGTATGAAAAGAGGATTCTGATGAGGAAGAGCATTTTATAAGCACTTATGATTAAGGCTATAAATGATCCCATAATGTGCAAAGCCATGCAGACTGAGGCCTGATATCTCCTTCACATGAATAAGTGATTCTGGCTTTTTATTCTGCTCAGCATACACATTTGAGATATTTTCAGTAAGGAGCAAACACATTCTGCTGAAGAAAACCATCTATTTGCATCCTTGTAATCTTTGCACAGCTGTATATCATGATTTCTGATCTATAGAGTTCTTCTGAAATGGATGAATCTGGGACACCTGAAAGTCAGCTGAAGATGTGTAGGCAACGGCTCTGCACGGGCTGCTTTGGTTCATTTCCTGTAATACAGGACTCTGATACGGTTTGTTGATTTGTCATTGTCAAGAAGTGTGCAAGAAGGCTAATAAATACAGCCAGGCTGCTTTTCTAATCTCCAGTGTCATCGGTATTACCCTTTCCTTCCATCTTATGTTATTAATCAGTTTGTAGGTATGTTTTCATGAAAACAGGTTATTCCATGGCACTGAAAATAGATAGTTTCTCAGCTTTACGATTTTATGCAAGTACGCATATTCCACAAAGTAGCAGTTTCCCCTTAGCTACTGAACTATTTAAATTATTGTAGCTGAAGGTACAGCAGCCAATTTCCTTTGCTGCTCTCCCTTTTTTTTTTTTTTTTCTTTTGCACTGCACAAGAAAGCAGAATCAACAAGAGTTATGGGGGTTTTGGGTGGGTTTTTTGCTACTGTAACAGGTCACCACTGAGGTCAGATCATATTCATGAACCTTGAAATATCTATTTGGTAATTGCTTGTGACAAGCAAGCTCAGTAAAAATGAAGGTTGTTGGCTTAAGCTGGAAAACTACATAGAGTTGTCTGACAGTTAAGAATACAAATGTGAAACTAAGCATCTCTTCAGGCAGGTAGCAAGCGAGTCATCTCGTAAGACCACTTCTCTGAAGTTTGTAGTAGACACCAACTTATGTTAAATGAAATTAAAATGGTATGCAAATAGCCTTTGAATGATATTTTTCTTGTGAAATGTCAAAGTTAAATAGATGGCAAACAGAATAAAAATGTCACAATACAACTTCAAAAGAAGTTCATTACAAATTGAGTACTGGACAAAATTTTGTGTCTATTTTATCCTTATCACCTTGTCCATCTTCAGTAAGTACTCTTTTTTTAAACACTGGAAAGAAAGAGGAAAATTGGGAAGAGCTTTGAGTTGCCTCCTTTTCCACTGTACAGAAAATTTACATCTCTCTAAAGGGCATAGCCATTCGTGCTATTTCCCATTTATATTTTTAAAAGAAAGATGAAGAGGGTCATTCTCAGAGCCTTTGTTTTCTGTGTGTCACTAAAAATATGGATATCTTTTTGCCTTCCAGCCTGTTAATTCTGTGACAGATAGCAGTGTTATTTTTAAAGGTAGCCCACCCATCTCTGCCCCCTTGCGAGAACACCCCGTGTGTGGGTTGGTCAGATGATAACCATGTGGAGTTATGTGTGGGCCCTTAGTCAAATGGGCGCGAGTATCGTTACTCAAATGAGTATTCATAGCCACTACTTGCTTTATTTTTTTCTAGAGCAGCAACAAAATGGCAGAGACGACAGCTGCCACATCATATACATACACACACTCCTACACAAACTATGCTTTGTACATCAGAAGCAGCATAAATACCATGGCATGTGGCAGTTACCATAGCAACGTGTTTTTTTAATGAATAGCAGATGGAATAGGCATGTAAAACTTACATAAGTTGTTAGTAATTTGTAAGTTACTGCAGACCAGCTACTGCAGTAAACTTTTTGTTTTCACTGTTTCTATTTTTTACACGTACAGTGTTCAGTCACTCCTTTTCTTCCCACTGAGTTTACCCTGATCTGGAATATAGGCTATGGTGGTGCATAATAAATAGCAATGGCTAATTTTCTTGTGGGTGAGGTTCCATAATACAGGCGACACAGGAAATAATACGGTTTAGCACTTTTTAAAAATTTATTTTTACAGAATTATTTTGATGTAGCCTTTAATGGCAAAATTATAAGACATTGCAAAAACACAGCAGCTTTCCTTTCTACATGCAAACTCCAAGTGGATAGTGAGCATTAAAAATGGGGTGGACAAGTGAAACTAACTGCATGAAAATTCATGTTTTGATTCACATTCTGACTGTGGTTTGTTAAGAGACAGAATTCAATAATTTACTGATCAACAGGGAAAGATAATAGGAAATTCCCCTCACTGTAAAATTTCAACTGGTGGAATGCTGAAAAAAGGACTTTTCCTCAAAATTTGAGGTGTGAGCTCCTTAGGAGATGTGAATAACTGGCCTGATCTTTGCAGGCAAGGTTAGACAATGGTAAAGGCAGAATTGGAGGTAAAATGGAGCTCCCTTGGCTGTGTGAGTAACCCACCTTCAACATTTCCCAGTCACACCACATAGGACCAAATCAATTATGATTTAGGTTCCTAAATACTATTTAAGTGCATGATAGAAGTTAGGTGCCTACACATTCCTAAACATTTTTCTGATCTGGACTGTGCACCTTGTAAAAGAGGTAGTTTCATTAATTCAAGAGAGACTGATATTAGAAAAGGAATAATGGGAGCAGGTTCTGTCCCAAAAAGGAGAAGTGACTTCCCAATGTATATGTTGTTCAAAGGTAACAACAAATATTCAAATTACTGGTTTCTGAGCAGCCTCTAGGGAGGGAGTTAACAGACATGCATGGCTAAGATTTTCAGGCAGCTTTAAAAGAGTTTGTACTCTTGACTTTGGCCAACTACCCTTGGCATTTGATGGGGTTTGGGTGTGAAAATCCCTTAGGCTCCTGTAATTCTGGGTTACAAGAGTGATCTTGTTCCCTGAGGCTTAACTTTTCAAAACCCCTTTTTTATCCTTTCTCCCTTTGTTTGGAAATTTGGTGCTGGTCTCCCTACTGAGGAATATTCCCCAAAGTCAGTGTGGGGTTCAGGAGTGATGAAGGCTACCTCTTTTTTCTATACTGCTCACTGGTTCCCAACAGCTACTCCTGGCTGTACAGGACCTTCATTTTCTGGTCAATGTCACCTATTTTCCTTGTTATAAATCTAGTCTTGATTTTCCTTCTGCAACCACTTCTCTGACTGCTCCAGCATCAGAAGACCTTACTTGTATTAAATGCTGGCTAGCATTGCTGCTTCTCCTGGACCAACCCACTTATTCTTCTTCCTGTTCATAATAGCGATGGTCACAGAAAGGCTCATTGGACAATATAGTCATCAAACAATAGTTTTGTAAGAAGAAACCCACAGTGTCTCTGCTGTCTTCTGGCTGAGACATGCCGGAGCAGTATTTCCACTGAGCCCCATAGTGCTCAGGAACCCTTTTTGTCACTTTTTTATATTTTTATGCTTGTTGCAGGGGATTAGGACCAGAAAGAGCAAGGTTATCACAAAAGAGAAAGTAAATAAATCAGGCTCTTCCCTTTTTACTATTATTGAGAACTCCAAAGTCTTTCTTTTATTCTCCAGGGGTATATTTTCAAAGCAGTAAAATTAAGCACACCATTCCCATGCATTAACCATAACTTAAGATACACAGGTAGATCTATGCTAATTGTTCCTTCTAATGTTCCAGGGGAGTTACAGCTAGGTAAAATGAACACTTGATTTAGGCCTCAGAATTCAAAGTCTTAGAAGTTATTTTCACCCACGAAACAGCAGATAAGAGCAATTACTGCAGTCTTCTTATCTCTTTTACCAAATTAACCCTTCATTCTGTGGGAAGCTAAGTGAGAATTAAATGTTCCATCTTCATGATGGTTGCATGTATTTTTAAATTTACATTTTATTAACAGAGTAATTGTGGACTTAAATTTTGTTTAAATGGTATGCTTCATATAACTGCTAAGTAGCTGTTATACAATTGTAGAGAAAGCTTTGCAAGACATTGAGACACTAATGGCTTTTCAACCTCAACAAGACACCTAATATAAAAAGATGTGAGAGCCTTGTAATTAAAACAATCTTCTCAGTGAACTGTTGATACAGAAAACAATCTGCTCTCCTTTACATTTTCTATATTAATTGACTGAAAAATTATGAATAGTACGTTTTGTGAAGGTGCACTTTGGTAATTTTTATGTTATTGAGAGCAATTTAACTCACACTGCTACCAAGAAATTGTATTCAATATTGCAATTTATCAGTATTAGTGAGAACTATAAGTATATTGTTAGACATCTCCATCACTAATCTAGGCGTCCTTCCAGAACTCCTTCAGTAACCCAAAAGCTCTCACCAGGAAAGTGTGCTTTGAGAATTTGACGCCCTAAAGACTTCACAGATCTTGAAAGCAGCAACTGAATGCAGGATGATCAGTTCTAGGAGCCAATATGGCCTGGTTTCCTATGGATTTCTGTCTAGCAGGTAGATATCCCAGTGTCTAATATTCTGTAAGCTCTTTCCTGAGCTGGACCATTCAGGACAGCTGCCTTCATTGTGCATTTTCCATCATCTCTGAAGGAGTGAGCTCAGACTGTGTCCTTGCTGGATTGAGGGCAGTGAGGAGGGAGAAGGGAGTCCTCTCACCCACTCTGTTCCCATGAACTTGGTTTAACTTGGTAGTATATATCTCATCTAGAGTTTGACCGCATCTGCCCTGTTTCCTTGGGAGACCGCATCAGCCATTAAGCCTTTCCTTTCTATAGCAGCATCAGGAATCAGTGTGTCTTGTTTCAGGGCACAGTTAGCCTGCTGCTGTGGCTTCCAGGAGTGGTGGGTGTAGGAGCAGACTGTGTGACTGTCTTCTAAAAACCCAAAATGGGTGATGTAAAACACCACAAAAACACAAAACAGCAATGAGAGCAGATACCAGACCACTGGCAAGTCCCTTGTAGACAATGCAATACCTGTAACGAAGGAATATTACAGGAGGAAGGTGGAGAATAAATGGAAGTCAACTTTTTTACGATAGATAATTGAGTTTAAATGGCTCATGTTGCACAAGTAAGCTTTTGTTAGTATTAAAACCAAAGCTTTCCAAATCAATTAAAGAAATTGCAGCACACTAAATCAAACCTTTACACATTTCCATGCATGAAGACATGTACATGCTGTCTTCCTATTGACCAATTAACAGCATGATTCTCAATCTAAAATTACCTAAAGGCTAAAGAGAACTGCCTTAAAATGTCAAGTTAGTTCATTCATATTAGGGTCTTTGGGCCTTTGCTGAATATGGGTCACAGTCCAGTTGTCACCATTAAAAAAGTTCAGCAAGAGTTTTGCAGCACTAGTCTCAAAAAATGTTGTCTGAGACCACCGATGTCAGCAGGGTCTTTATAAGTTTACTCTGTGCCATGTTGCTCCTCTCCTCCTCAAGAACTGTGGAAAACCTTTGTGAATAATTTCAGGTTAAAACCATTTCCTATCGTACTCTTCTTCCATGTACTTGCCAACATGCCAATAACCAGCATGCTATTTACTCCCTGATTATACCAGTTACAAGCTGGGCACTCTTCATATGTTGTGCAGTGTGGTGTATCAGTGGTACTTGCTAACTAGTAATTGATAGTGTCACCGAAATGATAGTGGTTTTTCTTCATGCGCATACTTATCAAAGATTCTTTGTATCCACAGATGAATAGTCTTACAGAAATGAAATAAAACAAAACCTGCCTACTGCATTACTTATGAGGCATCCTGCCATCTCAGTAGGATCTCTGACTCTCAAAATGCTTGCAGTGTCTAATAATTAGATTTGGATAATTCTTTCTCTTCCAGGCATCACGTTTTATTTTAGCAAGTATTTCCCTCCACAGTAGTGTTGTTGAAATTTTGAATTAAGAGAGATACAAAAAGAGCATGTGTGTGTGTGGTGGGGGGGAAAAACCCGTAAAAATGCTCCTTGGGGTGTGGAGTCTGCCTGAGAAGAAAGAAGTGTTACAAACTTCTCAGTTCTTGATGTACATTTGCAAAAGGAAATTAGCTCATTTGTAATTTCAGGCAGTCCCCCCATCCCAACACACATGCACCATTAATAATGAGTTGAGAGAAAAGAGATCCAGAGTGCATGCCCGCTCAAATAGAGCGTGTACTTAATAGTCTTGTTCATACAGGGCTTCCCAAACCTGCGTGCACTGCCTCCGGGGACTCTGCCAGTGCACGGCAGTGAAGCTCTGTGGCACAAGGATGCCATCATCCCCACGCATTCCACAAAATCCTTCCTGAAAAGAATAAATTAGGCTAGAAAGCCACTACGTGATTAAGGAAGACAATGCAGTCTTGCTTAGAAAGTGGCAAAATGCAAACGCTCCTCTGCCCGTGTGGGTGCCAGCAAATCCTGGTGAAAACATTTATATTTTCACATGCTCAGGTGTTACAGTTTTGGGTGCAAATTATCCTCGAACCAAATCTTCAAAGGTCTTCACGTATAGCACCCATCAGCATTTGATTCAATTAGTTTCAAGAGATCAGTTGTGCTGCTGGAAATGGGCAACAAAAAGGGGCAACAAAATGCTGCCTTCAGCTGTGGTGTGGGGCTTGGGTTTTGGGCGTTTGTTTTGAGGTGGTGAGGTACTCTGTGTATATCTCATTGGGAATATCTCGGTTGTTTTCTTGTTGTGACAAGCTGGCATTTTAGTGTATTTACCATTTTTTTTTATAATGAAAAAGCCAGCTTTTTAAGTAGCAAGTGTTTGACATTAAATTAGAGGATACAAAACATGTTAGACCCTCTAACACAGATAGCCCTCTATACTCCTCAAATTTTGCCAAGTGTGCTGTGTGTAAGGAAGAAATCTATAGATTAAAATTTACCTATTTATTCCGGTCACAGAAGTTGTCATCTTGGCTGCATTTTTTTTTTCACGCTGTATAAACCAGAAAGGCTGTAAGCTAAAACCAGTTTACAGGGCCAGACAACCTAGACGAGACAGTGAATATCCACTGAGAGTCCTGAAAAACAGATTTACAATGACCAGGATAAAATTGCGGGGACCATCAATCTTTACACTTTAAGACAGAGATTGGTCACCAGCTGGGGTCAGAAAGTAATTCATAACCATTACTATCAGGGCTTAGCATTATATAATTTGCTGCACTCTGGGTGCTTTATTCTCTTACCCGGAATAGAGAAGAGTTTTTCTATATGGATTCCTGTTACGACATTGCAACTTCTCTTTGTATTTGGAAAGAAGCACGGATAAAATGTGGAAGACCTCGTACAGGAGGAGAAAGAAAGCAAACAATTATTGACAGGAGCAAATGCAGTCAAGCTGATCTCCTCAGGTTTTTTCATTCTATTTCATTTAATGTAGGCAGCTTTTGTCTCACCATTGAGTTGTATATGTGAGTGCTCTTAATAGTCCAGGAAAGCTAGTAAGAAAACTAGCTTAATCAAGTCTACTGGTAAATCTACATATAACAACCATCCAAAATAAACACATAAATAGGCACATTAACCTAAGCTCTGGACAAATCACAAATGTGTTAAAATAAATAAGAATTATAATGAAACCAAAAATATACACCACTGCATTAGAAGGGAATTCTATTCTTATGATCTTAAAATATCCCTCTAATTTGAACCATAATGCCCTTAATACACAAAGAAATCTAACTCCAGCAGATGTGCTAAATTCATGTAATGAAAAGAAGCCTCTTTGTGGATTCACCCTTTGCTGGGACCCGGTTTCTCCACCCCATCCCAACAATTGATGCAAGTTTCAGCCATAACCAACTCAAAGCAAAAAGTGAAAGCCAGCCAGTGCTTGAAGCCAATCATCTGAACAATAGACAGCATGCCACCATATGGGACAGCTCTTGAACATCCTGTTCTTACAGGCTCAGCATGAAAGCCACAAGAAAACCAATGACTGGAGAGTGTGACAGTTCCTGCAAAGAAAAAGTGTCTTCTGTGGTATGTCAAATAGTGATCCACCTGGAAGCATTAAAAAAGCTGACAACGGGTTTCTCTACCCATGACATATTAACCTTTGCTGTACCAAAGGTTTTCACTCTCTATTTCAAGAAGAAAGACTCAGATGCATCTTCTTTCACCAGGCCAACCTTTAAAACAGTCAATATACTGTGACCTGTTTTTAATACTAACGAGATCTTGTGATTTGCAAAGCAGTTCGGTCACAGAGGTGCGAGGGGACGTGGAGAGCAGATGGCAGATGACTGCCCTTTTGGCTGCGGTGTTTTGCTCCCGTGCAAAGCCCCCGTGGTAGTTGATGCACAGAGAAGGGCATTGACACGCTCATGGTACCACAGTAACACACCTCTCCAAAAGTCTGGTGTACCTGGCTTTGAATATGACTGTCCGCCTGGCTCTGTTTTCGGAAGTGTCAAATTTACCTTTTCAAAGAAAAAGCTGCACTTGCAATGCCGACAGGACTTTTTGTTTGTGCTCACTATGACACCGGGAAGAGGTGCAGGGCCCTCCTCTGAACAAAGCAGCTTAAAACGTTCAGATAGCAGGAACTAAAGATGATGTTAACAAAGCAACTTTCAGAAAATCAATAAATTCACTTCAGGCATTCGAAATTACGCAGAAGAAAAAATATAAAGCACAATGCTGTGCCACAGCCTGTGCAGAGTGAGTCATGTCCTCTCAGTAGTGTTGTAAAGTGACATGGAGTGTCTCATGAAGAGTGAACTTCTTGTACTTTAAACGGTCCTGGTTTCACATAAACCAAGATAACACCACCCAGGCTGCTGAAGCAACACCTTTTTTCTTTAACCAGCCCCAAGGTCCAGCCCTTCTGACAGCTGGAGACAAGGCCTCTGGGACTGGTGTCCTCTGTGGGACCGATGTCCTCTGTGGGACCGATGTCCTTAGGACTTATCTCCTGCTCTTGGAGGGTGAGGGGGGAGACAAAGGCAGCTCAACACAAACAGTAACCCGACTCTAATTTATTTCATTAAAGATTGTGCATCTCTGTACACAGTTGTCACCCCTGGACCATATGGCTATCTTTTCCTGCTCTGCCACCTAAACGAGCAGCAGGACCAGCGCTCTTAGCGGAGAATTGGACTGCATTTGAGTGGGAGGGGGGTTGTGGCATATTTTTGTAATGCTATGTATGTTTAGACTCTTAGACATTTCACACAACTGTCACCCTTAGTGTGAAGACTGTAATGTTATTACGCCACGCTCCTTTACGTTCTATAGTTTATGGGTATCACTGCTGGTTTCTTACTCTAAAGAACAGCCTTGTGGCTTCACCGGTTAAATCTATTGCTTCTCCTGGAGGTTGTCATGTCACCAATGATTACTGAGACCTCCATGGTCTGTAGAAGGTCAACAGCAGTAGCCTGAAAGTGCACTTTTAACCACTTTCTGCTTTTGCCTCAGTATTACTCAGCCACTTCATGGTGGCATTCTGGAAATGCCATGATTAACTCTATAGCCATTGTTCTGTTCCTGAGGAATTTCTATGCATTAATAATATTTTGGGGACCAGGGGGAAGAATGCAAAGTAACAAATTGTAGCATGCATGTGATTAGTCCAGCTTTGAAGTTAGTTCTTTTCCTTCTTGCATTTCTCAAGTTGCAAATCTTAGTTTCTGGATCTGAAACAATGTTTCTTTTATACTTTAAAAAGTATGCCATATCTTTTGCTAAATATTTTATCTTACTTCTCACTTAAGCAAATAAAATCCTTAAGGATGCTAACCAAATTCCCTGTCATTGGCCAGTAAAATTACCGTGCATATATAAAAAAATACAGACATACATATATATATATTTATGCATGCATTTGTATATGTATGTATTATATATGTGTATATTATATAGGTATATAAATTATGCATGTATATATGTGTATAAATACATATGCACACAAACCAACACATGCAGAAGTATGTATACATGTCTGCACATGTGTTTACATGTATGTATACTTGTTTAAATAAACATGTTTATACACACACTAAGTTATACACACTAAGTTCCAACTCTGCACTGTGATATGGTGCAGTGATGTACCATTTAAGCAGAGACTCCTGGTAGCATTATTCCTACGGTGGATAAAATATACCCCCCAACTTCTGGAGTGTTTCAGTTGGAACAAGACACAGCATATGCTCTGCTTCATGACTATTTCTGTTGGTTTGTGTAGAAGAGGTAAGCACTGCCATGTCTCTGGCTTGTGGGGCAATGCCAGATAAGGAGCAATAATTATTATTCAGGTGCTGTAATGACTGAAGTTGACAACGATCCCTTCTACTGAGGTTGGAAGTCTCATTGGGATTATCTGCATGCATAAAATATTTATTTTTGTGCCAAAGTGTGTGAAATCAGTGAGTGTTAGTTCCATTCTGCAAGGCTGGTGTAAGATCTTTAAAAAGTGGCAATATGCCATGAAAAATGTGGCAGGCAGTAAAAGGAGATTTAGCAAAGGCCACTTACTAAGGGAGCAGAGCAGAGCAAATACCGACAAAAGCTGGCGTAGAGGATACCCAGGGAGGCTGTTGGACCCAACGGGGTAGGCATTGCACCCAGCTCCTGTTTTGGGAACTGAGCAGTGCCTGAAGCTGTGGGTTGGTGGGTACCTTTGTTTTCTTTCTCTGTCTCCCTCACTGTCGATTAGCATCTATGGGCAAGACAGCAATGAGTGCTACCTACCGCCCTGAAGAAAAAGAAGACTCAGGCAAGGCAGTAAGTGAGGCAAAGAAGCCTCCTTGCAAAACAGCCATGTGTTTCAGCGCCTGCTTCTGCAGGGTTGTCAGGACTGTTTGTGCAGTGAATTGTGTATCAGGCATGAGCAGTTAGCTCTGAAGATAAAATGCCATGTGCATGAGGTCACTTACTGAAAGGGAGTGCTGCAAAAACTGTCTGCAGTCCTCTACAGAAAGAGGTTTTTGAAGGGAGCCCACAGTTCATGGGCAGCTGGGGATAAAATCTCTGCCTCCTATGCAAAACAGCAGACATAAGGTCAGAAACTCCGGAAATGTAGAGAGGCATTTACACTGCTTTAAACCTCTCTGGGCTCTGTTGTGAGATAGAAATTGCTAGAAATTGGGCTATTTCATTATGTAGCCAATGCTTTTGGCTTGGGGAAGATTCATTATTCTGTATGTAGCATAAACACCTTTTTCACAAAAAAAAAAAAACAATCTCCTTACGCAATCTGCTTATACCTTTCTCAAGACTGAAGTAGAAGAATTAGCTTGGGAACTGGCTTGGACCTGTGTGACCTTTGGCCTAGGGTCACACAAATGCAGGGGTAGTGGCTGCCTCTCTTCACCCCATTCCAGCTGCCTGAGGCCACGGGGAACCTATATGGCTGTTTGCTCCTCAGCTTGGACCCAGCTCTGACCCTGCAAAACCTTGCAAACCTGCCTCAGCTGGAGAGGCCAGATAGATCATACCTCTCTTTAGCTCCAAGAACATGTAAGGTAGCTTAAGGGTCCCCTAAATTGCCCTTAGCACTTCGAGACACCGGTAGATCTGCATCGTGTGGAGAGTTAGCACGGGCTGGACAGTGGATGGGTACCTCCTTCCAAGTCTAGTCCACCAACAGTTGTGCTGGAAGACTAATCTCTGTGAGGTTCCTTGCTTTCCTTTTTGCAAAAATCAGACCAGTTAGCTTGGAAGACCCATAAGCACTGGTCAGCTAACTGATTTCTCCTAAAACAGATTCCCTCATAAGAGCTGCATCGTTGACAGAGCTGTGTTCGTACCAACACCTCACAGGGGTGCAGGCATCCCTTTAGCTACCACAAACCACTACAAATCCTGTTGGTCCCATCTCTCATTCCTGTTTTTTTTTTTTTCCATCTGATCATGTTGCCTGTAGCTTGCACTTGGTAAACTGTGCCTCTGCCTCTGTTTTATTACAGCGGAGAATTATGATGCTTTAATTATTTGGAAAAGAAGAAGGTTTTCCACACATCCGTTTAAAATATCAGCCACATAAATGTCTCTGGTATTACAGAAATGGAAGATTTTTGTATAGGACTAAATAAAAAATTTGGATCAACATTGCAGCCAGCCAGAAAATAATGTCATTTAGCTGATTGAGCAAAGACACTAGAGAGATGCCTGAAATAGAGAGGAAAAACTCCCCAAAGTCTGAAATCCCACATATTTTTCTTATTTGGAGCAGTAATTCCAGGATACTGGGGCTTCCCATTAGCCATACTGTTCATGCTAGGATTTCTACAGCAACTGCCGGGTTTCAGTTCTCATGCCTACAACAAGCTCTTGACACTGATAAACCACACAGAGCGAGGGCCACAAGGTTTCTGAACCCTGAGCCCAAACAAAGGAGCCAGGGAAATGCCAGACTGTGATTTCAAACTGAAAGCCTTTTGTTGATTATCTTTCCAGCAAGCAGTTCTTCTCTTCAAATACTTTTGTCTGACTGCAAACATCTAGTTTTTTTCCTCCTTAGTTGAATTAGTGTTGGTGGAGAGAAGTGTGCAGGGCTGAAGCTACAGAGTGGAAAGAATGCAGATATGTGTCTTCAGTCGGTCTCCACAGCTCTGCTTTAGACCAAAGTCTAAAGTCGGTGCTTTCTCTTGTGCTATCAGCTCAGCAGAAAGTTACACGAGCACGACAGCGCCAACTTTCCCAAACAAGGAGCAGAGCTGCACCAATTCGTCCCACAAAGCTACATGGCAATCAACAAAATAATGTTTTTGCACTTGAGAATGTGTGACTTGATTGATAATATCTAATTTTACATGACTTTTAAACAAAACCAACAGAAAGATATGGAGACTTTTTAGGAGCTGTGGGAAAATGAAAAGCTGAATGAAGAAAATTGTGCTGCACATCATCTTGTCTTATTACTGTTAACGCCAGCAGTCATAATCAAGAGTTTATTGTACAGGGCAATCTGGATGATTAGAAACTGGATTCAAGTTCATAAAAACCATCTTGACATAAAACTCTTTTTTTTTTTCACCAATAACACCAGGAGGCAAATTCACTCCCTCCCTCTGCAACCTCTTTTAATTCAGTGGAATTATACCAGAGATAATTTTAGCCATATATCGTCAGGATTCTTTTGAAATCATACTTCAAATAAATGTACATTTGCAGAAATATATTATGTAACTATGAAAGGTATTGATATTGTAAATTTATGTTGTTCCTTGGTCTACCATTTGTATATTTGAAACTTGGAAGAAATTGAATGTAAACAGGCCAAAGAAAAGTGCAACTATTGTGGCCAGTCAGATTATTTTCTTCTAACCTCTTCTGTAGTTACAGAAGAGACTCACTTTCCTGTAGTCACTTCTCTGAGCTTTGTTGGGATGACCATATCAGTCGCAAATGAATAAATAGGAAGATACTGCTAGAAATTTGGTCACAAAATGAACCGTATGTATGTCTAGAGACACCATCAAGACACATCAGAGGAGTCACCCAGGAATTTTTTATCGTTGTTTCACTCAAGAATATTCTCACGTTGTCTTTCTTCCTACAGATTTTTTTTCTCCTTCCCCTGAGTCTTTTTTCTCTGCTTACTCTCATCAAACACTTTTTGTGTCTTTGCTCCGTTTTACTCTTTTCCTATCAGGATGATGCTCCCTGCTCGGTTGAACCCCTCACTCCTGGGCTGTTTTTTGCTACCTTAAAGTAAAATGTTTCTTTACTACTCCTTAAACTATTTCCTGCTCTGGGCTAAGGCGGTGGAGCATTTCTCAGGCTGCCCAGTGCTTCTGCCTACTTAGGTTGTGACTGCTACCAGTCAACTTGATTTTTTTCTCCTCTAGTGACTCTGGCGGCTTAGTATTAGTTAAGATCGGCTCATGATGAGTTTACCACTAGATAGCTTTGTGGGAACGTTGCTGCTGCTCTTCCCCAGCTTAGTCGAACAGCCAATGAGGGGAAGGACTTAGTGAGCTGTGACTCCACCAAAAGAGAAGCCCTGAGGAGAGAGGTTTGCACACAAACTTGTGTCTCTGCTTCATGGGTCAATAATGTCGTGTGATATGATATAGGCATACCATGTGGTTATCCAAGTCTTTGTACTATATATACTGCTGTATTAAAAGCATTTCATTCTTTGAAAATGCAGTCACGTCTGGGGTGGTACGTGGATGCTCTGCAACAATGAATAGCAACCCAGTGCGACAAGACAGGAAAGGAACAATACATTGAGAAATATATTTAGAGTGCAACTTGATAATATTGAAAATGATGTCCACATACTCCACTAGACCTCTAGATTAGGCATTATGTGGGATTTACACAAGCTTGAAATACCTTTCAAATTAAATGGCTGGGCCTATGACATGATGACAGTCACTCTGTGGCACTATCACAGAGCTACATCATATTTATTTCTGCGCTGAAACCTTCATTTTACGAACAGTAGTTGCAGACACCACAGATGGAGATTTGAATGTGGTGTGATACAGCACATCAGGAACTAGTTAAGGTAACTGTTTTGCAATCTGCAGTTTACTCCTGTGGAAAGATCCCATGGCACTTTATCCGAGGGTAGGGGCGTTAGCCCCTGTGTGCTGGATTCATTCCAAGTTCTGCTGTGTGCATCTGGATCATCTCTGTAGTTTCAAGTGGATATACTGTTCTTCCCTTCTCATCATCAAAGCTTGTGTATTGTTCCTGGCAATAAGAAGATGGTATGAACACCCCAACCAGAGATTATTTTAATTTAAGAGATAACTGTATTTCTACCAGTAAGTTGCAGAGGTTGTATTTCCCAGTGGAAATAGGCATGCTTTATACAACAGATGCAATACTGTCCCTCATTTTGCACTTTTTAGCTATCCATTTATTAGCAAAATAAATCAATCATCCTAAATCTCCAACCATTTTCAAAATAATTTCATTAAAAAAAAAAAAAAAACAACACAAGAATTATTGCCTTTTTTCTACCCGAAGATGCAATGCCATATTGCTTTATCTAGCTGAAAAACTCTTTAAACAGTGCAATAAAGAGGTGTGCTAGAACACGTGCAGGTCAGTGTTTTTGCCGAAGAGTTCATCTGGCCCACAGAACTACCTTAAGGCAGGAAGTTAAGTTATATGGGGAGCAGCCCTCAGGCTGCTGCTCTCATTCAAAGATAAAGCTGACCATGGACCAGGGACATTATTTATAATAGATGACAAGTATGGCACAACTGAGACATAAATGTTCCTGTTGAGAAACTAGGCACTGAATGCTGCAGGACATCAGAGGCAGGCAATATAACCTGTATATGGCCAAACTTTTAAAATTCTTCACCTATTGCAAAATGCAAAGTCTCTATGTTGTTAAGGATACTAATTAGTTATCGCGTTGGATAACAAGAATCAGAGGTAAAATAAACACTGAAAAGTCATAATGCTTGTGTTCAGGAATTTACTGTGTTTCTATAACCCTAAAAGTGCTAAGAAATTCTCAGAAACACCAAAGGTTTTACTTAGGCTCAACGTGTACGTAGTAATTCTCCTTATTTTAAGAGTTACAGTGACCGTAAGATGGTCAAAGGAGAAATTACAGAGTTGGAAAGTACTGTACAAAGCTTAATAAGCAAAGAAAATTCCCCTACCGTTTATTTCTTCCTCTCTCTCTTAAACTAGTTGCCTTACACCAGAGAGGAGGGTGCAGCAATGGGAGGATGGTGAGAGCAAGGAAAAAGAAGACAGGCCTTAAAACTAGTTTTATCACCTTTGGCAATCTAGCCAGGGGAAGAGGAGCATATGCTGGTGCACACATTGCTGCTAAGCAGTGCCCCGGCGCAGATGCGCACATTAGGAACCTGTGATTCACTGTTTTATGGCAGACAACCGAAACTCCGAGCTGCGCTCCCATTTGCAAAACAAAAACCACTTCCATACATCAGGCTTTAATGACTCTTTAGGTCTTCCGCCTCTGCCAGGTGCAAATGACTTTTCATGTAGGTCAGCAGCACACTTCCCTCTCTGACTTGTGGTTTTCTAGGGGGTTTGAAATGTGTTTTCCCCTTCTGGAGGGCCCAGTGACTTATTCCTCTTTTCGGCAGCACCACACTGGTTCGGGGATGTGTTCTGGGGGTTTTCGGTTTGAGCGCGGTCTGTTTCTAAGACTGCTGCTGCTGCGGCATGTCAGGAGCTGCTCCAAGCTTTCTGATTTCAGAGACAAAGCCTGAAGATGAATGAGGCTATAAGGAATCTTTGCTAACTGCTTTTGAAGCTCTATCACCCCTGAGTTTAGCAGGGTAATGTATTCTTCCTTCCAGTGTCAGCTGTCATATTTCAGCCTAACTCCACAGAAGCCAACAGAGAGAAACAACAGGCTGAACCAAGTGAAGCTGTTGCATGAGTACATTAGGTGGGCTGATACTTGATGAAAATTTTTAAAGGATTTGCCCATTTAATAATCACACATTTTTTGGAGAACATTAAGCCCTTTATTGTTATGTCGAGCACTTACTGTTGGTTTAACACCACGGAGAGATCAAAGTCTTACACCGGAGGGAGGCTCCTATTTCTGTTTAGGATTCACAGCTCTGGACTTAGATGTGAATTTCTTCCAAAAAACGAACAGGAGTTAGTCTTTTCAAAACACAGTCGTGGCAGCTCAGTGTGTGGTATTTGCCCAGGCTATAAGAAGACCAGTTTCAGATTTCCTTTTGGCTTGCAGGGATTTAAAGTCCTACAGAGGTATATTTTCTGCTGGCAATAGAGTGTTTGGTGGCGATATGCAAATCATTTTAGGTCTGGAAACTGGATGACCAAATTAATATCTTAGTATGTTCAAACTAAGTGGCTGGCAGAGCTGCTGTTGCTGTTACATGGCTTCCCAGACTGGAACTGGCTTGTGCCTGGGACAGGTGGGATCCATCTCAACCTGTTCAGATAAACATGTGCAAAGTTCCTTTTAAAACCTGAGTCCATGCACCTAACTGCAGCATTAGGTCTCATAATGCTTTTAAAATCTGGTCCTTTATGGTCCTCACTTAACTTTTTCCGGTGTTTATCTTGAATAATCAGGTGTTAGACACATTGCTGTCAGCTGTGTGTAACTTTCTGGATTTGATTCTGATGCTCTAACAGCCATTGCCAGGCAAGTCCTGCACAAAATTGCTGTGCAATTTTTTATTATTAAAATCCAAGTGAAATCACGTTTAATGTGTTTGCACTCCCTTTTTGTCTGCTTTTCACGTACATCCTAGCAAATAAGTTTGGTTGAAGAAATGTTTGCAGAAGCAGCAAAATTTTAAGCGAGAATGAAAAATATTTGTGGAAAGCAGATTTTGTGTTCATTAGAAACCTTGCCGTAAGAAAGATCCTATCTATTCAGGGAGTTGAAGTATGCTAGGTAGCCTTTAATTAAACTTGCTCTATTTTGAAGATTCAACTATTTGCAAACAACCTAACAAATGGCATAGATAACAAAGACTTTGGGGATCACAGACTATATCACCTTGTTATCTCCACTTCATATTACAGTTCATTTTCTATGCTGGCTTAGTTCCATCTTAAGGATGAGAAGGGTTTTGGTTCCTCGTCTTCCTGCTGGGAGGCTGCAGCAGCATTTGGGAACTAATGGTCACCCTGGGGAGAGACAGACATAAAACACGGGCAGCAGGTAAAAGTTTTCAAAAGCCAAATTTCTGCTGCCATCTTTGCTGTAACTCTTTACATACGGCATGATTACTGCATAGTACTTACATTCAAGTCTTTTGTTTTGAGATCTCATTCAGCATGCCCCTGTTGACCAGGCCTGGATGAATTTTTCCTCTAAGATAAAATCAGAGCTTGTTTCCTGTGAATGCTCATCTCTGTTTCCAATGAATTTGCCTTCAGCAGCTGTTTCTGCAGTTTAAGTCATTGGCCCCAGATTCTCAGTCTCACTTTTTGCTGCTCGGTCCTGGGCTGCCGCAGAGAGCAGCTTAGCAGTTGCTAGAAAACTGTGCAGTATAATAAAGTTCAGAGGATGCAAAAGATGAAAGGGGTCTGAAAAATGACCAAATGTTACTTCTACCTTCACCCAAGAGCTGGTGTTTCTCAGAGTGCGGCTGGCTGAATTTACACTGGACTATCAGAAGGACAAGGCTCTACTTAATAACAGTCATAGAAATAAATTCCTATTCATCACACCTAGTATATTCGTGAGACAGTCATCTGGATCTGAATTTAGTCTGAAGCACGTGTATTCTTCCATTTTTTTTAAACTTCAGATTGTATTTCCACTTGCTTGTCAAGCTTGATATAGTTTCAAATGTTTAATGTCCAAAGATACAGTACACAACAGCACTTCTCTAATTTCCTGGATTGATCATTCAGATATTATTTTCATTGAGTCCAAAAAAGGAGGCAGAATAATTTACCCATTCCTGAGCAAAATTCTCCCCCTCTCCATCTGCTTTTTCCTCTGTCTCCACTTACAAGGCTTTTCTTTATCTTTGACACAGGTAGATAAATTTATTGTGGAATTCTGCACATTTTACAAAAGTGACAACTTTAGTATGCAGAAAAAAAAGCAGAACCTTCTCCAGGTTCCAGACCTGAGACCGTCTCCTTTCCAGGGCTGTCAAATCGTCCCAAGGTACTGCATTTTATCAAAAAATTTCCTCTTTATTCCTCATCAGTATCAGATGCAGGAAAACTGCCAGTGTTTTTTTCTTATTGGTTTAAATTAAAAAGTAGAGTTTCTCATGATTGAGTGGAAGATCCATTGAATGGTTCATATTAAAGTGATGTTTTGGCAAAGAACCCAAACATACCTATGGATACTTGGTGTGTGCTTTCAGTCAAACATTAAGCTTTTGGCACAACTGCTTCCACGTTATTTTTTTATGCCATGATATGATAACACTACAATAATACTTAAACGCTGACACAACAGAAAACATTGCCAGTTTGGACTCCCAGGCATTGGCAAGCTTTTTGTTATATTTGCAACCTAGCACTCTCTGTGAGCTTCACAAAAATGTTCATCGCTTTCAATGGAGGTGGAAGGAAATGAGAAAAAGAAACAAATTTCTTTACGAAGTGTTGAGTTGGAAAGGCTAAATATCACAACAAACGGAAGATCCGCGGCACGTCAGAACCTTTTTCTTTCTTCCTTTCCTTGAAAGCGTGAGGTTTTTCACTGGATTTATCTCTATAGGTGCAATCCATTTCCATTCCACCATTATGTCATCTATAATTTAAATTTACGAGACAAAACTTGAGGCTTGCCAGGGGAGCAGCTGGAGCGCTCTATTCCCTTTGCCATAGAAAATGTAGAAGTGCTGAACGTATTGTGTCTGACAAGCCCCGTTGAAAGTACTCCTATCTTTTCTGACAAATATCCATCAGCATGTAATATTTATTCTTGTGTTTTAGTTTCCCTGCAAATCATTGATGGTCCCTCAGCAAGGAGTGGG
>NW_008825323.1:964869-977158 GCF_000699105.1 Pygoscelis adeliae | reverse complement strand
GGAAACAGATTTTTCTCTTCAAAACTGCATTGTTACAGTTAGCATTGCTCCACAATGACACCCTTATATGACATTTATTGCAGGTACAAAAAGACTTCAGTCTTTTTCACTTCTTGTATTTTATTGGCCAAAAAAACCCCATTCTTTGCAGTATAGTTGTACACTTTAAGTGTCCTTATGGTTCTAAGTTTAATTTTACTGATGTAGACAATATCTCTGATGCTGTCCTTTATAACACCCTTAAACTAATATTTTCAAGGGTGACTAGATATTATGTGGTTTTGGGTGGACAGCAGGAGATACGTTATTGGGACTCAATCTTCAGAAAACTTTACCTATTCCCCCTCTGAAAATCAGATACCTCTTAGGAACATCTGAGCTTGGTCACCCCAAAAAGGAGACCCTCACATCACTTTTGGCCACTGTGGTGACTGAGATGACATCATGAAAGCATAAACATTCATGTAGCTACCCAGGATGGGACCACATGTGATATCAGAAGTGCTGGTGAAGCTGGTGCATCACCGAAGAGCACAGAAATATTCCTGCTCTTCCCAGGGAAAGATCAAAAAATGGCCAGCCGTTTTCTGATCCTGCCATGGTTATTGCAAGTCATGATGTAAGCCACTGAAAGAACACAGCTTGATTTTTCTGGTGCCAGAAAAATTTGTGTTAGCAGAGCTGGTAGCTTAAGAAATTTTTGTTGCACAGAACCTAATGTCCTTAGTGATTGTTTCTTTAAATGTACGTGGCATTTTAATAAACTGTAATAAAAGTACTCAACACACTGCCAGTATGGCGATTACTGATTCTTTTGGGGGCAAACCCTACATTACTGTGCAGCAAATATAGCCAGTAAGTGTCTTTTATGTGTCTACCTCTGTACTTAAAGCATGCAGGTGAATGTGTCCCTCGTAGCCATGGTGATAGTCCCTGTTTCCTTAGGTCATCATCTTCCTTTTAGATCTGAAGGTCCCACTAGGTGAGGTGTGCAAAACCAATGTCATGAGTATTAATTTTATTATTGTTTTTTTTTTTATGCTAGAGATCTCAACGTATTGCAACCACATTGCAACCTTCCTGCACTAGCCATGTGCAGCAGTCAAAGACAATTCCCACTCTGTACTAAAGAGAGAAGCACAATATCCCAGAAATCATGGAAAATACATTCCCAAGGATATCAGATGTGATGAGAAGAGGGGCACAATAACAAGGCTGTGAATAGCATGATCATCTTTATGTACATTTTAAATCCATGTTTGTCTTTTTTAAGGGTTCATCGTTGTTTTATTGTGCTGTTTTGTTTGTTCTAAAAGGATTTTGTCCAGTTCTAGCCATTTTCAGGAGCTAGTATGCTAATAAATAAGCAGTAATAATTTATATATTGTTGTTACTGTGAGATTAAATGGTTTTGCTCTTAAAAATAAGTCTAGAAACAGACTCGGCCAGACTTGGCTAAAATCTATAAGGGATGAGGTTGAAGATTTGCTCCAGTTGCCGTCTACAGCAGAATCAAATGTAAATAGCTGGATCTATAAAATACTGCTCCAATGTAGAGGGTAATATCCCCCAGCCATCCTGTCCAGGGCTTTTCATGCACAGTGACCACTAACTAAGCTGAAAGGAAAGTGATTCCTTTGTTTAGTGTCCAGAGGGACAAGGTATCTTTGGGTCACTTTGTTTGTGACTCAAAACACATTCAAGTGTGTGAGCTGGATCCTTGTAGGGTTCAAAATAAAATAACCACTGGGACTCAGCCACGGTAGAACAACCGAGGACACAGAGGATGGTCCTGACCATGAAGGACTCGAGTGGTAAAGTGCATTTAAGAGCATGCTGTTTATAAGGACCAGGGGCCTCGCAGAAACCTTTTTTAACATGACTGCAAAAAAACTCAGCTGAAGTTTCTGAATAAATGTAGCTTAGAGAAATGCAGTGTTTTCTGAATTTGGCAGAGAGATGTCATATATTCAGGAGGAGATGGCCTGGAAAAGGTGGTGTCCCAAGGCAGACCAATGAATTAAGACTTAGTTGTAATTTTTCTGTCTCCATTACAGAATGAATTGACTTCACTCTTCACACTCAGGAAGGAAAGTGGTCTTTTTCTGCACCAGCCCCAAATGTTCCCATTCAGAATAGCTATTTCTTTTGTTACTGGGAAGTGAAAAGGCAAAGCTTTTTCTGAACGTATTCACAGTCGGTTCTGAGGCAGAAATGAGCTCTGTGATTTTTAGAGCTTTGGATATTAGGATAATTATCAGATGCTAATGAGTTTTTAAAGGTTTCTAATGTGAACCTATGATTTTAGAACCTCTCTCCTGTCAGAATCTAACTAGGTTACAGACAACATGACATGATCTATGGCCCATTTTTACTAATGACTAAAGCATGAAGGTACGGCCTCCTATGAATAACATTCTTCTACACCCATGGTGGGGAGGAAGCCTGAAATGCAAGGCTCATGCACTATTGCAAAATTGTTTCAGAAGTTTGTGGGAAGCTACAATCACAACAAACAAGCAATCTCTACCTCTGTGATAAAATAGAGGCTTGTCAGCATTCAACAATATTGAAAAGAGTAGTTGGGGTGAGCAAAATTTGAGACAGGGAACAGGATGTTTTAAGTTGTCTTTCTTTTCAGAACTGGCTCATGCTGATACTAAGTGAAATCTGTTACCATTTTGTGGCTTAATATACATGAAATGGGCCAGTGGGGTCAGTCCACTCTTCTGTGGACAAGTACAGGCATCCCAATGCGGTCTTCTTAAAATGTGGCATCCTGGCTGGTGATCTCAGCAGGAGAGCTAATATAAAATGTGAATCACTCTCTGGGTCTTAGCTGTTTTTCTCCTGAACTGGGGCTGAAGCATCCTGAGAGTGGCTGGGAGAGAAAAGATGCACTGCTGGTGTCTCTTCATAAAAATGATTACCTGTGTGACTTCAGTCTGGAGCGCTGTCAATTTTGTGCCTATCGAGAGTATGTTTTTTCACTAAAAAATAAGAAAAAGGAAAAAACCTTTTAGATAGTGGAACAGTCAGAGTGGAGTCTCATCCATTCTCTCTTGAATGCCTCTTGAATTTTGCGACCTTTCATAACACTTGAGGAGTGTCGCTAGTTACAACTCAAAAGATACTTAATGCTGTGCCTTGCTGGTATTCACCTTAATTACTGCACTGACAGTGTTTTTGTTAACCGTGAATTACGAAATGACAAAATTATAACCAAACCTCATCCTCTATCATGCTCACTAAACCACCAGAATAATAAAGTGCAGAATACTGTCCCATGTCAGGTACCAGCATATGATTACTCAAGCTCTGTTCATTTCTGTAGCAGTGCATATAACATATGAAGTGAGAACAGAGCAGATGAAAACAAAAAAAACAGGAAAGAAGTATCTTCTGTTGGCCGATGTTCATTCTGCATCATTGAAGAAAAAAAAAAAAAAAAAAAAAGCAAGCTTTCTGTATAGAAATGTTCAAAACTCATCCAAGCTGAATGTAACCTATATACGTCCGTGTAACTATATTGGACTGAAGTTCTTTGGTGCTTTGAGACTCCATTATGTTGCATGTGGTTTCCATTCTCTTGTTTTTATAGCTTTTTGGAATTTATTTTAGATCTTTTGAGACCTCTAACCATTCCTTGGCTAGAAAGATGGGGTTTCAGACTGTTCGAATTGTTTCAGAACTTCTCATTTCTTGCAGCAATTCTTTGTGTTTTTAATTCGGAGTTAGACTTAATGTTCTTTGATTCCAAGCATTGCATCATCAACTAGCCTCGCTTTTCCTTTTGCCAGCATGTATTAGTCCTCTAGAAATAGTGTCATTTTTTAATAAAAGACAGTTTCATTTTTATTGGTTTTGTTCTTTCTGTCTTCATTGGGGAAAATTTCCTGAATTTTAATTATTTGATTGCATTGTTTTTGATGAATTATGTTATGGTATGTTTTTCTGGCTTCATTTTTTCAAATGTGCACGGAGGGAGGGGAAGTACGGATCAACTCTTACAACCATAGGATTGCTTGACAACTTTCATCAATGCTTCCACTAGGAAATTTAATTGGTCATGGAAAATAAACTGCCAGAATGAGACAGACCCTGCCATAGACAGGACCCAGTTGTGGAAATATATTCATATAAAGTCTTACTGAAGTCACCAAGAGCAAATCAGAAACTGTGTGTAAGGAGATCAGACAAAGACTTCTTTACCATCAGTTGTATCCTCTTAGGTTATTTGCCAGTCTCTTGGGGAATCTAAGTTTGCATAACTCGCACACCAAAGAGATGAAAGGAGTTACTCCTGGAAGTAATGCAGAGCCTTCTTTAACTTATTATTTCTTACTACTGCTGAGTTGTACGGTTTTGGAATTTTTTTAATCATGTTTCCTTTTGCTGGGTCTCTGCATTGTGAATTCAAACCTACTTTATCTATGTTAAGCAACTGGAGGAAAGGAAACTGCATTTCAGTGGATGGGTGACACAAATAAAGTGGTGGCTAAGTTGCATCATTCACCTAAAACCTTTCTACCCTCATAATTCTCCTACTGTTGTGGTTGGAGGAATGAACTGGTTTTTGTGTATATCAGCAGAAAATAACTGGCCCTCTTCCTTGAACCACTGCTCTGTCAAGTTTGGTGAATCACACAGAGCCAGGCCTCTGCCATTCCTTCTCCTTTAGGATGATGTGCTCTATTCATGGATGCAGCAGCAGCAGTACCAACCTCCTGCATGTGTCTCCTCAACCTAAGATTTCCAGCCAAGGCTCAGGGAGTTTTTCTCCTGTAAGTTCCCAAAAAAGCATAAGTATTTTCATTAGGAACTCATCCAAAGACTGGAGGGCTTGAACTGATGTAACTGGTATTTTCTTTGATATCTACCACTTTAGGTTTAAAGGCACAAACCCAGCTGGCATTTAGCAACTTATCACTGAGCAGCTGAGCTGCGGTAGCGATTAATGCTCTGAAACCCATGGCAATTCAAAATGAATCAGTTTTGCTTACTCACCAAAATGGGCCACACTTGAAATTCATTTGAGCTTCCCTAAAGCCATCTATGAATTCAGCAAGACTAACTACAGGAACGTGAAGTGCTTGGTAACAGTAGATATTTGCTGGGTCAGATCTACAATTGCTGCTTGTGCTAGAAAACTTCACCACGTAGCACTAAATATGGTGCTGTCTTGATGTATGTCCTCTTTCAGTGAAATAATCTCTTTAAGCAGGGACTATGCATATTTATTTACATCTCATACTTGTGTTGTTTTACAAATCAGTGGTATATATAATTAGGAGTGTGAACTGCTGAACAGGAAGCCTGTAGTTGTTTTACGGATAGCCTGTATAGTGGTGCACTACATGACATGGATGACCGGGAATCAATGTTTCCATGTAGTGATCGCAGTTCCAAGTACACTAGTTAAACAAAAATTGCATGCTGAGACTGACCATTATATGGCAGTTTTGAAATGAAGCATGAGCTTTCTGTTCATGAGATGAGGCATCGGTTTTCTATTAGCCGAGCACACATCAGTGGCCATAAACAAACAAAGATGAGTCACTACAAATCAAGTGGAAAATCTGAAACCAAAAGCTCTCTGCATCAAGCTGATTTTCTAAGGGTGAGATACTGGCCAGCCCCAGCAAGAGTCCTCCGAGAGAGGCAGGATGCATTCATCCCTCCAAATTTACACCCTTGCACAGCCCCATGGGGCTGCCCCACAGCTGCGGTCCAGCACGCGTGGTGGAGACTGGGAAGGGCGTTATTTCACACCACTGCAACTTCTGCTCCCGTCAGTTTGCGAGGAAGAACTTAATATTTTTGCATTCCCTGCTTAATTTTGTATCTACGAGCAAAGGACGTAGTGTGCAATGTGATGCTGATGACTCGCCAGGATATCCCATAATTAATAGCTGCCACAGACACTACGATGAGGCTGCTTCTACAACACTGTCTAAAGATTTGCTTGTTTTCTCTCTGCCACCGTAATTTCAATGGGTTTCCAGCACAGGAGCTCCTGGATTTCAGCCATTTGCTCTCTCTGTTCATTTCAGTGCCTCCAGGGAGAAGGTGAACAACCCCTCTGATTGGAAGCGCTTACCCGGGACCATGGGGCTCTTCCACAGGAGAGCGTTAGCATCACTCAGTGCTTCAGAGCCAGCACCATTCCTGACACAGCATGACTTGCGGCCGTGTAAATGCCATACGCACAAACTTGCTATTGCCTGCCACGTAAGACCACTCTGCACTACCAAAATCCTTTTTCATATTCACACTTTCAGGAAATCATTTCCAAAAGTCAGTACTCACCATAATTATTTCCTTCAGGTTCTCTGTTGTACTCTCTTGAAAATTGCTGCCTATTTGTTCTCCTTCCTAAAAGAGCAGAACAATTGGCCCAGGCTCTGATAAAACAGCAATGATTGAGATTTTCCAGAGGCATGTTTCAGCCATGGTTTTATTTGTCTAGTACCCCCTGTTTACATTCTGACTCCAGGATTATCTGCAGACATTGTTCACTGATAATTTTTTTTGGTGGTGGTGAGGGTTTTTTTACAGTGTCGCTTGCAAAGCAGCTCCTAGGACAGTGAGCCCTAGCATGGTGCGCTCATCATGCATATATTTAGCACCCTAATCTCTGCAACCGGTGCTTGTTATACTTTTCTTGACATTTTCTGGTATGCTTTTTGACATCTACTTGCAAACTCCTGCAGCCTTTTCAGTCCTGATATTCACTTGTTTCATCCGATGTTGTTTTCATAGTCTTTATGCAGATTTCATTGCTTTCCTTCAAGTTTTGTCTGCTCAGTCATACTGGGACAGTCAGTCCTGAAGGCTTTTTTGTTGTTACTCAGCCTCAAAATCTTTACAGAGCCTTTTGGGAACAATGTACTTCATTGGTATTTTAACATTGCAGTACTTTTCCTTAAAAAAAAACAAAAACAAAAACAGACAACAACAACAACAAAACCCAAAAAACCAACAAGCTGCAAATTATACACTAACCTTATCCTCTGAGGAGCTGTAAGGACACAAGATGTAAAGTCCTGTTTTCCTACATAAATCTGACAATGTCATGGCATATTGTCAAAGTAGGAGGCATGGTAAAATATTCCTTTGCAATGTAAGTGGTTGGATCAAGGTGGGTTTATGTGTCCTGTGGCACTACTTCTTGTCAAAAATGACCCTTTCAAACCATGGAAAACTCCAGCAAGTCTCATGATTTTCTGACGTCACGTGCATCAGATATCCTTTTTTGCCTCCTTCCTCTTCCTATTGAAGATATTTGAGCATTTTATAATTCTTCCCACCAGTGTGCAGGTCTATCCACCTTGTGCACAACAGCAAGACACAGCTTATCTCTTTAGGTGTATGTCTAAGCACAGTATTTATGTGTGCAAATATTAGGATACTAACAAGACAAACCTTTGAGATTTTGGATAATTCTGCTCATGTGATTCTCAAATTACACCAAAGAAGTAAACCATTAAGCATCACATTCAGATAAACCATTCACAGCAAATCTTTTGACAAATCTGTAGCCTTTTCTGATTGAAATATATCTATGAAGAGATATTGCATTTTTTCTCATTTGTTGCTGAAAATTGTTCAGCCATGATGTGTGTAGAAGAAAAGCATCACCCCATGAATCCTTAAAGCACTATTCACTAAAATTGTTAATGCTTACAGTTTTCTCATTCACTGCCCACACTGTAATTGACCACATGGCATTGCTCCTGCCTGTGTACCTTTTAGCAGAACAGGAGGATGGGTTGGCTAAGTAAATTTTGTCAACATATGTATGATGCAGGCATAAACGTAGGTGAGTTTCTGTGATGCTGCCTGCATTGCACATTTATGCAAATACATATTTGTAGGCTAGCTTCCATTGTTCATGCAAATCCTTAAAAACCCATAAGCATGCAAATCAGATAGGGCCCAGAATAATATCCAACTGAATTCTCATTTTTTTATTAAAACAAAAAAAAAAGTCAAATACTTGCAGATCTATTTCATTGTGTACCCTAAACCAGATTCTGTTCTCAGTTAGACAGGTCTCTGGCCACATCACTATCAATTTAGAATAATATAACTCAGGTTAGTGTTAGCTTATAATATTTATAGAACAAATGAAAAACAATCAATAGTACTGTATTTTTAGTTATTTTGCTACATCAAATAACCATAATGCATTTGAGAGCTGAGGTCAAATTATTCATATGCTCTCATCCTTAAAGAAAAGAAGACAATAAGCTGCTATTAACTATTGTGAGGAAGTTATGTATTATGTTAACTAGAGATCACTGTATTTTGCATTACCATATTAATATACAAATGAAATTAACATAGCTCTGCAAGTTATAATCCACTTCTGAATGCTGAATTTCTTTTTTTTTTTTTTTGCTTTGTTCTAGTATTGTTATTTGATATTGATCATGAAAGGCTTGCTAAAACAATCAGGAGAATTTTTAATTAAATTATATAATTCTGTATGTTTTAGATATCCTACTATCTAATTATTTGTTGCATATTGTAAGTTAATATGTAACTGTAAGACATAATATTTCAATTATACTTTTAACACCTGTGGTTAGGAAGGGGTGGCCTTTGTGTGGTCTGTAAAATTTGCAGGCTTTTTCTCTCCCTTGAAAAGTCTGCCATCACCACCTCTTTTCTTGTTTCACCACTTTACTTGCAGTAAATTTACAAGCTCATGTTCAGAGCTCATGTTTGCTGTCTTTGAGAGGACTTCCCACCACCCACCCAGGGCGAATTCCTGGACCAGACTGCGCTACAAACAAGATGGCTTCATGCAAGCGCTAAAGAGACTGACCCACCGGTTTGTGTTTTATTAGGAGTCATCTGAATGCCCATGAATTTTTCAAAGCCTCTTCTAAAGGGAACACATCTCTAATAAAGCCTGTGTTATAGTCACACTTTGAAACTTGGCGTTCAAATGGGATCAAAATTAGGCAGAATGAGTTCATCTGTCTTTCTTGATTACACTTCATTTTTTTCCACAGACACCAAGAGAGAAGATCTCGGTTTTAATGCAGGTTCAGCAACAACTGTATAGAATATCACAGAACTGAAAACTAATGATTTTTGAGGCATAAGACACAAAAGCATAAGCAATTGGGAGCAAGGGCGCTGTGAAATATGTAAGTGATCTTGCAAAGTTTTCCTTTTCTCTGTATGCTTCTGCACATCAGTGGCATTTTTAAATGAAAAAGCAGTACTCTCATCTTGTTGTTTCCCTATTAAAAATTACAAGTGATCTGAGAACTTGGTCCTATATTCTACACAGGCAACTTTTGTCAATACTGGGTGTACTTCTTCAGAGGTGTTTAAAAATCCTTATGATCCCCCCCCACCCCGCCTACCCCCCAGTGAAAGAGCTGTTTTCGACAAGAAGGAAGAATTGATAGTTTTTCTCTTATTTCATAATGGCAAATAATTTTACAGTATGAGAAAATATCTGTAAACGATGATAGTTCAGACCTTACTGTATTATTTTAGGGTAGAGGTGGGGGAGGCCAAATGGAGAACTGATTTTCTACAGAAATTGAAATCTCCTTAGATCTGTAAACATTGAGCTAAAGTACTTGACTTCCTGAGGTGAAATAAGTTACTTCCAGCAGTTGCTAAGATATCATTAATAATCATACGTGCAATAAATAACAACATGCGAATTAGCTCCTAAGAGATATATGGCTGCAAATTGCAGCAACAAATCACTGCGTGTGTAAGAGAATGATCATTACTCCAGTGTGTACAAAAGCTGTTTTAACAACTGTATTCTTTATGGTGAAGCTCACCCTAATTAGCCTTTCAGATTCCCAAGGGAAACGTCTGCAGAGCATTTGACATTGTGATGTTTGATCTAGCAGGGGGGAAGGGAGGTTTGTTTCTAAACCTAGAAAGCACGGGGCCACGAGCTTAGCTTTCAATTAGGTCACTTCTATTAATGGGGTTGGGAAGTAAATAGTCCTTTCAGGAAAATAGTTTGGAAGTAAATGAATAATTAATCAGTCTGGTATATGTAAATGTTTCACAAGATAGCTATTTAGTGGCAGGACCATCATATTATTGACTGCATGTGCATAAGTACACGTGTACACAGTAAAAAAATCACTGCTGTGTTTCTTTTTCTTCTGCTAGCTCTATACCAGTTAGGTTTTCCTGTTCATCTACTCTGCTAACAAGTGTTGGAATTTTTTAGGAAGCTGCTAAAACAATGCAGTAGGTTAGGTTTTGCTAACCCAGATATCAGGGAGGCGGATTGAGGTTGGTGCTCATACAAGAGCCACCCATCCTCCCCAAAGATCTTGGACTGGAATCAGTCACACATTGAAATGCCCGATGGTTGGACACACCAACAACTAAATTGTATGTGATATGTTTCCTAAAGGAAGTCTGAAAACCAGTGTCGAATTTCTGAGCATGCATTGGAAGATTGAGGTGCTTTAAAAGAAGGCAATCTACATTACTTAGTATATTGGACAATCTGAGCAAATGGGCACACAAAAAACTGGTGCCTCTCCTGCAGATGGTAGATTTGAATCAGGCTGCTTCCAGGGCTGTCTCTTTTTGCAAAGCACCAACACATTTACCAAACAGAGGGAAGACGTGATGGTGGCAGGGAAGATGCCCGTGTGTTATGTGACAGCTGTTAGTGTTTCGCTCAGCAAGCAGGATGCCTGAGTTCACACCAATATTTCCAGCAATCCTAGGAGAGCAGCCAAACAGCAGGCTCAGGAAGATGGGGTTAGAACATAAAAAAGGAGCAGGATTTAAGCTACTTTCTTTTTTTTTTTTTTGAAGAGAGAAAGACCTTTCCTACTGGCTCATTGAAATTGCAACCTGCCCTTTTATTCTCATATGTTTTATAGAGAACCTAGAAACCTTTATGGAGCTATAGATTCTGCCATGATTGCAAGTTACCTGGTGTCCTTTTGTGGATTTAAACCTGTATTTGATACCTATGTAGTAGCCAATGAATGGTTTGAGACAGCAGTGTTATTTGCTCCAGCGTTCCAACCATAAAGGCATGTACCTGGTGTTTGCAATTATCTTTGACTAAATAGATTTAAAAAATCAAAGAGAAACCGTTTGGTAAGGCATGCACACATAAATCAGCACTTATTTTAAAAGGAAGTATTAGGTAGGTTTGCTGCTGTACTGCTAGCCTATTGCTTGTTACAGAATCATATTTCCTACAGTAAAAAAATTACATGTTTTCACTGCATGCCCCGACAGCTCCAGCTCTAATGAGAGCAGTTTTAAAAAATTCTTTCTAATAGGTTGACACCATAAAATGATGCTAAGAGCTTACAAACTAGGGAAATGCAGTGCAGTCGGCTTTTGTTGCTTGTTTGCAATAACTCCTTATTCTGGAGAGAGAAAGGAATCATGTCATAGAAAACATTTGTTGCAGTTCAAGTTTGGCTACTATCCTAAACCATTCTTATGATCAAATTGACCCAGTTCCCACCTCCCCCCCCTCCCCCCAGATCCCATCATGGTTTTTATTTATTTATTTTTATGAACAGCTGATGCAAACTTTGAAAAAGGTGATGGGGATCGTATTTTCATATTTCAATGGCATAGAGTTTCTTTAAAAGGTATGTGTTAAATACCACAGCATATACAAATATGGCTCTTGTGCCTTTATTTTCATTGAAGGTGGAAACACCTTTGATATTTAGGGAGGGTCTATATGGTAGAGGAAAACTCTGATGTAATTGAAACGTAAGCGTTGGCACTCTTTGCATAATAATTATGGACTCATTTAATAGTTTTTCTTTTTTGCCCTATGTTGTATTATGAAGTGACACAGCAATGTAGATTAAGTGGATCACTGACTGCTCTGGAGATGTAGGTTTGATCCTATCTTTAGTGCAATATTCTGAAATATGTAATATATTTGCCGGGTGGAAATGTAATAACTTGTAAATTCATAACTCTATTGTAGCGCAAGGCATAAATCCTGCTGTTGGGGAGGGACTTGTAGGTAGGCTTGAGAGAAGATCTGAGCTAAGGATTCGCTCCTGAGAGGGTCGGGTTGTAAGACGCTGAATCAACAAGCACTTCAGCATGTGCATAAGTCCCTTTGAAGCCAGCCAGACTCAACACATACTTAAGTGCTTTGCTGAATAAAGGTGGGAACTAGTGTGTTTAGCTTTTAGCACATGCTCAAGCATTTTTTTTCTAAACCAGGGCCCAAATCGTTTAAAAAAAAAAAATTATACACACATGTACTGGCACCACATGCTAGACAGTTTATGAA
>NW_008825323.1:963062-964818 GCF_000699105.1 Pygoscelis adeliae | reverse complement strand
AGTCATGTCAATAACGCGTAGTGTGGATCTGTGAGCCAAGTGGAAAATAGCTCTTGTGCTCAGCGATCTGCTCTGACGGGAAAATGGGTCTCCCCAACACCAAAGCAAAGTAGAGGCTACAGAGTGAAACTGGTAAGTGGAAAGGGATACCAATAAAAATCCAGATGCTTTCTGGAGCACATGTGAGTATACATGAAGCTTGAAAGCATGTTGATTATTAAAAAGAAAGAAAAGTTTTTTTATTTTTTTTCCCTTGACTTGGCCCTTTTTAGCAATTGCTATTTTTCAAGGTGCGCAAAGAAAATCTGAAGGGGTTTTTGTTAGTGTACAGGCCTCTGGATAATGTCCTTGCTTGTCCTTTTCCTTGTTCTTTTATGTGTCAGCAATTATTGACCTCAACCTTCATTTTTGATGAGCTATATAAAGCATTAATAAATGATGAGAAAAAAAAAATGTTGTGGTGCATGATAAAATCACCTGTATTACAAATAAAATGTTCACTTCTGAGATTGCCAGCTATTTTTACATTCAGTGCTCTAAGTGTTTAAACACAGTAGTGTTTTAAATGAAATGAACAAGAAAAACCATCAACAAATGGGGTTTTGTTAAAAATGGGCAAGAATGCTGGTTCTGTACTCAGGACTGGTAAAATATGAGTGGGAAAAGTGAAAAGCTTTCTTCAGTGAAAACTATAAACACAGCAGCTATGCTCTGTTTTTAAATAGAGGATTTGAGACAATAGAGAAAGTCAAAGGGAGAACTGGATTTCATATTTTAGTATAAGTAGCCCAGGGGACGGGAAGAGAAGATTTTACAGAATATTCCCTTTCCAAGAGGGAAATCTTTTTCATTCTCATTCCCTGTGTCATGTGTCTGTTTTTCGAGCAGAGGTAACAGCATCTTTGTGAGGAAGGCACCTTCTCCAACATAGTGAAACCACAGACCTGCTGCGGCTGAGTATATCCGAGCCTGTCGCCGTCTTTCTGTAAAATGTGTGTCAAAAAGAAAACCATTAGACTGTCGATAAGACTGTGTTTTGCAAAAATCTGCAGGTTTTGTGCTACGGCAAGGCATCCTGCAGGGTCTGGATAGAGGCAAATAGTATTTGTTTTAGACTTGGTTTGTTCTTTGGAGGTTTGAAAGCTTGATTTCTTCATCAGATCTCAGGCTGACCCCTTGCCACAGCTCAGTCTAAGAGTTTGTTAAATACAAAAGTAGAGGATGTGCATGACTTTATTTTAGGACATTAGCAGTGGCCAAGCCAGACTGCTCTGGCTACCAGACCCTGGAGGAGCCAGCAGTAGGTGTCCCCACTGGGACTCAGAGGCACGGACAGTTCAAAGGGAGGTGCAGAGCCGTGATGGTCCCTGGACATCTGGGTGCATGTTGCACCACCACGGATTCCTGAGGCTGAGCCCATCTTCCTTACCAGAATCGCCCACCTGCTTCATTGCTAGCTTCTTTCACTCCTCTTCTTGCAAGGCAAGGCTGCCAATGTACTCCTTCCTCCTTAACCCGTGACCTCCAACTCAGAAAGAGAGAAGCGGCAGTTGTGAAACAAAAGCAGCTTTTTTTTTTTTCCAACATGAAGGAGCCAGATATATACTCCGGTCAGGGCTAAACTGAGGGAAAGGAGTCTTGGCTGTCTGTCCTTTCTCACTAGGAGGGGGAGATAATGCTTAGATCCACAGATGCCTCTCCACGCTCTTTGCCTGTCCCTTGTGGCTGGAGGCAGAGAGGGAACAGGCAGGAGGAA
>NW_008825323.1:928091-963033 GCF_000699105.1 Pygoscelis adeliae | reverse complement strand
CATGGCAAAGATGGAAAAGGGTACGTCAGGCAGGTCTGTGAATTTATAACATTCTGCTGTTGCCAGGCAGAGCCCATCAAGGAAATTCCCCAAAATGGGACAGTCTGGGATGTTTACTCAGTGAGCTTTTTGTGGGAAGCTATGCTGTGAAATAATACTGATTTAGGTGCATGATCAAGTTGCACTGGTGTAGGATACACTATAAAAGAGAAGTTATTAGTCATATATGTCTTCTACATTTCTCTCTTTTTTTTTTTTTTGGAGGGGGAGGGAGCCTTTCTTTGAAAGGATGAGGGATACGGTGGGGCCTGGGTGTGTGCAAACACAATCCTTGTTTAGGACAAGAGGAAATGGCCTCAAGTTGCGCCAGGGGAGGTTTAGATTGGATGTGAGGAAAAATGTCTTTGCTGAAAGAGTGGTTAAACATTGGAAGAGGCTGCCCAGGGAAGTGGTTGAGTCACCATCCCTGGAAGTATTTAAAAGACGTGTAGATGAGGCGCTTAGGGACATGGTTTAGTGGGCATGGGGGTGTTGGGTTGACGGTTGGACTCGATGATCTTGGAGGTCTTTTCCAACCTTAATGATTCTATGATTCTATGAAATGGATCTCTGCACGGGGGACTGATTGCAAACTCCCGGGTCCAGGTGTGTGCTGCAGCTGAGCCCCTGCTCCGTGCTAGGCTGAGACCCAGGTCATCCCCTTTACCGACTAAAGCTGCTCTGCAAAAAAGCCCCGGTGCATGCCTCGGAAGAGAGCTAGGGTGCATTTTAGCCTGTTCAGGATGACTAAGGGACTGGGGTCTGGCAAAGGGCCACGTACAGAGCAGGAGTTAAACACAGGCGTACACCCTGAAAATCCCTATGCTTTCATTACGGATGTTCGCTGGCTGAATTTGCTGCATTGTTGCTGGTTAAATTTGGGTGAATTAGTCTTTTCCTGAGATCACAAACTATCTTGAAGCGTTTTATGTGGGAAAATGAGCAACACTATAGTTAACAAAGTAAAAAAAAAAAAAAAAAAATTAACACAGTGTGGCTAAGTTTAGGCACCTAAATCCATATATAGGTTCCTAAAAATAAGTGTGGTTCTCAGAAGGTCATCATTTTTTGAGAATGAAGCTAGTAATTTAGGTAGCTAGATGTGAACTGAGGTGCCTGAGTTTAGCCAGTTGGGCAGTAACATTTTTGGCTTAAAACCAAGCCTTTCTGCCTTTGGAGAATACATCCTTGCTGGAAATGCAAGAAATTCGTATGTAGTGTTTTACAGACAGGCTCTGTTCTTAATTTTTCCACAAAGAAAAAATGATTAAAAAAAAAAGTCTGTGAGCTTTTTTAAAGTAGAAGATAATTAATGTAAATCAGTCCTTAGAAACAATACAGGCTTATTTTCACATTTGTTTAGGATTAAGCTGTTTCCACAAAGTACTTCCACATGTATGCTAATTAGTTTTATAACAAAACCAACCATCCCACAATGAAGAGTGAAGACAAAAGTCTTATGAACCATGCCTTATTCAATCAACATTTATCTCCACGTTCCAGGCCAGCAGGGTCCCCTTCAGGGTTAGCTCCTGCTGAGCACCGTAGACTCCCGTTGCTCAGCACCTGACCAAGTCGGAAGACCTCTGGGTGCTTCGGAACGGATAATAAGCATCCTCTTGGAGAACAGCAGGTTGGTTGCGTGCAGGAGGTCACAGGCATTCCTCCAGAGTACTACTGAGACACTAACCTTTGTTTCACAGTCCCAGTCGTGCAAGAGCCAGAGTTGCAACAGGTTTATTGCTTGCCCCGTTGTAGGGTTAGTAGTATGAATTGCTCTGGCTATTGCTTTTTCTTTCTTCAGTATCAGTAAATTCTTAAATCAATAAAAGTAAATTATTTTATTTTAGTATCAGTCCAAACGAACTAAGTGTCAATAGCACATTGATATGGTTAT
Source organism: Pygoscelis adeliae (assembly GCF_000699105.1). Lineage (NCBI taxonomy): Eukaryota > Metazoa > Chordata > Aves > Sphenisciformes > Spheniscidae > Pygoscelis > Pygoscelis adeliae. The sequence continues at coordinate 961,097 of NW_008825323.1, read as the reverse complement.
TGCCATTGGGAAATTGTATATTCTCTTTTTTTTTCACTTGCTTTTTAAGTCTTTACTCCATTTCTGCTCCTGGGACCTGCTCTGTGGAGGGTAACAGCTCTCTGTCTCGGCTGTGATTTAGTAGCTCTTGATGCACATACTTATAAACCATGGAAAACACATGCAATCCTGATGTAATCACCTTCCATTTTTGCTGAATTACTTTGTATATACCATAAATGAAATCTGATGGGATGTCATTCTAATACATTTATTGGATATCTGAGTCTAAGGATGCAGCCAAGCGAGGATTTGATGGCAAGGGAGTAGCAGAGCTGCGGTAGCCTGGTGTAGCCCATGCTGTTGGCAGCAGCAGAGAAGACACAGCAATACCCTTGCTCCCTGTTCCTGCCTGCATGCTTAGCTCTGCCAATGTAACTATTTATGTCTCCACACTGTAAACTGGATCACTAAAATGACTAAGGATAAAGATAGCCTCCTTTCTGGAGGGGTAATGAAAGGGAACTTTCTATCCAGCCTTGCCCATGAAGTCAGCACATCGTGTAGCTGAGCCCTTGGAAACCTGAGAAGCTCTTACAATCCAGCCTGGTCTCATGGCCATGCCCTTAAGTGCACTTTTTCTTGTGTGCTTTGGCTTTCTCCAAATTTCTGGTTCCTTCATAGCCTGAGTCCTGAGTACCCAACAGATGTGTTGCCACGCTATCGGTGATGCAGACAAGGGTTTTCTTTAACAGAAACCAGAGCATGGGGTCAACTGGTGAATGCATAGGTGTCACCTACGGATGGGCTACACACCTACCAGCAGGAAAAATATGTAATGTGGGTGCTATCATTTGTTTTCTGTTTCCTCAGAGATTTTCTTTTGTACTTTTGTAGCGACATCATTTTTTGAAGGACCAAAGTCACACCACAGCTTTCTCAGAGCCAGGATAAGCAACTAGACTATGGAAAAGAAACAGCGATGGCTCCTTTTTTCATACAGTTTGGTATGTCACACTCATTGGTTGCAAATTTAAGCCCATATCTGGATCCTGTAATGGCATCCCACCACCTGAATATGTCTGATTTCTGTGTCCAGCATGCATAGAACATAATCGTATTTTGATGGAGGTCAGTAATTATTAAAGATCATGCCCCACAATTGCTCTATACACAAATGATATTTTGGATGCAGATCAGGATGTATGACTTCTTTTCAGAGTGAAGAGTGATTCTGCCTTATCAGACATCTGTCAATATTGCTATTTCTGAACTTCAGTGGATGCTGCATCACACAGCCACTTTGTTTTTTGTTGTCAAAACAATTTCTTCTGCAGCTCTTCAGCTGCCTCTCTGCTTTTGGTGCCTGATACTCTTTGCTGTCAGTGACTCGGTGGACATGTTATTTCCAGCAGTGCAGCCTCTCTGCCAGAAGCATGAGAAGCTTCTACAGAGCTGTTACGCTCTTTGAGCTGCGCGTAGATATGCCTTTAGCATCTCACATAGACCTAGCCCTCAGGGTGGTTACAGCGTACCAAAGACAAATTTGGTACCAAATACCAAAGATTGTGAAGGTCAATGGAAGGTGTACTCTGGTTCACTTTAGCTAGTTCAACATTGAAGGGTGTCCCAGGTGAAAGGTATCAATAACAGCATACTGATCTCCTTGAGATTTGTTCTGGGATGAATCCAGCGTGCATCCACTTCATGCAACTTGTTAGATCCAACATTGAGGCAATTTATATCAAGAATGCATGGCTGGGAAAATTGCAAGATTGGGAAAATAGTGTGTTAGTGTCCATTCTTTTTTGGGTGATAAGAAAACTCTTATCATAGACATGAGGGCTAGGGTCAAATAGAAATTTAAATCAAGGTACTTTCATCTTCAGAAAATCATACAGAGGATGTGAAAAGGAAGGTGAAGGCGAAACCTTTTGAGGATACAACAGACAATGGCAAGGTATCCGTGCTGGGTGGAGGGGCATGTTTAAACAGTGGGATGCACTTACGACTTCCCTATGTAATAAATAATGTTAGTGTAATTAAAATTATGTTCTTATCTGCCCATACTTCTGTGTGAAGTTTGTTCTCTTTCTGAAACAAGAGCAGCTTTTGTTAGTGTACTGTAAGCTATTTCCAAAGCAGCATAAATCAGGGCCGACGGAGCCCAAATCTAAAGAAGGGGTAGGGAGAGAGGTACACAGCTGCAACCCCTTTGTGTGAAGCTGTGTGGATGTGCTTCTCCAGGCTGTGGGATTTGAGAAGGGGGGCAAAAACCATCTGCAGCCCCTGCTAAACTTGAGTTTGTAGTCTGAAACAAGAAGGACCTTTGCACAGGAGTAGGAATGTTCCTCAGGGAGCTGTATCTATCCCAATACAGCACTCTCACAGCATACAATATAGCGGTACAACTTCCATGTGTAAGCATCTCTGAGGCTGAAATGAACGTTTCCTCTTGGCGTCCTCCTGGGAAAGTATCTGTCTTCTACTGGAAGATCAAATGGGTGCTTCCACTGGATCAACATAACAAAAATGGATGAAGGATTTACTTCATTCCACACAGACAGAACTTCACCTGAATAAAGCAATTTTTTGGCCTGACAAAAAAAACTGGCCCCGTCACTATTTCCCTTTTTTTTTTTACAGGAACAGATTCTGCTCTCAGAAGATGAGAGCAATTCCACTACCTAAGAAATTCATAGACTTACTCAAGGTGTATATCTTTCTATCATGTCCTGCAGGGATTTTTTTTTTTTTTTTAAGAATTAAATATTAGCATTTGTGCATAGGCTGATATGATTTCATAGCACAACAGGAATCCTGTTGCAGCTTAGAATACTTTTTAATCTTCTACATGGTATTGGAAACAGCTGGATTAGGGCGGACACAACCTTGGAGGAGGTCAGCCAAACAAGGTCGTAAGGGTGCATTTTCAGAGCGGTGCATAGTCATTTAGCCACGCAACTCCCATTAATATAAATCACTAAATCACTATGTTCATAGAGTAGTTTCATAGAACAAGTCTGAAAACCCTTTATAGCACTAATATTTGCCTTAGTCCACTCCTAAAATGGTATTGTTTGCACTACTGCACTTGATTAATTAATTGAAAAGTCTTGTGCAGGTGTTTTGCACTCTGCCATTTATATTTGAAGTCATCATCTAGGCTTCAAGTAAGACTTTAACAGAGAGGTGGAGTTACATAGTTTTCTGTTTACCTTTATTCAAGAATGTACATTTCACAGCTTTCTGTATGTCTGCATGCATTACTAATGAGCTGGTGGATAATTGGACATCTTTCTGAATAGACCTAAGGCAGCAGATAAGGAAATATGACTGTTTAAAGTGGAACAACTGTTTTAATTTTTTCTCTGTGCTTAATAGTTAAAAAGCCTAAACCTACATCTTCTATTTCAAAGTAAACTGCTATCCACTTTTAACTAATAATACATTTAACTGCTTGACACATCAGCTGGAATGATTAAATTATGTAGCAGTAGAGATGTCTCGGGAAGCAATGACAGGTGGTACAAACCTACCAACAGTAGTTTGAAATGGTGGAGGGGGGGTAAGCATTTTCAAACGTCAAGACACCAGCATCAGCCTCACTGTTTTCTTGTGAAATATGGTTTCTGGTTCATACACGTGTTTGCCATTCAATCATCATTTCTTGTCTTTAGTGCACCCTTTTCGGATCTGTTCAGACTGAGAGTTGAGTTTGCAGATGTACACATGCATATACATAGGTGAGTATATGTAAGGAACAAGTTATGCTTTTGCTTGTCTCTGTGTCATTAAAAGGATGTTGGAGAGAAAATGCATTTGTAGGACATTGTGTTTAGCTTAGGCAGAAGCGTGCTGAAAGAGGAAGGTCTCACCAACAGGCAGTCGGGTGTCCAGCTGCTTCAGGCTGAACAGCTTGAAATGTCTCGTACAAAAGTATTGGACTAGTTGTTCCAGGAGACAGGGGTGATCCAAGCTGGGTTTTCCATGCTTAGTATTAAACATTATAGTTTCCTTTTCAATGTGGAGCCTATTTTTGCAAAACATCCAGCCCTGTGAATCACAGGGTTCTGAGAAGACCCCTGGTCCTTGTGGAATTAAAAAGTAATTATTCCATTCCTCTAATGGGACAGGAAGAGACAAGTCTGGTGATTCATTTCCTGTACACTTCACTGGTTTTCCTCCTCAGAGGCAAGGGCAGAACCAATCCTCCTTCCCCTCTGTTCAAGGCTCCATCTCAGTCTAACAAACATTCAGCACCAACAACCTCCCGAAGAAGTGGTCCCCAAGAGACTTCCCTCTTTGCAGAAAGCCCACATGCTCTCATTAAAACATTAGATATGACATATCCTCTGGGTTTCTTTTCCCAATGAATCAAATTCAGCATCCGTGCAGCCTAAAATTGTTAATTCTGTAACCAGATATAATTGCAAACAAACATTGTAACTTAAGTCTTGATTGCTTATAGGGAATCTTAGAAAAACAAGAATTACATCAGAAAGAGCCATGGGATTAGTTATCTGTGATTGTCCAAACCTCGCACCTCCTTAACTTAATGTATAGGTATATTTCCCAATAAATATCAGACTGCTTTGATTTCTAGCATTATTTTTAGAAATTGCCAAAGCAAAAAATATAATTTTGCTCAAGACATAAAGAAGAGGAATTGAATAGGTCTTTAAGGAATTTTAAATTATTGGAAAGATCCCTGACTACATGACAAGAGAAAAATACTACTTCTCTGCAGTGCAAGTTACATATTTAGTGGTTTCTCTGCACAGAAAATATAGTCCATTAATCATGTCAGAATACCTCATTTAGTTTAGGTCTTTATGCCTAGCAAACCCTTTAGTTTAAACTAAAGATCTGTAAGCATCCTTTTTATGGTTGAGGGAATGCTGTGTTTCAATCTCAGAAAAATCCATGATTTTTTTTTTTTTAAAAACTCCATCTTGAATTAAAGCAAAACCTAAAAACATTGTTATTTCCAAATTGAAATTCCACACTACTCCCTTTAAAAATAGGAAACAGTAGAAACAATTTGGTGTTTTTGAAAGGAAATATGTTTCTTTGGCTTGCTAGGCTCTGCAGCTTCCCACAGGCTGAGCTGGTAAGGCACTGAAGAGCCTGGGATCTGGGAGGCACTGGGAACTTTGTGAAAGTCCTCAGGATTCAGGAACGAGAAATTCAGAGCTCCCTTTTAGGCAGGCTGTTAGGAAGTGTGTAAAAGCCATCAGTCTTCAAGATTGAGGGTTTGATGGGCTGAAAGGAGTCCAGAATCTATTAACTCTTAGAATTACACAATTCAGTTAAGCACATCACCAAGGAGTGAGGCCAATGCGTCGGTAGGGAATCTGGGAGGATGACATGATTAGTCTCCATAGATATGAGTAGAGTAAGGTCAGGAGGCAGAGTAGATCTACTGAAGCCAAAAGAAAGTTTTGGTACATGTGTAAATAGGTGTAAGTGTATTGTTAATTAATTTTGGTGGCAGATGGTGTTTAACTATCAGAGCAGTGAAGATCTGAAAGAGACTTCGAATTACACACAGCTGGGTCAAAAAGCCTCCTCATAAGTTGCAGCGCTCTGGTTCTAAGCATTTAATGGGACTCTAATAGGGCAGCAGGGGATGGACTTGGTGAACTGTGATGAATTTGATGAACCTTGCCACCCTGTGTTCAACAAACTACTTTAGTTTCTCCAAATAAGCATTTTCCTGCAACGCTGTTGTCAGGTTTCCAAGTTGCTGTACTTACATGCCAACAGTGTGGATGAGACTACAGGCTGCTGACAAATTGGTGGAGGGGGTTCAGTAGACGGTACCTTCTTCTCCGCCATAGGAGGAGAACCCCACTGCAGAGCTAGGCAACTTGATGAAACCTTTCAGGTATGATAGTGGTCTTTATAAAGGCTTCTACATGCAGTCAGGTCAAAGCTGGTAGGGCTCAAGGCATAAATGCCATTGCAAGTAAGTGTGCAGAAAAGACAGATCTGTCAAAATTCTCCCTCAAAAAGGGCAAACTTCAGCCATTCAAAAAGTTTTGTTGGGATGACCTCTCTGTGTTCAAAATGTGGGTGCTCTGTGTCACACAGTCCTGGGGACCTGATGACACTGTCATCCCTTTCTGCCCATGTGCTTTAGTTTGCTTCCACTAGAAATAAGTATGTAAGAAGTGGAAAGGAGAGGTGGAGTCATCCTAACCTGGCTGTAGGTACAGCCTAGCTGGACACCCAGATCAAGGATGTCAAAAGCCATCACACCACAAAGCCCCACAGCTTACAAGTAGCCAGTAGGAATTTTGCATTCATTCTAGCAGGACATAGGTTTTACTCGGGTATTTATAAAGTTGTGATGTACTAAATCTCTTCCCTTCCACGAGAAATTTAAGGAACAGTTGTGGTACCTTGGACCTTTCTCTGAAAATATTGCATCATTAATTGTGTCAGCGATATGCCTTGAAAGAGTTTCTAACTCCTGTACCAAAATAAGATCTTTTCTGGTGATTTCTTACTGGCAAGAATACGTTTCCTTTAATCTCTTGAGTTTTCTTTGTCTTTGATAGTGTCACGCAATGGAATTTATCATATTTATTTGGCCATGATGTCGCCTGGAATTTCTTGCTATTAATTTAGGATTTCTAAGATGTCAAAGTCTCTCCAGTTGTGAACATAACAAAAAAATTAATAAAACTGCAGAAAAAAAAAATCTCAGTAAAGTAGTCTGCAGATAAAAACTGCATCTATTTAGGATATTAAACCAGGTCTACTCATTCTATTTAAGCTTTCAGAGGAGGGAAACTTCCAAAACTGAGGTGCTCTAGTTTGCCATTCGAGCCCAAAGGGGATGTTTCACTTGAAATTATAAACCTAATGATATTGGAGATGCTGGAAGAGTCTTAACAATAACCTTCCTAAATTGCTATTACATTTTCTAAAGTGTTTTTCATTCTTTTAGAGCCTCCGTATGAGACACACTAGTGGAAAGAACTTTTCCATCATTTTATTTCCCTGTCCTCGATGCTTCATCCTTCTCTGCAGTGCTCTGAACATACTGGTCTTAAATGGAAGGGCATACCAGAGCACCCCGTTAATCTTTCTGCTGTTCAGTCTTTCTGTTATGTCTTTTCCTGTCATCACAGTATTCCCAAATTTGAAAAGCAGCACTGTTCAGGACTACCTGATGTTCTGTGGATATGTCCATATTTGGAGTGACTCATACAAATGAAAGTTTCTCTGGGAATATGTTCAAGTAATCAATGATGATAAACAGTAATAGTTGCCAGAATGACTCCACTGCAACAAAACCCACCTATGATCATGGTACCACTGATTATTGCATACTATTTATAAACTAATGAAAAGCATATTTTGCATGGGAAAATCATGATTGTGGTCAGTGTCTGGAACTGTTTATAACAAAAGGATATTTCCTTGTGTTGTGTACAAAATGCCCTACTTTACATGCATTGGAGCCTTAAACCTTTGCCCAAAAAACCCAAAAGCGGGAAAACTCCCACTGAAGTTGGTGAAACTGATGTTATGGAGTGAAACACATGCTCGAATGCTTGTTGGGCACAGACCTTCCATGAGATTTCTACTGGAATTGTTTCAGATTTTTACCTACCTGATAGATGCTTTTTTTGGGTCATGGGGTTTTTGCCCCCAGTGTTAGGTTCTTTAGGCCCTTAAGCTGACCATGACCACTGCTTCCTATCATGAAACAGTCACTTCCCTGATGTGGAAAAAGTCTAAGCAGCAATAAAAGGCAGAGAATACCATAAATACTAGTATGATGTTGTTTTATCCCTGCACCTGTCACAATGGCAGATGAAAAACAATGTGTTCCAATGATGAGTGCATTTAGGAACCTGTCCATCCGTGCCTGGAACAAACAGGCAGAACAACAAGTACAGGCTGTGCCCCAGAGGTGATGGGCTGCAGCAGTGCATGACCACCTCACTGTCTCCCTGAAGACCAGTGAACAGGAGGGGAAGGACTGCAGCTCTCAATGACCAAAGCCACCAAATATTTGTAATCTGCTGCCTGCGCAAGATGAACAAGAAATGAGTCAGCCAATTTATCACCAGGTGGCTTTGGAGGTTTCCTTGTTTCTCCTTTTCTGTGCACTCTTTTATTCTTGGGAAAGGTTCTGGTTTCATAATATTTAATAAACCTGAAATTAAGAGGCTTTTTTTAAAAAAAAACCAACCCTGAACCTGATCTGATGACACTTTTGATTCTCTGAAGACAGATGGAAGTATTATGCTCTATCTTAAATTAATTGATGTGTTATTTTTGGCAAGACCACCCATTATTTGCTAAGAATTAGCCATATCAGATGTTTCAGCAGCCTAACAAATGAAATAACAAATGAATAATGGAAGAGTTAAGTAACTGGTTTTGTATCTCTTTCGATGTTAATCATGTTAACAACAAATATTTGCTCATATTTGGTCTAGACCAAATCCTTAGCTGTAGTGCATGTAGTTGAGATGAATGGGAAGGATAACGGTAGATTTGATCAATCCATTGGTTCTTTGTTTAGATGAAAATCCAGCCTTTTGAACAATTTAATGCAGACTTGAGTCTTTAAATTATACTTTGAAGACTTTAAGAGAGCTGTCTGTCAATCTGTGGTCACTGAGTCTTCCTGAGCAACACCTAAAGATGCCCATGGGTCAGAGTACAACTGGTCATAATTTTTTCCAGTAATTATTTTCTTGATGATTTTCTTGGTGAAAGATGTTGTTTTCACTGTGTTGAAGTATTTTAAAAAGTGTTGATTTCAATGACATTTAGGATGAAAAAACACTGAAAGACAGAATTGTAATAATGAACTGTTCCAGTTTGGCAGTACCACAACTGATCATTTTGATTTTTTATTTCAACTGATTTTGTTAAGCATTCATTTTAATAAAATGTTTAATGTGGGCTGAAACAATGAAAGTCATAATGAAATACTTACCAAAAAAAATTTAAAATAAAATAATCTTTATTGACCCCAAGTACTTCTTTTACAATAAGTATTTATGAAAGGTCCCTTAGAAATCTTGGTGGCCAATTAGAATAGTGTTATTAAGGGCTGCTTTCTGAAACCAACAACACACAGGAGAATGATGTAGGTGACGTTTTGCTCCCACTCATAGCTCAGGCCAAATGATCTGATCAATGCTGGCGGTAAGCATGGATGAAGCAAGAAGCTGCACGGGTCAGTAAACCTCGATGTAGCCATAAAATGGCTATAACCCTGCAGGTGGCATAAAATGTTGAGCTGGTTTCTTCTGCCACTGCTTGAGGAGGAGCCTCTGTGTTACTACCACTCTTTCTTCTGTGTCGCTAGTAATCCCAGAAGCAGCGAGGCCAGGTCCTCCCACTGCCATCTCTTCGCTGCCTGTTTGACATCCCCAAGGGAACAGCCCTGTCCTGTGTTCGCTTCTCATCTGGGAGTGGCCAAATCCAGGGCTTTGACACTGAGGAACAACACATTAACTCAGGGATCATCTACCTTAAACCTTCTATCCTGGTCAAGCAGCTGTTCTTCCATGTTTAGCACATATCCAGAGCTCATGCCTTTAGAATTAAAGCAAGATGCTTCAGCTGTGATGCCTCTGCACCGCTTGTGTCTTTCATGAAAAATTTTGCTTTGTGCTGGACTTACCATATTTTTAGACTCAAAAGATTTTGAAATCATAGAGGTATTCATAAAATAGCAATTCCAGTGTCCACCCAACTTTGCAGCTCTTTTAATTGCAATTGTTAGGTTAGCCCTCCATTGTTGGGTGGTTCTCACTTCTGATTCAAAACAATAACCCCATGGTTGATGGTATTAGAAAAAGCAGATGGAAAAGATACATCAAACAGTGATTTATCTCATTAATTTCCTGGTGTTTAATATTCTCTCTACCACTTAATTTTTGTTTGTGGTCTTTGGTGTATTGAGCCAACTGTCACATATTCATGCAGATAGCCTGCTACATATATGTTAAAAAATACAAAAAGCCCTTCTGTAGAAGAACACTGCATATTATGTACATGTATTTAGTGCATGGAGAAGTTTAAATTGACTTCTCAATGTTCTGGTACCCTGCATCAAACAGGGCTGTGAGATAAACATCTCATTCAGTACCTCTTCAGTGTATATTTTACAATGCAGCACATATTTACCAGTGTTCCCAGCCCTTTGCCAAGTCTCATTGTTATTTCAATGTCCAAGCTCTTCTCATCTTCACATCTCCAGGAATTCTCACTCTCCAATTTCCTGCTGCTCTCTCCTTATCAACGGGAGAAGCAGAAGAGCATCTGCTTGGGAAAAAAAGAGAGCTCAGTAGTCTTGCTATATTTCTTTGGAACTGCACTAAAAAGCCATAGAAGTATATGTATAACACATACCCTCAGCTGATCTGCCAGTTACTTAAGGACTTATTTTGCAGAATAACAATTGCAAAGGACCACTGGCAATTTGGAGTTGAAGTACATTTGTAAAAATACCATACCTTATACTTAAGCACCTGGAAAGTTCGAGGAAACTTTCTGTGCTGCAGTTTCCAGTTTGTTAACTACAGACAATGATGGTTGTTTTTTCTTTACTGTTGCACAGTATTATACTGTGAAGTAATACTATTTTTATTTCTTACTCTGTAAATTGAAGGTAAAGTTTTGGCTTGTTTGCAAACATCTTGATACAGAATTTTGGATTCAAGAGAGAACAGCTTTTAGATCCAAAACTGCTTAGACATCGTAATGAAAGGCACCTTTGTTACAAGATTTTTGAGATAATGCAGTCTGCAATTTTTTCCAGAGGATGAACTTGTATTTCCTGTTTCACAACACTATGGTTTGGAAACTGCCAGCTAGACAGACAGATTTATGTTGCTATTAGGTGTTTTAGTTTTCTGTGGCTTAATGGTTTTTGGTTTTTGTTTTGTTGTTTTTTTTTCTTTAGGGAGGCACTTTATTGTTTTCTCTTGCATTTCCCATAAATGTGTGTACAGGTACTGAATCGAGAAAAATAATCAAGGACTTTAGGACATGTTTGTTTTTTGTTTGAGTTGACATTGATAGCTCCTTCTTTTTCTTGTCTCTTCTTATTTAAATAACATTTGAAAAATTGTATAAGGAGGTATTCTTTGCTTACAAGCAAATACTCCTGCTTTCAAAGTGGTAAAAGAATGGCAGGCAGAGAAAAATTCTTCCACTCACTTGAGCTCTAAACTCAACTGCCATCAGGACAGATTGTAGCCAAAAATAAATACGGATTTCTCTTTTCTTAAAAGCTTAAATATTTTACCATACTAACTTTAAAAGAAAGCTGCTTAAACGTCTCTCTCTATCATGCTAACCATCCTTGTGTTTTTACCAGATTTTATGTAAAGGAGAAAATGGTGGGGGGGGTTTAACAATACTTTCCATGGACTTTGCAGATTTTGGTCTGTCCTTATAGGCCATTTGTGTGTGTGGACTTTATGCCTGCTGACAGAGACTATGCAACCAGTGGAAGTCATACTGACAGCTCAGGACTATCAGATTAAACCTGTTGGTAAACTGAGAAAATGGATGTTTCTGGCTGGACGGCCAGGCCCAGAGAGTTGTGGTGAATGGAGTTCAATCCAGCTGGCGGCCGGTCACGAGCGGTGTTCCCCAGGGCTCAGTTTTGGGGCCAGTTCTGTTTAATATCTTTATCAATGACCTGGATGAGGGGATCGAGTGCACCCTCAGTAAGTTTGCAGACGACACCAAGTTGGGCGGGAGTGTTGATCTGCTCGAGGGTAGGAAGGCTCTGCTGAGGGACCTGGACAGGCTGGATCGATGGGCCAAGGCCAACTGTATGAGGTTCAACAAGGCCAAGTGCCGGGTCCTGCACTTCGGCCACAACAACCCCATGCAGCGCTACAGGCTTGGGGAAGAGGGGCTGGAAAGCTGCCTGGCAGAAAAGGACCTGGGGGTGCTGGTCGACAGCCGGCTGAACATGAGCCGGCAGTGTGCCCAGGTGGCCAAGAAGGCCAACGGCATCCTGGCCTGTATCAGAAATAGTGTGGCCAGCAGGAGCAGGGAAGTGATCGTGCCCCTGTACTCGGCACTGGTGAGGCCGCACCTCGAATACTGTGTTCAGTTTTGGGCCCCTCACTACAAGAAGGACGTCGAGGTGCTGGAGTGTGTCCAGAGAAGGGCAACGAAGCTGGTGAAGGGTCTAGAGCACAAGTCTGATGAGGAGCGGCTGAGGGAACTGGGGTTGTTTAGCCTGGAGAAAAGGAGGCTGAGGGGAGACCTCATCGCTCTCTACAACTACCTGAAAGGAGGTTGTAGCGAGGTGGGTGTTGGTCTCTTCTCCCAAGTAACTGGCGAAAGGACGAGAGGAAATGGCCTCAAGTTGCGCCAGGGGAGGTTTAGATTGGATGTGAGGAAAAATTTCTTTCCTGAAAGAGTGGTTAAACATTGGACCAGGCTGCCCAGGGGAGTGGTTGAGTCCCCATCCCTGGAAGTATTTAAAAGACGTGTAGATGAGGCGCTTAGGGACATGGTTTAGTGGGCATGGTGGTGTTGGGTTGACGGTTGGACTCGATGATCTTAGAGGTCTTTTCCAACCTTAATGATTCTATGATTCTAAAAACCAGTAACAATAGTAAAAATGCATAAACCATATAAACTGTATTATAGAAGAATAAATTCAGTGCTTGTATATTCACTGAACACATCAAACTTTTGGTCTACTCATGTCACCTGGGAGATCAAATTAGTACATGGGAGATATTAATGTAATGAGAAAGCGGATCATATTCTGTGGATTGTCACATATCACTGCAGCCTTTTGAGTGTATCCCTGGATGTTTCTGACTGACACCGGTTTTGCAGTTAGTGACACAAACAAGACACACAAGTGCAACGTCTGCAGATGAGAGGCTACATTTTTTTGCAATGCTGGGGGATGCAGAAGGGGGGGGGGGCGACATTTGGGTCTTTTTTTTTTTCTAATCATCAAACCACACCAAAGTAAACAGCCACATTCCTATTCTGACTGGTGCCCCACCACCAGGACCTTCGCCCAGCCCTGGATCTGTCGAGAAGCTCGCCGGTTTGGTTGGACCGCTCAGAAATCTCTCTTCCCTTGTTTCATTTTATGCCTGGTTTTGCACTGTCTGCAGAGGTATGATTAATATTCCAGGGAGCATTTCATAAAATCTTTTTTGCTGCTTCTTTGTGCCTCGTGACTGACATCTCTTCACTTCAAGGGTGATTTTCCCATTGGCAAGATGAGGACGTGCCACACCAAGTATCACCTTCAGGAACAAGCAATATAAGTACTATAATGAGATGGGTCTTTGCAGAGCCTGTAATTGGTGACAAGGCATGGCAGCTTCGTATCAGACACAGATGTACAACACAGGGCTTATTAATGAGGCTGGAACATCACAGTCGAGAGCCTTCCAGTCACTACTAGACAGAAGAGTGTAATATATTCTGCAAGTTGTTAATATGTGCCTATGTTACTATGTTTGTTACTGTCTGTTACCAGTGCCTCCAATTTGCGTCACAAAACCTTTAGGTAGGCCAATTCAAGCTAATCCAGGATGGGATCCTGCTTCCTCTTAGATGGACTATCAGCGCCGTGGCCTGCAATCCATCATTCTTGATCCCCGCTCTCGTAGGCTGCAGCAACAATCATCTCAACTTGCAGATCTGCTCACTTTAATTGAGTTAGTTTAGTAACCCTCCTTGTATTAAAGTCAACTTGGAAAGAGATGTAATATTTTCAGTTATGAAGACCTAGAAACTGGCTGCAGTAAGATTCAATTGTAGATCAAGAAATAGGATTTTCATCACGTTAAGAAATCTTCATGGAAATATATGTGGAACAAATAATGAAATAAAATGATTAACAAAGAATTCTGCAAAGATACCCACAAAGCAATAAGGGATCTGACTGAAAATTTGTTACTTAAGTTATTCTCTTTGGAAGAAGGACTTTGATGATTTATTATTATTGGGTTTGTGTATTCTGTGTTTGTTTTTTGTGTGCTTTTAGTATTAGTTGGAAAAACACACTCCTTTTTGAAACAAAAAACATTCAAATGAGTGGAATTTTGGTTAGACAGATAAGATTTTTCCTACTTTTAAATAATAATAGATGAGTGTTAAAATAATGTAGTTGGTTTTTTTTTTCTGTGGGATGTTTTAAGGAGAAGGATTTCATGTAAAAAAGGGGGGGGGTCCACCCTAAGTATGCTGACACTGTAAGTGCTTTTCATTTCTAGAAGCAAACCTCCACGCACTACCTGGCATGAACAAAATTCTGTGGAAACTGTATTAATATCATGAGGTTCAGTAAGAAAAAATGGCAAAAGAAAGAAAATCTGATTCCAAACCACCTTTTGGCATCAGTCATGAAAATCTTTGTTAAAGATCTGTCCCTGCCTCAGCACAGACATTCCCAGGGCATGCTTTGTAAGAAGTGTAGCTCCCGAGTGTTGTAAATTCTATGTAAAATGTTAAAATGTAACATTTTTGATTGAAAACACTGGGGTTTTTGTTTTGGTTCAGTTTGTTTTCAAGAAGCTATGTTGCTGAAGTGACACCACTTATGCCACAAGCAGAAGAGGAGCCTCCCAGGCAGCAAGCCACTGCACTGAATTCCTAATAGTGACTAAATAACACTGCAGGCTAAGCCTACAAATTTCTCTTCCTTTGCTGACACTGGCCTTTCAGCCAGTAATTCAGAAGAATAACAGCTGATGCCAATGTTATTTGTTTGCGGACAGTTTCATGGACAAAGTATTGAATATTTTACTTTATCTAAAACATAGGTTCACTCAAAGGGAAGAGAAGATCTGCCTTTTCTTCCAGTTTAGCTTTCACTTATCACTTTCCTTTGAGGCTAACACATTCAGATTTAATACTTTTTTTGTGTGTTAATGATTAAAATAATGACCAGGGAACTCACAGTCCTTTAAGAGGCCAGATGTGGAAATGCATGTGGTAAATCCACATAATAAAAATCTCTTAGTTCTTCTACTGGAAGCCAACTTTTTATTTTTTCTGTTAGCATTTTAGGGTTTCACTTTATTCTTCTGGTCATGGCTGCATTCTTGTGGTCTGACTTCTCTTATGCTTTTAGCTAATGCATGATCCTTATGCCCTGTAAGCTGTTTTTAATACCAACCAATGGCAGAAGTGCAAAGTGGAGTGATCTAATGTTGCTTGGAATTTCTCATAAATTTTTAGAACAAAATCTGATTATTTTAAATTGAAGTTTTCATTAAATAATTTCTCAGTATTTTAATGAATTCCAATAGAATAGCATCATTTTCCAACCTTAATGATTCTTTGATTCTTTGATTATCCTTTACATGGAAGAAATGCTCTTCTCACGTGCTCTTCTCATGTATCAAAAGCAATAGAAATCTATCCATTGACTCCAAAGGACCTTGAGTAAAAAAATATAATTTTTCAAGGCTGAACGCACATTGAATGATTTTGAAAGAAATGTCAAAGGATTCGTAGCTTATTTGTGAATGCCTGTTGAAGTAAAGGGGCTATGTGTAGCCTTTGAAATGTGGATATCGCTTTTACCTATTTGAGCAGAGGAGGGGCAATACTCAAGTACCAATAAGAAGAGAGGGAACACAACCACATCATGTTGTAGCAGACACTATAGCCAATGCCTTCAAAATTTTAAAGGCATTCATTACAGCTTGGTTCTTGTTTTTTTATTATTATTCCTGGAGGCCTTTGAAGGCTGAGCTCCTCTCCATCGTGTCATATGGGTATGGTGTGAACAAAACGCAGATGCATGCCAACCCCATGAAGAAACGAGCAGAGGGTTGACAAGCTACTTGGTGCAAAGACCTGCACATTATGTCACAGGACAGGGAAGAGCCACTGAGGCCCAAAGAGAGAGGCAGAAGGGAGCCTTCGGGAAAAATGGTCCAGCTGTTCCTCGGACTGACCTGATAAACACTGCAGAAAAAAAGCAATGCAACTATGAGCTGAAATAATTGTGTTTTCGCTGGTGGGCTCTAAATCGGCCCATTCTGATATTTTACCATTATGGCAAAAAGGTCCTGTAACAAGAGTTTTAAGTTCTTGGCAGCCCAAAGTGCAACTTGATTATCAACAGCAGTCTTAACTTTGTTAAATAAGGACCACATTTACGAACGTGCTTATAACTGGGCAGTTTCCATAATGAAACCGCTGGCCAGGTTTTCAAAGCATATTAGCCCCCACTGTATGCCCAACAGGCTTAGCTGGTTTGCAAAAATCTGGCAGCCATTGCTGCTCTTCACTGCTTCTGAAAATCAGGGCTGTGATTAAACAGCCATCCATCTTTTTCCTTTCTTTTCAGTTATAATTTGGAACGGATTTTTCTATTGCCTTGTTTTTGTTCTCTTTTTGGCATATCAATAACTTAACTGAACACTGGCTTTGTTTTAGAAGAGGATAAAACAGTCCGTGCCTTTTAGCTTTTCTGAGTCTGCTAGCACACAATTGTTCACCTATAAAGGCATACATTTTTTTTTGCTAAATAACTGCTTAATAACAGCTGGTAATTCACAACTGATGGGATAGGTTGTGATCTCTCAGTCTGTTTTGTAGGTGTGGTCCTTTAGATTTCATCTGAGTCTCACTAAAGGTCAACATGGCTCTTATGAGGGTTCACTTATATAAGTTCAAGTGCAAAACAGACCCATGCATCCATGAGGGATTGGAATTATTGAAAAAATACTAATGTAAGGAGTTTCCTATTATGGTACAACTTTTATAGATCATAAGGATGCCTACAATGTTATAACCTGAATAGTTTATGGGTTTTTTTAATTTTTTTTATTTTATTTTTATGCTATTCAGTAGAGTTATGGTGGGACAACCAGGCATTTTACTAGTTGTTGCTCTTTTAGGTGTCACTTATTTTTCTTATCTGAGGAGTTGGGTATGTAACATGGGAAACAGCTGCGGTACCACAACAGAAAATGTTTGTGTTACTTACAGCATGAATTAATTATTGACAATTTTGAAATGGAGACTTTTTTAATACCTTATTCATTACAAATTGACACTTGGGGGAGGTTTTAAACAAAATATAGAACCGATTTTTTGCTCTGGGCTTGGTGTTTGTTTCTTGATTGTCTCTGTTCATTTTAGAGTTCCACTTCTGAACTTATGAACCCATCCAAAGGTCATTCATAGAGTATTTCACTCACTACAATTCTGCCAGCAGAAGGTGTTTGCTTGACCTATTTGGACCATAACCTTCCTTTCTCAGCCATATCATCCATCAACCAACCATTTATGCATGTTGGAAAACAGACTATCCTATGAATAAAGAACCCCCTTCTCCAGCAATGCAGAAATGAACAGAAAACTAACTGATTTAGGACAATTTGTGATTTTTTTTTTACACCTGCTTCCCCTGCCACAATAGAAAATACACCATGGTAATCTAGAGACAGGAGAGGAAGAACCAGAAGAAACAGATTAAAATTTAGCAAAAATCATGTCCTGAACACACATTTAAATCCCTAGACAGATGACAGGAGATTTTTCAGTTTTCGTTATTTATGCTTTAGATGAGTAGTAACAAGGTCAATAAAAAGATGCCACTTTTATATCATTGTAGCTCTGCTCATGTCAAATTGTGCCTGTGCAATTCTACCCAGTGCCTGCAACAGGCTAAAATGCAAAATATATAGCTTTGGCAATTAAGAGAGAGAGTCACACTTTCACTTTCTCCTGTCCAGGGCAGTTTTTAACTGTTTCCTGCCCTGGTAGCAGTAGTGACAGGCCAGGTAAGACATGTCCCTCTCAGAGTGGACTCCCCTGGCTTTCTCCAGGCACCAATGGAGGTGTGTTTAGCAGGAGAAAATGACCCTGATAACTCCCCTGTGCTGAGGAAGGGCTTTAACCACTGGGTAGTTAAATAAAGGGCTTAAATTCCTTGAAAAAAGAGGAAGATGACTCCTGTAAGCTATTCAGTATTAAAATCGGAGAATATTCGATGTGGAAATTTCCCAAACATTACTGGATCCTTGTGTAAGGTACTGAAACACCAGAAAGATGAGTTTTTTCACACAGAAGGCTGTGCCTTCCCAGTACCACTTCTTTGTGTGTGTTGTATCTCATTCAGTGGCACCTAAACCTCCTTGTCTACTTATCTTTGGAACCTAGCCATATAATATTCAGACTGCAGAATCCTCCTTTGAGGCCAGAAGTTGGATATTGCAATACTTAGCACTGAGACATTTGCATATGGGGGAGGGAATGGGTGACATCTTTTTGGTTGCTTTTGAAAAAAACCACAACCAAAACCAAGTCTTAAATCACATAGCCACTACTTGAAAGCAGATGAACCAAATCTTGTGAAATTCTCAGCTCTTGGCAGTTATATTAGGTTCTGAGATTTGATATAGATGGTCTTCTGTCAACAAATTTATCACATCCATTACAGAGTGTATCCAGGGGATTAGAACTTAGAAATAAAAGTTTTCCCACCCCCTGGCCGCCTCCTGTGCAAAGAGACATTCTTGTGCCTTTTTAGGAATACAAATAAGATCAAGATAAGTAGTAGGAGGCAAAGTCAGGATGGAGCTTTGTCCATTTACGTGAGATAAAAATCTGATCTATGCTTTCTGTTACTGGAATTTAGGTGGAAGTTTTCCCACCATTAACTGATAGTTACGGAAAAATGGCTCAGATAGATATACCGCTGTAAAGCTTTTAGGTAAATTACAAATAATGTAGAACAAAGTCAGGTTTCAAACTCTTACTGGATTGTGCAGGGGCTAATTAATGCTGTTTTCCTGGATACACTCTCTTCCCTTTAAATTCTTCTTTCTATTCCCAGTGCCTTAATCAAAATCTGTTGGTACTCAAAACAAAGACTGCTGTGCAGACCTGGCGGTTCAGATGAACTATCTGTCCACATGGTGAACCTGGGGTGCTGGTTTTCTTTGCCCTCGTTAAGTCCTGTAATTTGCTTCTCAGGGTGGAAAAGGAAGTGGTGAGTGGGCAAACCAGCAACTTGCTGGCTCAACACTGCTTCCAGAGTGGTTCTGCTGCAGAAGGAAGGAGGGAACACAGAGGCAGCAGAGGGGAAGCATATACAGAAAAAAAAATCTTATTCTTCCTGCCCGCGGAAAAAAAAAAGATATGAAAACTAATAGACTTCAGAATTCTTCACAAGAATCAGCAATTGATGGTTAGACTGCAGTAATCTCCCTCGACTAATCAAAGCTTCTGAAGCTCAGTGGAGGAGCCACTTACTGCTCCTCCACTTTTTTAGTGCTCTGTTCCTTTCTGTTGGAAACTTCAAATCCCATAAAAGCCCCTTTGGAAAGCAGCTGGGTTGTACTCCATGTAATGATGTTATTTTACTTACTAGTCTTATTTCTTTCATATCCATCCCGGCCTTCTTGGATTTTGTGTAACATGGAAAGACTGCTGCAATGCCTTTGGAGAAATGAGCGGCAGTGAGACCCCCTCAGATCTAAACACCTTCAAGGTGAAGGTGGAGAGCAATTCCTCTCTAATACTTCAGAGCACTCCACATTTCCAAGGGAAAACAACAAAATCCCCAGAAAGCAATGATTTACTGTCCCTTAGGTCCACAATATTCCTGAATATGGGAGAAAAAGACTCCCTGGGACTCTCTTAGCTGTGTCAGCTGAACTGTAAATCTCACGGTTTGCTGGATGACAGCATTGTGCTTATAAAGTCTCCTGCACTGGGGTCTATTATCGAGATAGGTTTCAGCATCATCACGTCATGTCCGTTATAATTAGGCAGGGCAGCTCTGGAGGGCAGCACTAAGCAGCCTGCGTGTGAACAGGGCTGACCCAACTCCTCTTTGAAGGTCCAAACCCTTGGGAGATGGGCAAGCTCTCTCTCATGCTTGGGAGCAGGAAGCCAGGAATAGGACTCCAATTAAATGGCGTTTCCAGAGAAGCTGAATTACAGGTTAGTAACTATCCTTGTGCGGTCGGTTTCTTTGAAAGAGCAAACATGAAATGACCTGTTCTCTGATGAAAATCTCGTCAACGGCAAGGTTTTACTGTTCACCACAGTCAGTTCAACAGGTGAGGAAGATGGTTTTTTTAGTCTCTCTAGTCAGATTTCTTTGTCTGAGCACTGCCTTTTTGTAACCAGAAACCTGTTTAAAAACCTATTTATTTCATTGCCATCTGCTAGCAGGTTTCTGAAGGAAGCTCATGTGATGGGAAGAAAGGCGAGTATGAGAGAAAAAAAAGAGGTTTGGTGGATACAAACTAAAAAATGAAGAAAAATTCAGATGACTATTTCTTTCATGTACACAGAAAAGGAGTTTTGCTAAATGTTGAAAAAAGGCTGAAGTGTTCCTGCTTGTTTCTAAAAAATGAGGGGCCAAAATTGCTGTTTTAAGCTAAGACTTTTTCAGGACTAGCTGAAGCTGAACCCAGGCAGCACTAGTTTACCCTTTTCAGCCCTGACAGGATTACTGTTAGAAGCCATCCTGTCCTTTCAATATAATTGGAAACCCACATTTTAGATGATTTAATTTTCTTCTGAAACTGTGCTGAGCATATCCAACCTTCCCGCAAATCTATTTTCATGATTTTAAAATCAACAGGAACTGCACAAGGTACCCCATTACAGATTGCCATGGTTTGGTGAGAAAGTGGCATTATTGTCTCTTACAAATGGCTAAAAAATATTCTGAAATAAATTTTGACATAAAAGCCTAAGGGATTCACAAAGCTAAGTCGCATCTTTAAACATGGGTTAGCAGTTGTAAAACAAAAAAAAACCCCTTGCCTGCCTTCACACCAACCCCAACCCTGAAGAAGGTACCTACAGATAAATTGAATTAATAAGTCAAGAAGCTAGTAAATGAGCAGAGGCGAGGTCCCACTGAATCCTGCCTCACATAGGCAAAGTGTGTTCAATTAGTCACACACACTACTAGAGCAGGACACAGTTTAACCAGGCTTCGCACAGCTTAGTGCTGGTTCTTCAATCTATGAAAAAACAGATATTTTTGTAGATTTTACCACCACTATGAAGCCGTTTCTAAACACAGTGTGCTGGAGGACAGATATACACTACAAACGCTACCTCCTTACATGTGCTGATCTACGGAGACCCCCCTCTACCCCAGCCTCTTGTGTTCCTGGGTGGCATTTGTCAAGCAGGCCCCAACACTGACAGAAAAGGGCTTTTGTAACCATTGGCAGGAAAACTCTTCTTGTGAGAATATTCTGTATTTGGTCTGAAAGGCTCTGATGAGTTTGCTTATCATGGCACAATTATAGCAACAGAAACTTTGCAGGTTTGTGCTTACCTTAGACATTGTGGAGGTTTTGCATTTTTTGAAATGTACTATAATGTTCATGTTCTGGTTGTGCTAGAGAAGTGCAGAGATTTCATCTAACCTTTATGAAAATACTGCACCATCTTGAAGGTTGCTCATACTTCTTGTGCCTCTAGCTTCCCATGTAATTTTTCTGCAATTTCTTAAGCTGCCCATTTCATGCCCAGTTCAACAGTCTCACTCCATGCAATTTTGGTGGAGAATGCAGTCTAACTCAACCAGCTCCTGGCACCAAAGGAAATTTATAGTTAATGTTGGAAACCATCTCTGCTGTGATCTTTTTTCCTCTATTAGCTTCTATTTTAATCCCACGTGTAGTTTTCAAGCTGTAAGCATTTCATCAATATTTTACTATTTACATTCCTAAAAAAAAAAAAAAAAAAAAAAAAGTCTCTAGCAAGACCAAATGTCAAATCTACATTTCGAATATGGTATAATACTATTTGAACTAGTGCAAAGATGGAGATGAAGCTTAGGGAGACATAAAGCAGCAGGGGCACAGGCTAGAATAAAACCATCCCTATATGCTTGAGGAGCCATGGGGGAAAATGTGGGAGCTTGTGAATCACACGTTCAGGACAAGGAAGCAGAGGGAAAGCAAGCAGAGCAGTTGTACCAAGACCTTACCCAGAGGTATTTTCCAGCACGGATGAGTGAGCACAGAGCTGGAGGGTGGCAGTAAGCATGCGCCGTACACCGTCCTTCTGGCGCCTGGAAGGGAGCAGCCAGTCTAAGCTGCTGTCTCCGTAGAGTCAGTCTCCTGCGGCAAGAAGAAGAGTGGCAAAATTATTAACAAAAGAAATTAACTACAGCTTGTCTAAAATCGTTCATATGTTCCTTAGCACTTTTTTTCTTTAAATATTGCAAGCACATTAATTCCCAAACATATTTAACTACAAAGACAAGAAACATTTTTGAGCTGAGTAAACACATAGAAGAAGCGTTGGTCAAGAATTTGAAATCGGGTTAAATTTTAAGTATCTGTAACTTAGCAAGGATGTAACATTTTTCCAAAATTAGAGAAATCTTTGCCCTTCTTTTCTGGTGGTTTTCAGGCCACTGTGGCTTCCCGAATCAAAGTTTATGGCCCTGGGCTTAGAAACTAAGCTCTCTAAGAAATCTGGTTAACTATGGACACACTGCTGCCTATACATCATCTATAATAACTTTAGAATTGTCGCTACATGAATATTCTGAATATGAAGACACATATTTTATTATGCTTTGCAAAACAGATAATTACTACCATACTTAGGAATGAAAGGCGAAGGAACAGCTATTAATGGTGTAATGATTTACAGCCCAGCTTTGCTTCCAGACAAAAAGACTCCAAAATCGCATGACTATTCATTAAAACTTGCAAGTTCATTAAAGACATGGTAAGATTTCTGAAAGTCTTACTGAAAGCCAGCGACTCCTAAGGTCCAAATTTCAATGAGAATTAGGTATATAAAATTCTTAGGCGCTTCGGGAAATGCCACAAGGGTCCATATAGAAAACTTTAAGAATACATAGAAATACTTTAGTCAACTAAATGCATTTAAACAAACAAAAGCCCATGTCTTTTAGCTTCTTAATGTCACTGTGGGCTTCCCTGTTTAAACTCAAAATTTTTTCAGCCCAAATATTTCTATGTTGGCACATCTCTAGATCAGCCCTGGATTTAGTGCCTAACTGGGACCTGCCAGGTTTCTGAGGGGCTGAAGAGTCTGCCTAGGCAGATGCTGACTGTTTTGCAGCAAGGAGCCTCTGGATAAAAAGCAACAAAGAGCATGTGAGACATGGGGACGGATTAGAAGGCAGACCCCTCCTTTAAACTGATGTCTTACTTTTTGCTTTCTGCTATGTAGACAGTCCTCAACAAGAGAGTTTCAAGGTGTTCCATATTTGGCGCAAGGACTGGGGGTCTGAGCCCCATCAAAAGAGGGAAAAGAGGAAAGAGGATGGTGACGCTGTGACTCCTTTACATACGGACAGGGTTCTTACAGCCAGAGTCTGGTCTGAGAAGGAGGCAGCATCACCGACTGCCTGCTGTGTCTTGAAAGAACAGATGACGTTCAGCTCTTCCAAACACAAATATGGATGCTGTTGGCCTTTTAGTTGGCTGGGTCTTGTGGCATCCCTTTAGTATACAGAGATTTCATACAAGGAGTAAGGCATCTTGCCACTATTAATTTTCTCCATTAATATAGACATTTACTTCTGGCATGTTTGAACAAATCCAGCTCTAAATATCTTAGGCCATGACTATAAGGGAGGCCATGACTATAAAGGAGGGTGATATACGACTGACCAGTTGAGGTCTAGGATCTACAGCAGTCCCTATCCTCTTGTTGTGACAGCACGGTTGTATACCTGGGTTTGGAGCTGACTTAATGTATCTGCACAATGCTTTGCCATAGTTACACACTAGCTTGCTTAGAGCTAGCCCAGGACATTTTGCACTGCACCCTGTTGCAGACCCTGAACACAAGGTCCACAATATCTTAAGTGCCGTTGGATATGTTACCAATTGTCTAAAATATTTTAATTAGATATTGCTTTAGGAGGTCATGGAAGATACTCGTTAAAAAAAATACACTTCCTAAAAAATAGGTACATGTATGTGTGTATTATTTTTGTGGGAAAAGATGGGAAGGTGGGTCAGCACCAAATCAGACTGCACTTGTGGTATCTTAAAGCAACTTCACTGGAGTCTCATAAACTTGATTTCAGAAGAGCTTCTCCGAATCCCCTGACCCGGGGTTCTTGACACAGCTCATGTCCCCTGGTTACATCTCTACCACTGCAGCACTAATCCGTGGTGTACCATATTTTCAAATCCAGTGGCTTGGGAACTTTCCTTGAGGCTTCTGCCGGGCTCTCTCATCTTTGATGTTCTGTCATTTCCACACCCCCCCTTATTTTACATATGTGCTAGAACAGAACTGGTTAGTCCAACACATTTATGTCATTAGCAGAGGGTTTGTTTTTTTATGATGAGTGATATCATGTAATTTAATTGCTGGATTTCATAAGTAGGGTTAGTGATCTCTCCCTACTCCAGATCAGTAGAGATACCACAAGGATTCCTATCATATGGTGCACTTAATTATGATAAATAAGTAGGGATAAATTAAGCCTATAAAAGTCCCAGATGGATATTATATTTGCATCGTGAATGCATGCTATGATGAAAATATGGCAGTTGGAGGGCCCCTTTGAAGCAGGGCTCTGGATCCACACTTAATCTCTATTGTAAAAAAGATGTGAACAGTAAATTCAGCAGTTCATGACAAGCATATTGGAAAATTTTGGCTTCAGCAAAGAACCTCATTTTAATTTGTGTAGAAGAGAATGGGAGTGGAAAGCTCAGGCATGAAAGGTCTGATAGGTTTAGCTGGCATGTAATTTTTTGGTCAGTTGCAATTGAGACTTGGGGCTGAATAAAACCAGACGCTCTGGTGGTGTTCCAAAATTCCAGGAAACTTACCTGATTTACAAGTGTGTTTGTATTTGGACCAATTATGGAGTGCAGCCCCTACAATTGCTATGCAAGGTCAGGAAAGATGTGGTTCATGTTAACAATATGACTCCACTGGGAAACTGGTGGTTTTACTCACTTCTGCTCATGAATAAATTACATTTTTTAAAAATTCATAGGAGACAACAAAATCATAGGAAAAATAGCTCTTGCATTTAGAAAGATAGCTTACTATTGGGAGCTGAACATAGCTGAACTTCTCTAAATCAAGTATAAAAATATTTTTTTACATCATTTTTATTTATATAGAAAAGCAAAAATAGGCAGACAGTAAGAAGTCAAATTTAGCATTTACACAGCAACTCTGAGATAACAGAAGTTAATTTCATGTGCATTTAAGCCAATAGTGTCCAGTATTATGGAAAAACAATTGGAACAGAATGGGATAATAACCTGTGACATATGTGGTTTTAAAGAACAAATTTATTTGTGTGCATTTCTTTTTTGATTTTTCAATTTCCTTTGTAGTATTGTGATATTATTTATGTATTAATGTATTGTCATAATTGTTATGTATTGCTGCCTTTACCATGAGGATTCATATGCCTTTAAGTCACAAAAGGGAAAATTATTTTTTGGGGGGGTTGTTTAGCTATATTTAAAAACATTTTTTGAAGCACTGATTCTCTTTGTATTACTTCAGCTTCCTTTTCCCAGGACGGTTCATCTTGGCTCCACTTTTTCTATCTGTTCCAGGGGTTGAGGGGAAGCAGCTTCACTAAACTTTGTACATGTAAGTATTCCACAACCGGATGGATTTGTATGAAATCCAGTTCAATAATTTAAGCGATTGATAATGTGGTGAATTCTGAGACACAGAAAAATTACAGCCAGGTTATACAAATGCAAAGCAACTTTTAAAATGTCATTGCAAGGTTTATTTGGCTTGTACAGCTCCAAGGGTCCTCATAGCACAGTATGTTCGCAGATTAAAAAAAAGAAAAAATAAAGAAAAAAAAAGAAAAAATCTCTTTACATTCTTGTTCACTAAAATAAAAAGGAATTCAATAAAAGCTGAGATGATGGGTAGGCTTGTGTTCTTGGGGTTAACTAGGGCTCAACTGTAAAATGTGCATCAAACTAGATAGAGAGCTCAAAAGGATAGGGGTCCATATGTTCCTGTATGTGGCACTCACTTCAAAGACCCATATTCAAGTTCTTTCCCCTGTTTATAGCTATGATTTTTATATCACATTGGGCAGATAGAGAACAGTCTGAGAAAAATTTTCCTCTATATAGCTAGAAACTTGGATAGTGCAAAAATTATGAAGAATTTTGTTGTGGTAGTGATCTCCCCTGCCTAGACTGGAGTTTAGAGGCAAAAACTACACGTGGCGTTTGCTATATTAGCACCTGTGAACACAACATGAACGGCTCTTGGTGCAGGGTGAGAAATCAGACTGTTGATTTTGGGCAGACACGGGCAAACACATGCAAGGGCAAATACAAGAAAAGCATGCAGAGATGTTACATGTTTTTTAAGAGGCCATGAAAGGACGTTTTGATGCTCACTACAGTTAAGCAGTATAAATTGGTTCAGTTTCATGAATAAACTATATTTGGCTTTTACCTGAATTTTTCATGAATTGTTAGTGTATTTTATCAAGCTGTTGAGAGAGTATTGCTTCCATCAGCTCTGTGTCTGTTCTGCAAAACAAGGTAAATAATTGATTTTTTTTCTCCTTACTCGCAAAATGATTGCACAATGTTAAACAGGAACAAACAAACAAACAAAACTTTAAGAACTTGCATCACCAAAGAAAGAACCACAAACTCCTGCCTGCAGCTCATGTGACTACACCTGGAATATCTCCTAATAGATAGAGTACGTATAAGGAAAAAAGCATTAGTGATGGTCTTGCTTATATCAGCTCAAATGAAACAACAAAACCAACAAAAGCACTCATAAAATCTTGTCTACAGTAAAGAATTTGCCAGAAAAGAAATGCTGCAAAAAAACCCCCCAAACACAAAAATCACATTCTTAACTGACATTCCTATATGAGCAAAAGTTTGCAGCAACTCCTGGCTCTTATTTCTAGTTGCTCCTTAGGAAGTCCAAGGTCTTATGCTGGAAGATAACCCAGAAAACTGTTAATGACTCCAATTAAGAGGTGTGAATATCATTTACACCTATCTGTTCCCTTTTAGCAAGAAAGACTACAGCCAGAAACACACAGTGCATAATCCTACAGAGAGCATTTCAAACAGAAAAGGTTTAATTTATTTGAATAATACAACTCCTTAGTCTGAAAAGTGAAAAAAAGAAAAAGATATGTAGAGTATTTTAGAGGGACAAAAATAATAGTTCTCCTGCTGTGTGTTCTCACTTTGAAACAAATGGAAAAAAACAAGACAATGATTAAATAAAGCTCCAGAATATTGAAAATATTCTTTAGAAAAATATGTAAATACAAACAATATGTGATTTAGAAATGTGAGCCAAAAATATGCTTAAAAAAATAGACTTGCAGATTTTTCATTGATTGCTAGCAGGCACTGGTTACAAATTTTCAAATTATGAAATTCTACTTTAAATTTTCACCGGCAAATGAAAATATTTCTTGTTTAAAGCCACTCATTGCCTTCCAGTGTGGAGAGCAAGTACAAATGAATCCACTTTTCCAAAATACTAACATTTCTTCTACAACCTCTTCGAAGTGCTTCTTAGTAAACGTAGAGCTGTATCCAGATTCCAATTACCCATAATGTTAGTTGCTTAAACTTCATATTTCTTTTTTTATTGGAAAGGTATGTATCTCAGAGAGGTTACCCATCCCATGGACCGTGATCTAGTCTCCATCATGCTGACCACCATCTCACCGCCTGTTCTGTCCTTCTGGCCCTCTCTTTCCCCTCCATGAAGGTCTGTGAAGAGGCAGCAGTTCCCTTTCTGTTCTGCGTTGGTACAGCAGCTACCACAGGGATGGTGGTCCATGAGTGAATTCCTAGGCACCAAGGTAACCAGGGTAATTTATTACACAGCTCCTGTCTTAACAGATATCTTCATATTATCCCTCAATGCATCCCTTTTGGATAGGCTGGGGCACTTTTATTAGGAGACAGCTTCCATACATCAGCCAACTCAGTATTGTCATCACTCTAAGCAGTCCCGTAAAGCAGGTTTCACGCTGAATATACTGTCAAAGACAGGCAAAAACAGTGAGCTGACTAGGACACCAGGAGTAACTGGGAAAAGCAGGACATGGTTGTGTTCATTTACCAACAATGGTCATTTACCAACAAGCTTGTGCTTCTTTCTGGCTTCCCTGCTCTGGCTTTTTAGAAAAAATGGTTCTCTCTGTGGTGGCCAGTGCATCATTTGGGTTTCATGAGTACACCAGCCCCAGAGGTGATTCCTCTCAAAATATGCAGAGGACACCTAGCTGGAACAAAGCTGGTACAAATACTTTTGCACTGTTTCAGTGCAAAACTATATGAACATTTTGTTCAGGGAAAAAAAAAACCAACCAAGCAACAAAACCCAAACCCCTCTGTTTTGCTTTAAATATATTTTTTTAATTCAGGTTAAAAAATTACCAACTTAACGTGTAAGAAGCAAAATTATTAGGAAGAAGGATATTTCCCTGACACCCTTATTTGGGCAATAAAGACAACTAAATCAAGCAGCTGAGCAGGAAAAAAGACAAACTGTTTGCCAGTATGAGCGTGTGGGAGAAAGAAGTAAATGGCAGCTAGAATTGGTCCTATACCCACCTTTGTTTAGGATGCGAGTCTATTACAAATAAGCGTTGTACAACAGCCTACTGTGTTTGCCTTAAAGTTTGTTGTAATTCTCTATCTTGGAGAGTCTGTACTGCTGATGAAAAAGGTTTACTTCATAAAAGAGAGTATTTTATTGTTTAAGCCTGATTCTTGAGTACTTTGCTTCTGTGTTTGGGGCAGAGACAGATGCAAAAAGTCTTGATACCATTCGTATTACCCTTAATTTTAACTTCCCACCTTCTGCTTTAAATTAAAGCAGCCTGAAGGCTGCTCTAAATAATCTTTTGCTTTCCACACCGTTTGAGCTCCTGAAGCAGACTATCTGCCCATTGGCAAGTCTTAGAAGAGGGTAGGTAAAGTGCTCATTCCCCAGCTCTGCAGGAGTTTCACATAACAATATTGTGAGTGAGGGGTAAGCATGTTTCTGTCCACAAACCTTGACATCTTGTAAACAAACCTTAAAAGCATTTTAATGAAACTGAGATTCAGTAACCTTGTTCACTGGCAAATACAATCATACATTTTGTTATGTATGAGTAAGAAGATTTCCTATTTCCACACAGGCTACCAAAGGCAGTGACTCATAGTGATATTATTTCTGTTTAGAAAGTCAGTATATAGTGCTTATCACTGGCGCATCACTTTAAAATAACTGAATTGGTAGTATTACCCTCATTTTACAAAAAATATTTGAGACACGGACATATCAGATGACTTATCCAAGGTCATACAGTATTTCAATGAGAGTACATAGAGATATTTCTTCTGCTTACAAGGCATTTAATATTTTAGGCTTGACTGTGTCCTGTACCACATACTTGCAAAAGAGACGTAGGAAAAAACGCTTCTCCAGCAAGGGGGAGAATACTTCTAGGAGAACTTACCAGTGTTTAGCAGACCTGCTGCCACTGCCTTTTGTGGAGGCAGTGAATTACCTCCTCATTTTCTGGTACTTGCTCAGTGATGGAGCAGGGGAATACATGGAGCTCCCGGGAAAGGAGTAGGCAAATCCCAACTGTGACGCCTTATGTTTTCCTGGGAATCCTGGGAAAACAGTACATGTGTTCCTCTGAAGACAAGGACTGCCAGTCTGTCCCTTACATAGCCACCAGAGAGTTTGGGGTGAAATCCCTATGATGTTTTATGACTGACTTGGATGGCTCTGACTTGGAGGCTGTAATGCTTAGAAAGTTGCTGTTTCAAAGCACCTTGTTTAAGTTTTTCATTTCCCCCTACCATCAGTGTGGAGAGCTGGGTACTTGTGAAGAATGGGCCTAAAAGCCCAGCTGATGAATAGAAAACCACATAAGAAAAAGGCACAGATGAACTCTTCTCTTTTGTATGAATACCCTGGCTGGCAAGGTACACAGTCATATTTCTTCTCTTCCTCTATTACCATCACTCTTGTGTTCTCAGTTGCACAAGTTCCCCTGCTTAAATAGGAGAGGGTTTAAATGTTGGGTTTTTTTCCATGTGGACTGTTCTACATGTTTGCAGTTAAGGTTATATCATCATCTGACAATGAAGAAGGTGGGGTGGAATTTTCTCAGCCTGAGAAAAGCCTACATTTCAGATATTTTATTTAGGTCGTGACTGTTCTAAACATGATTCTCCTTTGCAAAAAGCGTGTCAAAACATCTTTCCATGTGCTCCATTTATGTATGAAAATCAGCCTGGATGCTGTTTTTTGGTCTGAATTCATTGCTCTTAGTGTGCAGTATGCATACTCAGAATCCAAAGTCTGGCAATCTGGGGATTTAAACTGAGTTTAAACATCTTTCTGTGTGGGTTCAGTTCAAACGGGACTTTTTGAGAGTTTCGTCTCCAAACTGGAGCACTTTGTATAAACATGGGGTGATGAAGCTTCTGCAACATGGGAGCTTTTAGACCAAAAAAGGAGCTAATCTTCTGCAATATGTGAATGTTCGTTTGAATAGATATGGTTTAGGATAATTTTCTAGGTTGTTGCTTTTGTGGTTGAGTCCCTCTCTGATTTTCTTGTGTTCGAAATAATGTGTTCGGCACAGTAGATGAAACTAGCAATTAGAAAGCAGTTTCCTTTCAGAAGGATGTCCATCAGAGTGCAAAACAGTAGAAAATAATAATGTTTGAAAATGTACAAATAAATAAAATGAAGACTATTGTCTCTTGGGTGTCATTCACACTGTGCTTTTCACTTAATAAAAAAAGCTCTTAGCATGATTTTTTCCAGTCTAAGCAGTGGGTGTTAAGGTGTTGATGGTCATTAGCAGGATCTAGAGTCAGCCAATTAGATTTATTTTTGCAGCAAATTAAGCTGCAAGACTTTAGAGTCTGTGCTTAGCCGAGTCTGCTTCTGACAGGATTTTGGACAACTGTGTTTCCTAACGAGTAGCAAAACAGCAGAAAGAGAGGGTGTGGAAAGCCTCGGCCTGTCTGAAAGGCAAGTACTTCCTAACCCCATAGAATTAGTCTGAAATGCTGAAGATGGCACGGCAGACGGGTACGTGCCAACACAGTGACCCTCTGAGGCTGATGAGATGAGCTATTATTAATGGGATCTGAGTCAGGAGGTTGATATGGGGAGTTTCTATATCAGACGCTTGCCAGAAGGAGTGTTGTTTTTCTTTTTGGATGGAGGGAAACAGATGCCTGGGGTGCCTGATCATTGCTTTGGGGTCCTTCTGATCCTACAGGGTCACAGAACAGTTGAGGCTGGGAGGGACCTCTGGAGATCATCTACTCCAATGTCCCTGCTCCAGTGGGACCAGACGGAGCCTGTTGCCCAGGACCATGTCCAGTTGAATTTTGATTATCTGCAAAGCAAAGAGACTCTACAACTCAACCTGTGCCAGTGTTTCACCATTCTCACAGTAAATTTTTTTTTTCTTATGCTTAAATGTAATTTCTTGTGTTTCAGTGTGTGCCCATTGCCTCTTGTCCTGTCACTGGACACCATTGTGAAAAGTCTGTCCATCTTTTTGGTGACCGTGCCCTGGACTCTCTCATGTGTGTTCATGTCTCTCTTGTACTGGCGAGCCCAGCACTGGACCCAGCACCCCAGATGTGCTGAGCAGAGGGAAGAATCAAATCCCTCAACCTGCTGGCAATGCTCTGCCTGATGCAGTCCAGGATGCTATTGACCTACTGTTTTCCAAGTAAGGAAATATTGTTAATGTTAAGAAAATACCTGACAACATCTCTATGCTGCCTTATTCAGAGCTTCAGTAAGGACTGATACAGAAACAAAAAAAAGCACATTTCCTAAGTAGCCAAACAGGGGAGAGATGCCTTACGTCTATGTGAGAATGGATGTTCTACATTGAAATAGCATTTAACATCATATTTAACTGCCAAGGCCACTTTTTTCCAAAACAATCATAAAACTCTCCTATGTTTCTGTTAAATTGAAACAAGTGTCAATTCAGCCTCTATTGTTGTCATTATCTCTTAGCACTACTCACGAAAAATTACCACTTGAGTGCACCTACACTGCTTTGGGGTTGGACTCTAAAGCACGCTGTATCTGTGCTGGGGTAGGAGAGGGGACTAACTGATGCTATAATACCCTTATGTGAAGCAAAAGGTCAGCAAAGCATTACCCCAGAGAAATGGAGAAGCTGCAAGGTAGGAGCTGTGAATAGGAGATATGAATCACAGCATTTCTGATGGCTACTTTTGGGATAGGGCAGTTTGTGCCTTGTCCTGTGCTCACAGCTGTGCTTGAAGGCACAGTCTGGCTTTTATGAATGAGTGTTATCCCCAGATTCAGAGATAGTGGGAGAAATGATTATAGACTCTATCCAGCTGATAATAATGGTTTGGTAATCTGTCAGAAAGAGGCAAGATGGAAAAATTAAACAATGGATGAATGTTACAGGAAGTACTTTTTTCAGTTTACTGAGAGTGATAGTATCATTTTGATCATTTAGGATAATCTGGCACAGAGATACCACATTAATCTTACTAAATTTTGTGAGAGATTATTACATCTTGCAGTATATATGAGACTGCTGTAAGAAATATATCATTTTGTAATTCACAAATATTTCATAGTATGTAACCTGTAAGTAATATTAGTAATGTTTTGGTAATATGAAATCTTCAGGAGAGTAATTTATGCCTGCTGAAATATAATTTACTTACCATGTGAAAGGAAGCTTGGATCCATGGTGGTGGTTGGGAAAAATCACATTCATTTCTTACCAGTGCAAACCAGTGACCTATTAGATTACTCTGTTAGTGCCCAAGCCATCTGTGGTGTGTGAGAGGATTGTTCTGCCAGAGGAAAAATATCCATTTACTACTACTTTCAAGAAGCTATTGAACGCGTGATGTAGTTCTTCAGGAATGTTGGGGAATGTCTTTCAGAGGACAGATCATCTTTGAGGACATCTCTGGAGGACATTTGAACTAATCCCAGTTAACAGGTGGAAGAGCCTGTGAAGATTTTGTCTCTGGA
>NW_008825323.1:923470-928043 GCF_000699105.1 Pygoscelis adeliae | reverse complement strand
GCCCAGAAAATGTTTTTGTTTGAAACACAACATACAAACTAATAGCAAAAACCTTAGCATTCATTTTGTATTTATTTGGGGTCCCTCTGACTCCTGTCACGTTAATTATTGAGCAAAGATGTTTAAAATTTCTTTTGGAAAATTTTATTTACAACCCCTTGCTCATCTCACACTTCTCCATATGTACATTCCAGGTTTCCTTCAATCAGACTTTACCTGAACATAAGCTGTTTCATATCTTGTAGCTCCTACCATACTCATCTACACTGTGCATCTTGTTTGCAGAGCAAAGCATTTTTGCAGACTGGTTTCTGAACGATTTATCTCTCTTTGTAGGCCTGCCTTTACATATGTACATGAGAGAGGAAAACTGGGTGACACAGCCAGGAACAGTGAATTGTGAGATTATAAATCCAGATAAATTCAGATAGATGCCAAACGTACGAAAAAAGAGGGGTTTTGAGCCAATTGGGTCAGGCCCATACCTACAGTTTTAGCAACGCTTCCAGAGTTGGATCTGATAACAGCAAATGTTGAATAAAGGGGTAAAGATGATAGAGCAGTACGGTCTTTTGGAAAACCGTAAAGCCAGCCCTACTTTTTCAGGCATAATTTAAGAGTTAAACTTGTCAGTTTCTAGAGCTGTAAAAATGCTTAGCTGCCTTGTGCTTTCTGCTGACCAAGATATTATCCATTTGGCAGAGGACTCCATCAAGCTCTTCAGAGTAATGACCTGGAAGATTTTGTGATCCAAGAAGATGTGAGACAGAAAGAAACCATTGCCAAATTACAGATTGGGCATCCAGTTATAAGAACATTTTTACATCTTCTGAAAAGTCCTAAAGTGCTTGGATCTACATGCTGCTTCCTGCAGACAAACTCATAAAGCTTGGCAAAAAATCTGCAAAGAATCTGATATTCCAGACTGAGTGTTTTGGAGACAAAGTCGTGTTTGGTAACTAGCGCTTTGGGAGTTTGACTCAGGAAATTATATTCCCTTTCTCCATTTTGTTAATCTCTCCTTTCCCTCTGGGTTGTAATGAAAAAAATCCATCTGGACATTGACACTGTAGATTGTTTCACATCGGATTTTAGATTTCCACCAAACACTCCCTTGGTAGTTTTCCTTGTTCTTGGAATATTTTCAGGTAGTGCTTTATAATCTCAGATTATAAATCACTGCGGGAATGATCCCATCAAGTCAACTCCCTTCTTTAGTCTTCTGTGCCTTGATTTGTAAAATCCACATATAGCTATTTTGCTGCATGGTTTTGTGTGAGATCAGTGGAAAGAATTTTCATCATGCACACGTTTTTTCTGTGCTTTCCAGCAGGAAGCCTTATATTCTTCCTTCTTTTCCTGCAAATAATTAGAAGAGGAGCTTTGAGCATGTCATTTTTAATGAAATTATTTATCATTTTAATTATCACCTTTTCTTGAAACCCTAAAAAATATACTCACAATCCAGAAAGTACATTTTTGGAGAGTACTATTGTTTCTGAGACTGTATGATAGCAGTGGCAGCCTAAAATAAAAATTTAATCTGTGGTTTGTTTTCTTTCAAACAAGAAATACTGAAGGATCAAGATCTAAAAGTAGATAGAAGTTGTACTGAAATAGCATCATACTTTGCTGTCAATGAGTCATGTGGTGAAGTGAATGCATGCTACCCGCTGACATGATATATTATTCCTGCTTGCAATAGCAGGAATATTATATACATTATCACTGGGTCAATATCATCAATGTTATCACTTGGTCAATCTGAAATTCAGTTCTCCATAAGTCAGTTTTCATAATTTCAGAGATCTGAACAGCACTACTATTTATTTGAATGATATTGGTGCAAAAATTACGTATTTTACATGGCTGAATCAAGCACGGTATTGTATTATGCTCATTCTCTGCACATGTGCGCACACACACACACTTTCTAATTAGAGAGCCTTGTAGTATTAAACTCTTTCTATAAAACACTCAAGTATTTTAAAGACCAATGGTCCCATTTCCAAGGTTCACAGGTACTTCTGTTACTGACCATTTTAAGTACACTTGAGCAAATAAGTACCTGAACCTCATTTTGAGGAAGTGTCTTTCTTACTTATTTAAAATAAATACTATATCCACTTAGTCTCATGAAAAGGTTGTTTTAATGCTTTTACACAGTACTGTGGCAGAAAGATAACTGATTCTAGAATGGTAACAGATTCCAGCATGCTCCGACACAAAGCAGTTGCTCTTCATACAGCACTGCACATCCTTTGCCTGTTTTTTATACATTAGGGGGAAAAAATCCAAGCCATTTCAGGGATGGGAATAAGAACATGGAAATAAGAACAAATTCTTTCAGTGTCAATAGACAGATCCATCCCTTCAGCCTCCCGCTTTACTTAGAAGGGTTCATCCCATCTAACACTTATTTTCCGTAAGAAAAAAATCCCAAATTGGATTTTTGCATGCTCCTCCAAAATGAAATCTGGAAGTACTTCTAATTCTAACAGGTATAAAGCTCTCCAGCATGAGGCTGGCTCGAGTGTGGTGTGTGATCCTTAGAGTTCCTGCTCTGCACATCATGGATGGAGAGTTCGGCAGCATACTCTGGGAATGCAATCTGGTGGAGGTCCAATTTCCATCCCCTGTTAAGGTCAAGGGATTGCAGAACCCCTTTCACTAAAACTTGCAGGTCTCCAAAGCTCTGCTCTGGAGCTCCGCACTGATGATCCACCGCTGGCTAACAAATTCTGGAGCTGTGTCCAAGCTAGAATTGCCAACTCATTAGTTGTAAAATATTGGACAGACTTTCAGCTGTAAAAGGATACCCTGAAGAATTTCCTTGAGGAATATGGGAGCAGCATTTGGAGGTTTTGTTTTGCCGTTGCCAAAGTACTTCGGTCCTGTCCTCTGATTGTAACAGCAGTTTGAAAGCTGAAAGTCTGCTCAGCTCTGATGAATGAGGATCACATACAGCAGACAAGACTACTTTTGTGGGGGAACTGCCAGCTTCAAAAAAATGTTGTAATAATATAATTCTAATTCTGTTATGAATCTCTTCGGTTAAAGGCTGGTCTGGTAACTAATCTTGTTACTCTCACATGGGTATTCTGGTGATCACCAGTGGTCCTCTTTTTTTTTTGCTTTGCCTGGCAGGATTTGAGGTAATATGTAATGAATTATTGCTGGTAATTTTGATCAGATAGTAAAGTGTGACCATTATTCCTGAGTAGAACAGTGAGGAAATGAGGTTCTTAACTTTGGTTGTGAATGCACACTCAGCCCAGTGGCCAAAATAATATCAGCTGGGGTAACCATTGATAGGTTTTCCAGAAAAACAATATTGAAGTAAGTACTGCACTTACTTGCAGCTAAAAGTGTGTATTTCCATACCTTATTCTAAGCCACCGTAGTGGTATAACCCTAGTGCCAATGTTTACCTGGACTATGTTTGGAGACCATCTATGAAAAGAACTGATTAAGGAACAACTCAACATTATTAAAAAGAATTTTCCAGTTATCCAATATCCAAAGAGGTCCTAAGGCAGGAAAACATTACTGAATACTGACTGATTTATCCATCTCTTGCATCACTTTTTTTCTGTAACGGTTTAGTGGATCCCTGCAGCAATATAGGAACCAGAAGATTAGCTCATCTCTTGCTGATGTATAGTGTTTTTTCTGCAGTCATACTTATCACTTTTGTTAAAGTAACTGTCTCTGAATGTTTATGTATCCGCTTTAGCTGGAAATAACAATCTTTGTGCGACTTTGAAGTGTGATATTCTATACTGCAAGGTTGATTTACAGTGGAATAAAGTAAAGTGGCTGTCTCATTGCAGCTGA
Source organism: Pygoscelis adeliae (assembly GCF_000699105.1). Lineage (NCBI taxonomy): Eukaryota > Metazoa > Chordata > Aves > Sphenisciformes > Spheniscidae > Pygoscelis > Pygoscelis adeliae. The sequence continues at coordinate 924,206 of NW_008825323.1, read as the reverse complement.
AATTACTAAAGCTTTCCGTCCATGTAGAGAAAAATACATTTGGGGCTGCAATGTTTCATTGAGATTTCTACCAAAGAGCTGCCTTTTGGTCCTTTGCTGTGGTAACCAAGCATAATGCTGTTGGAAACAAAGAATATGGATGCAAAGCCCTTCACAGATACTGTAGCCTGCTTTCAAGATTTTCATCCTATTCAAGAATGTTAAGAAATGTCTTTTAATTGACATAGTACCCTTAAACTCTTAATCTTCTAGACCTTTTACAGCCAGCTACCTGAAATGCAGCAAAATGATGAGTTATTTTGTGTCACCTTAGAGCCTCTTTGCATATATCAAAGATCAAAATTATAGAAAGTCAGATCCAGAAAGTACTCTCAATTTTATAAAATTCAAAATTGTGTGTAAGTATGTGATCACACACTCAGCAACCTTTAATTATGAATTCATATTTAAGGTTTGGCCACCTCCCGCTTAATTATGGGATCAGTCACAGCAATTGAAAGTGATTAAATCTGTATAGGCAGTTACTCTATTTGGGTAGGAATGGGTGCAGAATTAATTGCTGAGGTGAAAAATGAAATAAATATATTTACTAACAGGCCCTGCCATCATGTGCAGAAATATTATCCCAAGGCTGTTTAGGAATAGTCATTAAACTCAGGAAGGCCAAATATTGTCAGCAGGCATGTATTTACTATCACTATCATTTTACAGTACTTTGAAGGGGGGGGGGGGAGGT